>NC_091940.1:7186538-7512346 GCF_041260155.1 Ptychodera flava
AATTTATTTGGCTATGCTACCTGTCAGTTTTGTTTTGATTAACGGATGTGGGAGTTCTATAAAGTACCCGGATCAGGCAGAAATCCGACCGGTCGCTTGCAAGAACGTCCAGACCCTGGGATTCGCGTCGCGTCTCTGAAGGGCGCCCGCGCGTGTTCCAACAGGGAAGAACGCGAATCTCAGGGTCTCTGCCAGACTAGTACGTACCGTATACTGTATACACTGCTATAGCGTGAAGTCTGAGCACGTCCACGGCCCTGCTTGGAGCCAAGGTACTAGTAGCGGGTCCTGCGACATTGAAGTTTATTTGTTTGTTTCTACAATGGAAAGTTCTCATCTGTCGATATTTTTAAGGTACAGATTTGCAGTAACAAAAGTCTACGACGCGTCCTTACACAAGTTACAGACCATCATAGATTTCGTTCGAAACTGTTTCAGTGCATTTTGGTATCACTCGCAGAAAATACAGAGTTAAACTTGCAAGTCAGACAAGTCCCTGTTTTAAAAATTTGTTTTCCTAAAAATTCAGTTGTCGATTGAACCTTGATTTACCAAACCAGATCGTCGAAGGGGGTACTCATGTAATGATGTTACATGTCACTGCTGTATAATACAGATGTACTCTTTATATCCATCATCCTGCAATGTTGTTGAGTTTAGGCCTGTGTCGCTTTCGCCAGCTGAACTGTGCTTTAAAAGCTGTCCATTATCTAACAGTTTTTATAATTTAAAAGTTGGATTGTCTGTTATAAAAATAAATGAATGTAAAATATAAATGAAAGGTCAGTTTTGTTTTCTTGAATATGACTGGTCACGAAGTGCAATGGTACACTGTACTCCCGGTAATGAAATACTAGTAGTCGGCAATGTGCCCATCATGTGTTGCTCCATATTTGCAGCAATAACCAATAACAATCTGTACATGTAATGTCATTTCTGGCACACAAGCTGCACACTTTGATGGCCTGCTGCACACAAGCTGCACACTTCAAGGTCTGTTGTACACAAGCTGTACACATTTTACATTTGCCGCACACAAGGTGTACAGTATGGAGATTATTGCACAGAAGCTGCACAGTTTTGTCTCCTGCTGCACAGTTTCTGCTCAGATTAACACTGTGCAGAAACTGTGCAGCTAGCTGCATTTTCCTGCACAGCCTCTCTTGCACAGCTTTCCTGTGCAGCACTAGTGCAGCAACTCTACGGCAGAGCTGCCGCTAGTCTACAGCAGAGCTGCCGCACAGTTTCATTTTCATAAGGGTATTCAATGCTTAGTACAGTAGATTCACTCTTCATAAGCCACCTATTCAATGCCTAGTACAGTAGATTCACTCCTCATAAGCCACCTATTCAATGCCTAGTACAGTAGATTCACTCCTCATAAGCCACCTATTCAATGCCTAGTACAGTAGATTCACTCCTCATAAGCCACCTATTCAATGCCTAGTACAGTAGATTCACTCCTCATAAGCCACCTATTCAATGCCTAGTACAGTAGATTCACTCCTCATAAGCCACCTATTCAATGCTTAGTACAGTAGATTCACTCCTCATAAGCCACCTATTCAATGCCTAGTACATGAATGAAAGAAATGCATGAAGTTACACAGATATTGTTATTCAAAGCACCAGAAGAACATATGTTATGATGCACGGTACATTTGTTATACTTACATTTATTAAGGCTCAAAGTTTGAGTTGAGTGTCACATTTCATAACTTACTCATTTTAATTTACGTATTTAAAAAATCAGTGTAATAAGGCCATAAATCAAAACTTAATACACACCAAGTTGTATGATAAAAGGGATGATTTTAATTTTGAAATCATTAACTTTCCCTACTTGACCAGTAATATTCCGTCGAGTCCAGCTTATGGTGTGTACATTTCACAACTACTGAGATACTGTAGAGCTTGTGATTCATATGAAGATTTTCAAGAGAGACACAGCTTATTAGTCTTAAAGCTGGTGAGACAAGGATTTTCACAAAGTAGGTTGGTTAGATCTTTTAAGAAGTTCTATGGTAGATATGGAGATCTTATATCTAAATATGGCAAATCTGTCACTCAGATGATGAAAGACAGTATTCCCGACTTTGACTCAGAACAGTAATTTAGCAGATAGCTGAATTACCGTACAATAACTTTGTCACACTAGTTCAATCTTGACGGGTGTAGCATGCTAGCAGGGTACGCTTACCCATTCCGGACACCTGGTACCACCACTTATATAGTGGTTCAAGATTGTACTACCGATTTTGTCAGTGATCTTATGTTTCTTTGTGTGTTTGTTTTTACTGTTTATTGGACCTGGTAATTTATTTGCCTTGAATGATAATGATTGCTGGAATCGATTTGATGTCATATTAATACACTGACACTAGGGTAAATTGATCAAAAATCATTTTAACTACACTGATTATAGTATGATCTGTATGATATACTCATTAATAGGTAATTCTGCATTATTAATTACTTCATTTAATTAGGCTATATATTCAAACAAAATACAATGAACTTTCATTGATATGCAAGTCTAATGCCTATATATGACACACTTGCAGAGGCAGAGAAGGCATTTATCATCTACGCAAAATATGTAAATAGTTATGAATTATAAACATCAAAAGTAGAATCAGATTAGCATTTGGTCAAAGTTGAGCTTCCTTTCTGGTTTGCACAGCTCGAGATATCAATTAACATTGTTCATTCAATTTAAGTTTCATTTCCACTCTGCAGTACATGGAAGGGGTACAATTTTCACTTGACACAGCCATTTACGGGTGTACCGGTATATGTATATAATACTATATTGGACACGCCATTAAACACCCGCATAGAGCTTTATCAATAGACATTCAGTGACTCTTCCTGTGCTGCATTGGAGAAAGGAAACTTTAACTCTAGGAAATCTCTTTAGTGGGTTCTCAACCCCAATTAGATATCAAATATCTGATTTTGTCAATAATATTCATTTTCAAAACTATTACACACTTTGTATCAATGATTATTGCATTCTCCATCAGTAACACTGTGTAGTGAAACAGAGTCTTTTTATTTGTGCAGTTTGATTAAATACATATCAATGCAATTTTAAAAATATCAAAAAACGTTACAACGACTATAGCGATGTGGAAACATGTTATATGTTTTAATCAGAAAACAAACTACATAAAAAAGAGCTCAAATTTATTAATTAATTCATTCATTAATTAATTAACCAATAATTAATTAATCTATCAAACAGCTGATTTATGTATTAATTGCTTATTAATTATTTTACAGGTTATCAGATAATGCAAGAAATGTTGTCATGTATCATGCATGATGAGACTAAGGACTTGCTATAAAAGAAAATATTTTCAGATAACAATTAATTTGCATAAATATCTAATTAAAATTATCATAATTTACATATAAAATTATGTAATAAGGGTCAAAGGTCAACAGTAGATAATAGTCAATGATGCATTATGTAATTGTTACTGAACGCGGCAAAATAAATCAGTGTATTGAAATTGCCGTATTCAAAATATGAAATGAATAACAATATTTATATATTTTATTAGGTCAAAGGTCAAGCAGTATTAACTGTTTTCCTTCTTTCTCAGAGTATTTAACATTTTGATTTGAAAATTCTATTTCAGGACAAATTTAAAAAAATAATGATGCTGTTTTGAATGCAATGATCTTCAGTACTTTGGTCGTTATTTGATACTGTGTTCCATTTCAGGACACATGAATATATTTCTGACAAATCTTTTATTTCAGAACAAAATTTATTTATTTCAGTGACTTATATGTACATTTTAACATTTTGTCTTCAAGTCTATAATTACAAATCTTTGATGATTAAATCTCCCTTCTTTAAATCTCGCAGGAGATCAAAGTGATACATTTCATTTGGTGTGCCTACATATCTAACATTGTATACAGTTGAAATCCGATCTAATTTCACTATATCAGTCACTTCAGCTTCATACCACTGTGGTACATGGTGCTCATCAAAACTCTGATGCTGTATCATTTTGCCCAACAGTTTCGTTGGATCATCAATATACACTGGTAGAAGTTCTTTTTGCTGTAAAATAATGACTTTTCCCCTTGCTTTTTTAACTCTGGCTGTCATTTTTTTCTTTTCATTTGATACAACATCTTTCATTTCATCAATATCTGGGTAGTTCTTTCCTTTCTAGTCTGTCCTCCTCTTGATTTCCACTTGCATCATTTTCTTCTAAAATTAATTTTAGATTATCTACCATTTGTACCAGTGTATATAGATGACCAAGCCTACTCCTTTGAAACCAGTGTCTCTGGCCTTTACACTTTAAAACAAAATGAAAAAACTGAATATGTGTCCAAACAAAATCTATAATTACTTTTCCACTTTTTTTGCATTCTTTCAATTCCTTGACTTTCACATCAACTTCTGAGAGAGACCATGGGCCCCCACCACAAGCTGCTAATTTCTTTGTAAGATCAAAATTTTTGGTGACTTCTCTTTGCTCTTTATTCGTTTTTTTCATTTGTTTTTCTTCAAGAAGTTTTATTTTTTGTTCCTTGATCTTAACTTGTCTTTCTTTGAACAATGCTTTAATTTCATCTGAACTTTTCCTTGCATTTTGGATAATGTACTCTCTTTCTTCATCTGATTTACTATTCAACCAATTGGAAGTTTTATTATTTGTCCACATGACAATTGCTTCATAACACAAAGTTGAAGCTGCTGGTTTCAAACGAACAAGAAGATCCAAGCTCCCAAAATCTCTCTCTGAAACTGTATTAGTCTTTTTGACATGCTCTGACTGCTTCTGTACACTGTCATCACAGGCGACCCAAGTATTACTGAGTTTTTCACACTGTTTTCTCTATCATTTTCTCTTCTTTCTTCATGCTCTGAATGATCGGAATAAATAAAATAAATGTTTATATAACCTAACCTAACCTAACCTGTGACTCTTTATTTATTTTACACTCTATTACAAGGACGTATATCTCTCATACACACATGCTGTAATTAATTAGTCAACACAACTATAATTATGCTAATCCGTGGACTTATCAGGGATTTTACGGGTTGGTCAACATCGCGAAAGATAGGAATGGTTATTAGTCAACACAACTAATTATGCTAATCTGTGGACTTATCAGGGATTTTACGGGTTGGTCAACATCGCGAGAGATAGGAATGGTTACTAAAACGGGAAGGTAAGAAGCTCTCCTGAAATGTGTCCAGAAATTACCGAATTGCGGCCAGTCATGACCTTTTATCCAAAATTTACTGCAGCCAATGTATTTCGATGGCCGAGGAGAGCCAGCTACTCTTATTTCAAACGTTTAAATGGTCGCGAACAGTGCAAACCCTGCCAGTGCCTTGCCTGCAGTTCATGGCATGAGGACGTCTGAAACGTCTGTAAAGCAGGAAGTCGGAAGTTGAAACCTTTGACCTTTACGTTGTTTATATGTGGGCAAACTTGTAAACATATTCCCAGGGACAAGTCTGATTTTGACTAGGGTCAAAGTTCGTGTGGTTTAGCGTGGTTCTCTCAATCGGGTGGTGTTGCTAGGGTTTTGTCTGCCCACCATCCGTGGGTGGAGGGACGGCCGTCTGCCTTTCAGTTTAGCTGTGCGTTCTTGATAATTTTGCTGTATTTTTTCTCACAAACATTGGAAATTCGTTTAAAGTTTTAAGAAACATTGATTTTTATATGAGGAATATTCTAGCTCGTATCCTCGAATTAAATCAACCGATTTTCTTTGATACAGTTTTTTATATGGTTTGGAGAACTCTTTGGGGTGGCGTCAGATAACTAGTGGAATGAGACAACAACATTTCGTTCATGCATGGATGTAAAAAATAGACCCATGGAGACAACAACATTTCGTTCATGCATGGATGTAAAAAATAGACCCATGGTTCATGTAAGGAAATCATATAGCAAGTACTTCTTGCGGTGGTGCAAACTCTACGAAATATTATGATATCAAAGATGTTTTCCATGATAGTTTACAAGGTTTCTTGTTTAAATTCGCGGAAATCATCAAGAATATCTAAAAAATACTACACGTAATTATGATTACATTTTGTATGTGTAGAGGTGTTGTTTGCCGTTCCGAACGTATGTTCTACACGTACGCGACGTATGGTTATCACTAATCAGCTGATGATGGAACGTAATTTCATGTAACTAAACTTTTCCATAACGATATGTTACCGGCAGACATGGAGATAATAGCGAGTGAATAGAAATTATGGTGACTGGTTTAAAAAATTCACAGTGCTGGTAAAAATTCTCACAGGCTTCTTGAAGTAGTGGACAACATCATCGGTGATGTCAGTTTGTGTTTCGATGTTGCGAGGTCACTGCTCAGGTGACTTTAGTGACGGGCTACACTGAGCCTCGTCAATCGCTGATTGTACGCCAGAAAAAGAACGGTCTGCGAGTAGTCATGTCGGAAAAAGCTGGAAAAACGGCGATAGTTTGGTGATTTTTTTTTGTAGTGGTTGGCCCCTAATAACCATGTTGTCGATGAGTGTTGGCAATTTGGGTGGAAAATTTTCGAAATATCGACAAACAAAGTTGCGACAAGCATGCTGTCGGGCAGAACATGGACGTTCCCATGGCTGAGCCTGTGGTGGTGACGTTAAAGTCAAAACCAGCCGTAAAAGGCAGAAATCCCGTCCGAAAACACCACAGCTATGGACCCAAAGCTAGCCTAACAGTACAAACGAAGTTTTATAGCCCGTGCGCTGCTTCTTTCGGGAATTTTGTGCACTAGCAACATAAGGCACAATTGGAAATCGATCGACTAGTAGCGACCATGGAGCTGGAAACTAGCTCCACATGTAGCGACCAACTCTCTTTTATTATGCGAAAAAAGTAACCGGCGAGCTTAACTCTTTGACGCCGTACAGTCATTCTAGTCATGAGCTTGGTTGCTACCGTATACCAGAAAACAACCGACTTTGACGTCAAAGGCCTGTTGCTGGTACGTACTTTGAGACAGAAAATAACGATATGTTACCGGTAGACATGGAGTTAATAGCGAGTGCAGAGAAATGAAGGTGACTGGTTTAAAAAAAATTCACAGTGCTGGCCAAAATTCTCCAGTGTGTGCTCCTGCTAATGTGTCACCATTGTGCCTTGAATCACGACACGGTTTGTAAATTATACTTGGTATATACACTCCCAGAAAACGACGACGTGAAACATACATCTATATAATTTTGTTGAAAAACTCATGAAACGGCAACTCCGGCGATCTTTTTCTGCTTGGTCGGTCGATACTTTCTGGGCATTTGTTACATGGAGCAGGACCATGTCTACTTAGTTATGTTAGAATTTGGCACTTGGCAACGAAAAGCACGCGCGTTTTCAGCGTTCCTTTTGATCTAACTTCCCGTTTGTTTTTGAATATGAGCAGTGTTTGTTTGCGCATATCATGAATATATAAGCGTCCACTAGGTTTACGGACGTCCTCGGGACATGTTTCCCAAGATCTTCATACCTTCTCCTTTTTCATTAACATCACTATCTTTCCGAAGTTGACCAACCTCTGATAAGTCCACGGATTAGCATAATTAGTTGTGTTGACTAATTAATTACAGCATGTGTGTATGAGAGATATCTTCTTTTTCATTAACATCACTATCTTTCCGATGTTGACCAACCTCTGATAAGTCCACGGATTAGCATAATTAAGGGGGGTTTACATGTGTGAGTTAAGTCCGGAGTTGACAACCGGAATAAATTTAAACCTGTGTTAGTTGGACGTGTGAACAACCAACACCGAACTAACAAAGAACTAAATTAATTCGGTGTCGGAGGGCTGGTCCAGGTTCGGTGCTCCGTACTAAACAATGGCCTATTTACACGTGTGACCAGAACACCGAACTAAACGCCGAACTATATCCTATCTTCGGGCTTGCGGCCATTACCACAATGGACGGTGTTCAAGTAAGCTCTCGCGATCGCGGCAACAATTGGCCGCAGGAAGAGATCAGGCTACTAATGTCAATCTGGAGAGACGAAAATGTCATGCGTATGATGGACGGCACGTCGAGGGATCGGCAAGTGTATGAAGTCGTAGATGCCAAGGCCAGGGAGAAGGGACTCGAAAGGACAGCAGAACAATGCCACAACAAAATCAAACGGTTGCGAGCTGCAGTTCAAGTCCGTGTCCGACAACAATCGTCGAGGTGACAGAGCTAGAAAACGATGCCATTTTACGATGAGTTGTAGGTAGTAAAGGGAAAGCAACTGGCAGTAAAGGGAAAGCAACTCCACACATCGTTCATATTTAGGTTGTTTGCGTTTTGTGTATGATATCGTGTATAATATAATTGTATATCATGTTTAACTGTTTTGTGTAAAATGTTGCTTGGCCATGGCGAGACGTACCCGTAATCTACGTGTCTTGATCTAAATCTGCACTGGAGCGGAGAGACTAATGTGACACTGCGATCCTTTGGCGCTATGTTTCGAAAACAGATTTTTATTCATCAGTCGCTTAAAATCCATTTCATTGATTGGTGAGACGTGTTGAATAGTTGATTGTTTTTATTTTATGATATGTTGTTCCACTTACGTTTGGTAGGGAAGCTAGAATGTCTACTGTTTGGCCTTGTTGTGTTTGTGTAGGTTCGAGTGAATCTGAGTTTGAGCTATTGTAGTTTTTGTGAAGTCTGGCGCTTATAAGTGTGTCGCCTATATTTCTGTTCCTTCTATATGCGATTATTGGTTGGTTTTGGAACAGTTTTTTTAGTTTTTCGTCTTTTTCAAGTTCACTCCAGTTTTCTGTCAGGGGTGCTTGATTTTTGTCGTTTCGATGTACGGGCTATACGTTGTTATGAAGACTACTGTATTGTTGGTGGCGTTATTTCTTTCGCTTGACCCGAACTAAATTTTTACCTTGTGTATAACGTGTAAACGTGAGATCGCTTAGATCGCTGATAAGGAATATTTACAGAGCGACTAATCAGATTCCCTCAGGTTTAAAAAAATACACGTGTAAACCCACCTTTAGTTGTGTTGACTAATTAATGACAACATGTGTGTATGAGAGATATACGTCCTTGTAATGGAGTGTAAAATAAATAAAGAGTCACAGGTTAGGTTAGGTTAGGTTATATAAACCATTTATTTTATTTATTTCGATCATTCAAGAGCATGAAGAAAGAAGAGAAAATGATAGACAAAACAGTGTGAAAAACTCAGTAATACTTGGGTCGCCTGTGCTGTCATCAGGCTCAAAATACCTGCCACCAGGAAGCTGATCCTTAGCTTGCCTGTCTAAAATAATAAGAATAGCGTGCATTAAAAGCTCCAAAGCCATTTGAGTATAGCTGTCTAACTCAGCATCATTTGTATCAGCAAACAGTTCATCATATAGTTCATCTTGATGAACCGGTATATCCATGAATGGTTGTTGGCCTTCCATCAAAGAAGATGCATTGCATCCCCACTTATCAAGCTTTTCTCTGAGAAGTTTGAGATATGGGTTGAGGGTAAGTATACCCCCCTCACTCTCAAACAATCTCCACATGGGACCTGTGATAATTTTATCAATTATCCCCAGAGCTCTAATTTCAGCTATATATAGCTTTTGCCTAATGTCAAAGTCAATAGATCTCAGCAGATCATTTGGAAGCAATTGATTATTCAAAAAATTACAAATATCATTTCTGTGATAGTAAAGAGCTGCACTATTGTAGTATAGAACATTGAACCTATTGCCACGGAAAGTGATCAGTTTGTTCTTACGATTATCTTTAGATAGAAAAGTTTCCCATTGAGAATACACACCAGACTTTTCAGAACCATGGGATGTAAATGCTTTAGCTGTAGTTCGAACGAGACGGCATGCACCTGACTCAGACGAGGAAAATGCAAATGGATTTTTCCCTGACACAACATTGTCTTCAAATGCATGGAGGCATTTATCTGACTCTGTGGAAAAATTAACCAACAGGTGCATTTTACAAAAGAAGTGGCCAAGTTGCTTCAGACGCTCTTGTGTTTCAGTGGGCAGGCTATCCCATTTATCTATGACCTGGGGTAATAACTCTCCTCTGAATTAACTCAGGGTAGCATTAAACACAGGATTAATTGACCCCTGATCCGACATTGTATTTGTCAACGCTGAAACAATTTCTGCAATTTTTTTATCCTTTTCCTCATTACATTCAGCATTTAAGGAAGCTGTTGCTAATGAACCAATTGTATCTATGAAACAATCCATTAGTGCTTCTGCACTGGCAGATCCAACTTCTGAAATACCTGTGGACAGACTTCTGCCATCTTGCAGTGTAATTTGAAAGCCTTGGTAGTGCTTGAAAAATTTAGAGGTTGCATCTGAATGCGCATCTGAATGCAAGGTACTACTAATCATATTAGCAGGGTCACTTTGTTGAAGCAGTTCCTCCACAACTTGTTTCTGGGCTACAGCCTTGGCTTCAATGAGAAGTCTTGACCGTAATCCCAGACTTGGCAATCGATTTGGAACTTTGCCAACCAAGTTGTGAAGAACTGTTTCAATCACAGAATTCATTTTGTTTAAACTTACATTACATTCTGTTGCAAGTGTCATAACACACTGCCTCAGTTCATTTGTGTATTTACCATCTTGGAAAGTTCTTATGATTTCACTATCTAAAATATCATTTAGTTGTTCAAGTTCTGCTATCTTCTTATTGTATTCACTAACTCTCTTCTTTAAATGTTGTATTTCATCCAAATTGTGTTGTATTTGGTGTGACTTTGCTTTCTCTCTTTTCCTTTTTAAGTGACTCACTTTTTTTTGAAGCTTTCTTTTTTCTTTCTTTAGTGATTTCACTTGGCTGTCATTAAATTCCACTGTATCATTTAATTGTTCTATTTTATCTGTACTCTCCTGTAACTGTTTTTCTAATTGTTTAATTTGTCTGTCTTTAGCACTTGCTTCCTCTCTCGCTTTAACTAGATTTGATTTTAGACGTTTCTGCCTTCTGTTTACATTTTTTACATTGTACTTTGACAGCTTGTCCTTGGCATTTATAAGTTCTTCACTTGTTTTATTCAGCTTGTCTGACAGTTTAGTGAATTGTTTCTCATATGCTTCTGTTTCTTGTTAGCTCCCATAGCCATATGTATATATGGCAATGGAAGCTATTCTTATAGGCTAGGGAAATGTCTGTATGTATGTATGTCTGTATGTCTGTCCGTCAACATCAAAAACTCCAAAACCGCTGCACATTTCATCTTGATATTTGGTGTGTACATGGATGATGGGCTGTAGATGAGATTTTGTTCAAATGAAGTTGTCATTGCCAAAAATATGCAAATTAAGTGAAAAAATGTAAAAACCGTCAAAATTGAAAATCTCAATAACCACTGAGCAGATTACATAAAAAATTAGCATGTAAGTACTTTGGGCTGACCTGAAATAATTGTGCTTTTTTTGATTTTTTGATATTGTTGAAAATATACAAATTAGTGCCAAAAAAGGCGTTTTTGGTAAAAAATCTTCTTCTTCATGAACCGCTGGTCAGACAGCTTTGATATTTGGTATACAGGTCCCTAGGGATAACCCAAATTGGATTTGTTCAAATTGTGATGAAATATGAAAATCTGTATTTTTAAGGAATTTTTTTGTCATTTTTGGTCAAAAATTTATTTCATCAAACCGCTCGTCTGACAGTTTTGATATTTGGTATACAGTCCCTAGGGATAACCCAATTTGGATTTGTTCAAATTGTGATGAATATGAAAATCTGTATTTTTAAGGAATTTTTTTGTCATTTTTGGTCAAAATTTATTTCATCAAAACCGCTCGTCTGACAGTTTTGATATTTGGTATACAGGTTCCTACAGATAAACTAAATATGATATATAGAATATATGATGAAATCTGCAATTTTGTATTTTTGGTGCAATTTTTGACATTTTGGTCAAAAATGTGTTTCTCAAAAACTACTTGTCTGATGCCTTTGATATTTGGTATACAGGTTCCTGGGGGTTCTCCTAGTGTGATATAGTGAAATTTGATGAAATCTTCAATTTTTGTATTTTTGGGTCAATTTTTGCCATTTTTGGTCAAAATATTTGTTTCTCAAAAGTTACTCATGTGATAGCTTTGATATTTTGTATACATTTTTATACATAATTATGATGAAATCATCAATTTTGTATATTTGCAGCTAATGTTGCCATTTTAGGTCAGGCCATCCTGAAATGAGCTATCAAAGATCTCAACCATCTTCATCAATACATATGTCACAAAAAGTTGCTCTCTACATAACACAGCAGAGCTCTGTCGACTATTGGGTCGCTTGGTTTTTTTTCAAAACCGCTGGTCAGACAGCTTTAATATTTGGTTAACAGGTCCCTAGGATGACCTTAGTGAGATGATTTCATACAGTCAGGAAATACTTAATTTTGTATCCATGTCTATAGTAGCTTCAGGGACATTGGCCCTATGTTTAAGATAATGTTGTGATTCAGTAAGCATTTGAAATGGTAAACTGTATTTGGTGTTTAAATGCGGTAAAAAATAATGAGAAAACATAGCTGAGACAACAATATATTCAAAGTTTTTTTCAATGTTAAAGAGTGATGGAGGGGGGGGGTCCTGGCAGATTTTGAAAAAAATCCAAACAAATGTCAATAAAAAAATCAGCCACAGAAGGTTTGTCAAAAGAAAAGGTGGGATAGTGGGAAAAAAAGAATGTACAGTGTATCGGATAAAAAAGATGTTCCTCATCAATCTTCCAGACAACCCCCTTTTATCAAATGGTACACCCCTGATGTATTTTTGTGTGCCATTAAACATGCAGTGTATTTTAGTTTAAGATGTCAATCAAGTTAGGTAAGGATTTGAAAGGAATAGTCAAGTTCACCACAGTTTAACTTTATCTCTTGTGTCATCATCCTTGTGTAATCGGTTAAGTTTGTAAGTTGCTCCAGATGTGGATATACCAGCTGTTCTGGAAGAAAACAATGTTTACTTTTCCCTATAGGGTTTCTGAGTTAATGATTGCATGTTGAAATCTCTCCATGTATCTGGTGCATGGGCAAAATGTAAATATTTGTTGCATGTTATGTATTTCAGTCTATGTCAAATATTGTAAATGAAAAATCAAGAACAGTTTGCTGTGTGCTTGTACAAGATAACATGTATGTCAATTAATTATATAAAATAATTCAATATTAAATATTAAATTAAATTATGTCAATTAAATATTAAAACTGCCTTGCAGTTTGATTGTCTTAAAAATTATCACAGAAGTAGAAAATGAAAAGAAACTAATCAAATTGCTGTAACATATTCACCCTCAGTGTCTGTAGGCCTATACTTAACTATTTTATCATTACATTCAGCTTTTTGTTATATCTTTATCACTCTCCATGGGCCAAGGCACACTTGGGGTCAATGTCATCACTCTGTGCCAGTCTGTGAATGTCAGTCTGTCTGTATTTAGGCCCATGTTTCATACAATTGGTGGTTTGTTTTGATAACTATATTTGGTATATAGGGATAACCTAGCAATACAATTTTTTTGACAAAATGTGACATGACTTCGGTGACCTTTGACCTCAAATATACATATTTGTCCATAACTCAGTAACCACAAGTGCTACACCCTTCATGTATAGTATGATGGGACACCTTATGATGCCACATATTGTACCTCATTAATTATGTGCATATCTAATTTTGAGCAAGCCAATAGAGCCAGAGGTCTGATTTTTGATATATAGGGATAAACTATAGGAGAGAATTTTTTTTGGACAAATGTAATGTGACCTCGGTGACCTTTGACCTCAAATATACATATTTGTCCATAACTCAGTAACCACAAGTGCTACACCCTTCATATCTGGTATGATTGGACACCTTATGATGCCACATATTGTAGCTCATTAATTATGCACATATCTCATTCTGAGCAAGCCAATAGAGCTGGATGTCTGATTTTTGGTATATAGGGATAACTATAGAAGAGAAATTTTTTGACCAAATGTCATGTGACCTTGATGACCTTTTACCTAAAATATATGTTTATGTCAATAAATAAGTAACTACAAGTGCTATGTCCTTTGTATTTAGTAGGATGGGAGACCTTATGACAACACATGCTTTACCTCATTAATTTTGCACACATCTAATTCTGGGCAAGTGAATAGAGCTAGAGGTCTGATTTTTTGGCATATAGGGATTAATTAGCAATATAATTTTTTTTTCAAAATGTCATGTAACCACAATGACCTTTGACCTTGATTATACATATATATGCATATCTCAGTAACCACAAGTTCTATACCCTCCAATTTTGATAGGATATTAGACCTTAAGATGTCACATCTTGTACCTCATTTATTATGCGCATATGTATTTCTTGGCTGGCCAATACTGCTAGAGGTCTGATCTTTTTTCCCGATTTAGAACCATAACTTAGACATGCCTCATGTGTTTCAAATTAGGAACAACGACATAGCCCTATTTGCCCATAGATCTCAACATATACACTCCAGTGATACTTCTCAATGACCACATTTCCGTGCCCCATCAAGACTAATACTCCTATTACAAGTGGGGACTGTCATTGTCAATGACTTGTTTAGTTAATGGTTGTATCACAGTATATGATATTTCTAATTCTGTATTTTTTCCATTTTATATTCTGAATAAATACATTAAACATATTTCACTGTCTCCAGTACATTACATTTAAGTATTTTCACTTCATGCACTTTATCCCTTTCACACATGTTCAAATATCTGACCAGAGAACAAACACTAAATAGTCCAGGATGGGAGCTACAGTGTCATTGACGCTATTTTTTTAGCTTCGACAAATCTTTGCTTTAATCCTCTATAGCTTTCTTGTGATTAATTTGAACTCTTTCAAGTGCAGAGAGCAGCACATTGACTTCATGAGAAAGTGTTCTCTGCATAGTCTCTAATGTAGCTATTTCTTCTTCCTCCTCCTCTAACTGTCTCTTAAGATGTCTATTCTCACTAACCACACCTTCAACTGTATTTATGACCTGCCTGATTACCTCTCTGTGTGTTTCTGGTATTGACTCAATCAGTGTATCACTGGCTACCTTTGGAGGGTCAAATTTACTTTCACAAAATTTTAGGAGATCTTTCCTGCCTCTTCTTTTCATGTCTTTTATTTTCCTTACTACCTTCTCTACCTTCTTGCGGAGACTGTCAAAGTTGCATTTCTTGAAACTGTCGCCTAGTGTCAGCTGTGTTATTGTTTCTGCAGCTTGCTGTGCTGAATTAGATACCTGCCTCAAACAAGTCCATTGGTGACACATGATTGCTTAAGAACCTGCCTGGGATTTAGTACTAAGTCAGCTGTTACACCTGCTACTTCACTGTATTCGCCTAATTCCATTTTAGTGCCTATTCTCACTATTGCAATTATGATCCTAAGGGAAGGGGAAGAAGTTTTATTCATAAATATATAATTCATCATTTTTAAATACAAACTTTCTTTGATGTTGATGACTTTCATATAAACTTTTACTTTCAGTTGAATATTAACTTAAACTCTAATCCATGTATACTGTAGAGTATTAAGAATAAACTTTCAGAATGCAAAGAAACAAGAGAAGTATATCCTATGCAAACAAATTTAGTGTTTTCTTTGAAGCAGTTACAAACATTATTTACATCCATATATAAATAAGAAACATTTCATTGATATTTTTTTTAAATCACGCATTTACTTCCATAAAAAAGTTTTGTGAACACACCACCGCTAAGTGAGGAAAGACAGGAGGGTTTATTGCAAAAAGGAGAATGTAAACGCCAACAAAGTATAGAATAAAGCACAAGATGAAACGGCAAATATAAAGCAGTAAAGGGCATAGAACTAGTGCCCTCGCAGATCTCAAACTAAATACTATCAAAACTTACAATACAAAACAGTCAAAATAGAAGTAGCAAACTATCCTACAATAAAATATGAGCAAAATATATGGGAGAGGGCCCCTTCAGTCAAGCAACCGAGCAACGGTCATTGGTGACCTTGGGGTCAAGGTCTGAATGACCTTGATGATGAATCCATCCTGAGAGGCCGCAATGTGGGAAAGGAGTGGAATTCCCGAGAAATGGGGGTCAGGATGGAATCCAAAGCCCGGACACTTGAAAGAAAGGGAAAAGAGAGGAGGAGACAGGGGATGGTGGTGGGATAGGCTGAGCTGGTATGGCATGGACCCAGCGGCTGAATGAATGAATGAATGAATGAATGAATGGGAGCGATGAGACAAAGGCTTGATTATGTAGTGTCGTGTGCAAACGTGGCTGATTGGCTGGGAAGGAGGATTGATAACAGTCATGGGTAGAAAGAGCCGCATTGGCTAAGGGGATGACAGTGAAGATGTAAGAAGGCAGATAGCTAGGTGTAATCACAAAACACATCTGTGATAAAACACAGATTCCACACTATTTACAAGTTTTGAATGAAAACAAAGCTCATTGAACAGCGCCATCAACGGTCAAATAAACATAAATAAAGGCAGATGCCTCAATGGACGCTCACACTGTCGTTTTCAAAATCATTTCTGTGCAAAATATCAGTCGCATATTTTCTTTCCATGTCATTTTATGGTGTAAAATGTATTCAATTTTCAAATGCAGACTGCGCAAAAATTAAACTCTGTCATTTATGCCAAAAAAAAATCGGAGCTAAATCTTACAACGGGCACTTACCGTATTCAACGACTGTCTGCAAAATTCGCGCCACTTGAACTTTACTCTAAATTTACATAGGTACCCCTTATATGGATTTTTCTGGGCGTGTTTTCACTCATTAACCCCAGCGAAGCTATTTTCCGAAGCTGTCTATCAGGACGATACCTGTTTGACAAGGGTCACAGTTTGAGGTCAACCACAGTCTCCGCCTTCTGAACGGACCGGCGACTGATAGCCGTCGTTTCCACCAGTACTTTGTATGAAATAAACACAACTCTGCTCATTTAACCCAACCAAAAGATTATTTAGATATCATTTGCATGGAAAAATGTCTTTTTTCCGTCATGACTATTTTAACTAGGTAAAATACGGCAAAGAATTTACGTAGGTATGCGACAATGCAACGCACAGAATGACGTTAGTGTGCGTCCATTAGAGCGAGTCACGTGACTTGAAATCCCTATTATATGAGCTCATCATCAGCCAATCTTTCATTAAACTTATGAAAAATGTATTTTATAGCGTGAATCTCCATTGTAGGCTGGCAGCGCAATATAAAACGTACATTTCTACGATTTTCAGCCATGCATAACAGAAATATTACGAATTCTGCTACTCAAAAGAAAAACTACATAAATTTGCTTACAAGAAATGATTAAAATTTGTTAACCTGTCGCTATTGGTAACGCTGCAGGAAGTTACTCACCTTTCTAGGTTGGTAGGTTTGAAGCTGCGGATCGAAAGAAAGCCGTAATACAAATTTTGAAAAAGAGGCTATTCAGCGTCACATATGTCATCGCATTTGCATGAAGATAGGCCTGGTACCTGATTTAGTTGACGGTTTACGGCGCTGCATCACAGCTAGTTCAACTGTATGTGTCGAGTCTACTCATGCCATATATACTGTATATTAGGAAACACATGATTGGTTTAATTTCACAAATTACTGATGTCTTCTCCAATCAGAACGTCTGTGAAATTCAACGCATTCAATACATTCTGCGCATGCACCTAAACTTCAGCACGTTTCACTAAATAATTACGGAATCGATCGCGATCGACGCTGTGATTTCTGGGCTCACCGGTTCGTTATGTGGCGTTATTTAGAAGGCGACCATGCCCCCGGCCGCCAAAGAAGAAGACGGCGACACAGACAGATCAAGAACGGCGACAGCAACAGAGACAGTACGACAACAAGCAAAGACAACGGACATTTCAGAGTGCTTGGCAAACGGAATTTGGTTACAGTTGGCTTCTATATGACAAACAGAAAATGTACTGCAAACAATGCCGCAGTGCCTACGGTCAGTTAGCTGTCAATAAGGTAGCTGCAGTACAGTAGCTCGAGGTTTTGCCTGGGTATTTGGGTCGGACATATTCCTCTTAAAATTATCATTTCAATGAGACTACAATTCAATTCCGTTCACTCTTTTCCCAAAAACTTCAGAGGTAACATCACTTCATATATCAGTTTTATTTGACAAAATATCACTTTCAAGACATATCTTTGCTCAAATTTCATACCTCTTGGTGTTCTCCACAGCTTAGAAATCACCAAGGGCGGCTAATTATTTATTTACATATTATTTTGTTGTGACAATATTCTTTTGTTGGGTTATTAACATATGAATAGATTTCTCCAAAAAATACAAGGGTGGCCCACCCCTCTAAATCCCCTCGTGGAGAACCCTACTTCCGCATTTCATTTGAATATTACTGCTTGATATATCAGCCCCCTCGATAACTTGTTGTGGGCACTCATTTACATAAACATATCTCTAAGCCACCTTCTCTTTTTTGTTATTATCACAATTGATTATTACAACCTATGCCCACCCTATTGTATCTTACAGGACATTCCTGCTGATATTGCCGCCCTATACAGTGACACTGATGACCTATCAGACAATTCTGACACAGATTCACATTGGGAATCTCGTTCCATCCAAGGCTTGTCACGTTTGCAGAGGGTAACATTATGCCCAGCGTCACCTACATGTAATGGATACATGACTGACAGCAACAGGTATAACAATCACATTGTTTTCTCTGGCATTTATTACTGAAATTCAGATATACTTCAATACATGCATGTCCAATTGATCATACCCAGCACAACTAAACACTACTCACCATGACAACTCACCTCAACCTTTTACTCTACTCATATCATTATTCACTTAACATCACAAACATTTTCACAAAATACATTTAAATTTATTGTACAACTCTAACCATTTCTAATCTCGTTTTTTTATAGATTTCGCTTCTGTAAAAAAACCGAAGGCACCCACCTCTAGACAAGGGACAACTCTGGCTCTGCTAGCTGCTGCAAAACACCTCCAGGAATGTTGACACCTATAGACTCTTCCCAAAAGAAGCAAAATCACTGCTACAAAAATATAATATCAATCCCATCAACTCGACCCAGGACCAACTGCACGAGCAAGTCACCGACATTTGCGACGGCCGTACTTGGCATTAAAAATCGAATGTCAACAACACCATCACTGCCATCAGACTGAACTAATATTAGACTTCTCACCAGCCCCATGTTTACAAATCCACGGACTTTTTTTTTTGATTACTGCCTTTTACCATGCATTTTCTGCACTCCCATTTCCAAATAATTTCTACACTCCAGATCTCACATTTGTTATCAGTTCTGCTACTTTTTTCTATTTTTATACCATTTCTTGCGCAATACAACAATCATCTGACATCTTTCATTAATACTTAAGGTATTCTATTTTTTTAGCATAACAACAATAATACCTTTGTTTGTTTAATTAGATTTAGTTAACCTTGCGTACTCAGCTTAATTAGTTAAAATTCTTATTTTTATAGCATTATGACAATGATACCTTTATTGATTTAGTTAGATACTAAATTAACCTTGTCTTCTCTCTTGCTTAATTATCATTTAGATTTTTTTATTTATATAGCATTTCAACAATGATACCTTTGTTGATTTAGTCAGATACTAAGTTAACCTTGCGTACTCAGCTTAATTAGTTTAAATTCTTTTTTTATAGCATTTCAACAGTTATACCTTTATTGATTTAGATGCTTAGTTAACCTTGCTTCTCTCTTGCCTTATGTATCATTTAGATTTTTTTGGTTTTTTATACAATTAAGGCAATGACACCCTTGTTTATTTAGTTAGATAGTAAGTTACCTTGACTTCTCAAGTACTTAATTTATCCTTTAGATTTTTTTGTTTTTATACAATTATGACAAGGACACCTTTGTTGATTTAGTTAGATACTTAATTAACCTTGCTTCTCTCTTGCTGAATTTATCCTTTAATTTATTTTGTTTTTATAGCATTACAACAGTGATACCTTAATTTATTTAGTTAGATACTTAATCCAAATTCATTAGCTCCATACAGTATTCGATATTTCTAATTCTGTATTTTTTCCATTTTATATTCTGAATAAATACATTAAACATATTTCACTGTCTCCAGTACATTACATTTAAGTATTTTCACTTCATGCACTTTATCCCTTTCACACATGTTCAAATATCTGACCAGAGAACAAACACTAAATAGTCCAGGATGGGAGCTACTGTGTCATTGACGCTATTTTTTAAAACTTCTTAGTTTTTGTCGTTTTTCATTAAAATGGGCTTAAAATCACAATGTGAAAAATACTCTTTCAGCTATATGTTGCACATTGACACAGTGGTCTGTCTAATTCACAATGAGTGGGGTTGTTGATAAATAATATACTGGGCAGTCATTATGTCCAAGTGCCATTGATGGTATTTTTTAATATTTTAACTATCTCTTTCCTTTTTAGGTGTTCTAGTGGCTACAACATGGATACGTACAGGTCCAATGGATACATAGCAGGGGTTGAATTCACAGGTGTCAGAGCAGAGTAATGCAGCTATCAACAGAATCAAAGCACAGTTGTCATACATGCTTCCGGACAATTTCATTTTCCATACTGCACTTTTCCTCGGTATAACCAACAGGAAGAGAAAGAAATCTACTTTGCAGAGATGTTGAGGCTCCCTACACAGTACAGTGACCCAGTTTTCTAACTTAAATTTACTCTGATGTTTCTGTTCCTGGTCTTGTTTAACTTAATTTACGATAAATGTCCTATGCCAATTAATTTCCCATGAAGATTTCTCGCAGAACTTTTTTTACAGACAAACCTGTGATGTATGAGAACCATGTGTGACACATTTTCACTGTTATTGCTGGTATTTTATGTTCATTACCAGTACTTTGTGCCAGTCTGTTTATGTACAACATTTTATGCTTTATCCTTTGTCAATGGATTGGAATTGAGTGTGAGATGCAGAGGTGCTTTTTAAGGAACAAATAGGCATAAAGGAAAACAAAGAGACATGAACTAAATTTTAACTTGAAAAAGTAATATTTTATTTGACATGAAAAGCAGGCAACAACTGGAAATAAACATAAAGATACTGATATTTTTTCTGTATGAAAATTTGAGAAAGGATTGAAAATGATATTTTTTTCTCTGTAATTTTTGTGAAATGTACTTTTGATATAATTTAAGAGTGTTGAGGATATGTAGAGACCGTCACTGAAAATGAAAATTGCAAGACTGTTCTAAATAAATGTAAATACATTTTGTTCACACTACTCAACAAGTTTTGCTGGACGCCTTCTTGCACGCTTGCTCTTCCTGATGTTGTTAATGGATTCTCTTGGACGTTTGGAAATTTGTTCTGCTTGTGGCTGGATGGGCGCTAAAGTGAGTGTTGGCTGCTGAGCTGGTGATCGTTGTTGGGATGGTGCTTCTGCTGGTAGCTGGGTGGGCACTGGAGTGAGTGTTGGCTGCTGAGCTGGTGGCTGGATTGACATCAGAATGAGTGTTGGCTGCTGAGCTGGTGGCTGGATTGGCATCGGAATGACTGTTGGCTGCTGAGCTGGTGATGCTGCTGAGCTTTGTGCAGTAAAAACTGCAATAGATGTATTTGTATCAAGTGTTGTGTTGTCCTGATATTGGGGAATTGGTGATGTAAGAAATCCAGGATCTGATGCTTCTGGGCTGATAACTGATGGCTGTACGCTTGCTGGGGTCGATGTTAAAATGTCTGAAAAAAAGGAAAAACATAGGGCCAAAGTCCCTGAAGCTACTATAGACATGGATACAAAATTAAGTATTTCCTGACTGTATGAAATTATCTCACTAAGGTCATCCTAGGGACCTGTAAACCAAATATTAAAGCTGTCTAACCAGCCGTTTTGAAAAAACAAGCGACTCAACAGTTGACAGAGCTCTGCTGTGTTATGTAGAGAATAACCTTTTGTGACACATGTATTGATGAAGAAGGTGGATATTTGAGCTGGTTTATCTTTTAATATCAGTATTTTCATCCTATTAACCAAGCACATTTTAACTTTTAAATTAACATTGTAAGTAAGTTCTGTAAGTAGTCAGAGAAAGCACACTGAAGAGACAAATGTTTGAAACTTAAGAAGTTCAAGGTCATCAAAAGCATTATAAGGAATCACCTAACACTTTCATTGCACTGTTTACACAGATTGCATAATTGCTATAAATAGCACATGAGGAATCTTACAGCCCAGCTTTACCATAAAAACCCTATCACTTTGACCACTCTTTAATTGACCACTCTATTTTTTTCCTCAAAAACTATTTATTTTATCCTTACCCAGTCAACCATAAATGGAAATTAGAACTTTCTCTATCTCTATTTATTTGACCACCCTATCATGACAAACTATTAAGAGCAATTTCTTTTAGATAACATACAGGGCACACTAAATGACGGTTCAGAATATATTAAAGTTGGGATTCAGGAAAGTCGCCTTTACATGTTTTAATCCTCCAAGATGGTAAGCATTTCACTATGAACTGTCAAAAAAGTTGATCTTTCTGATAATTCCACACTAAAATTATTTTGGCTTTGATGATTTCCTATTAATTCAATTATTTAAAATCATATTAATTATTTTTTTCTGGGTGAATTGATAGGGTTTATACAGTACAAGAATTACTTACAATGTAAGTCAAATTTGACCAAAAATGACAAAAAATTCCTTAAAAATACAGATTTGCATACTTCATCACAATTTGAACAAATCTAAGTTGGGTTACCCCTAGGGACCTGTATACCAAATAACAAAGCTGTCTGACCAGCGGTTATGAAGAAGATTTTTTACCAAAAACACCTTTTTTGGCATTAATTTGCCTATTTTCAACAATATCAAAAAATTAAAAAACTAGTTTCTCAAAATCATATTTTTCATCTACACAACAAATATCAAATCAGTAAGTACTGCGGTTCTCAAGATATTTGAGTGGACGGACGCCTCACAAACGGACATACATACATACATACATACAGACTGACGACGGACGCCGGACGGATACCCATCCCAATAGCTTCTATAGACTATAGTCTATAGTAGCTAAAAATGGTGATATGATGCAAAACCTACTTTATGTAGATAAGAGTGATTGTTTTTGCCATATGTATATTGCTGTATTTCAATAGGAAGGGGCGTGATGATATGACATCAATTATTTATTCTCGGTGACCTTGTTCAGCTTTTAAAGCGAAATACTTCAATTATAACTTTGCAGGGGATATTGACGGTGATTTTGTAACCTATCATTTATAACAACATAGTATTTCTACTTTCCATCATTATTTGTTTCTTGGCGCATTGAAATTATTGCCCCAAATTGTTCATAGTAACTTAAGTAAGTCAGATTGGACCAAAAAGCAAACTAAGTAAACAAAACTTATGTTAGTTTGAATGTTATAAAGTTACTTACCCATGACTTCCATTGAATCGCCATACTGGTCTGTTAAATGCTGTATTGCTTGAGGTATATCATTAACATCGATTGTAACAGGTTCTTGATCAAATTCATCACCTGAAAAAAAACATCGTTTAACAAGTCATCGTTGATGACACAGTTCCCACTTGTTAATGGGTACTTTGATTACAAGTCCTCAGAGAGGATAGAGTCCTCTTCATTAATTAGGTCTGTGATAAAAATACTTTGATACAGATGGCGCTCAATGGCCAAGAATGAGTTCCATGTGTGAAAAACATAAAACCAATGTAGGCCACCATCCTAAAGGTCATTAAATGAGTCAACTAGGAATTAATCAACAGGATGTTGCAAAACATTTTTGCATCCTATCATAACACTGATAGATTATCACTGGTACCATATTTTATAAAGTTTGATGCAGTGCTTCTGGACATTAACCCTAAAAACAAAATTTCATCATGTAAATGCAAATTAGCAATTAATTTAATTTATTGGATCGTATCACAAAACAAATCGACGTGCATATGTATGACATAGGTCAATGTCCTTGTACAAACTTTGAATAAAATCGGTTGAGATATGCCTGAGTTATGGCTTCATACATAAAAAATCGTAACAAAATGGCCACACGGCAGCCATATTGGATCATATCACAAAACAAATCGACGTGCATATGTATGACATAGGTTGATGTCCTTGTACCAACTTTGAATAAAATCAGTTGAGATATGCCTGAGTTATGGCTTTGTACATGAAAAAATCGTAATAAAATGGCCGCATGGCAGCCATATTGGATCATATCACAAAACAAATCGACGTGCATATGTATGACATAGGTTGATGTCCTTGTACCAACTTTGTATAAAATCAGTTGAGATATGCCCGAGTTATGGCTTTGTACATGAAAAAATCGTAACAAAATGGCCGCACGGCAGCCATATTGGATAGTATCACAAAACAAATTGACGTGCATATCTATGACATTGGTCAATGTCCTTGTACCAACTTTGAATAAAATCGGTTGAAACATGTCTGAGTTTACTGGCTCCGTACATGAAAAAATCATAATAAAATGGCCGCCTTGCGGCCATATTGGATCGTATCACAAAACAAATCAACGTGCATATGTATGACATAGGTCAATGTCCTTGTACCAACTTTGAATAAAATCGGTTGAAACGTGTCTGAGTTAGGTCTCTGTACATGAAAAAATCGTAATAAAATGGCCGCACGGCAGCCATATTGGATAGTATCACAAAACCAATTGACATGCATATTTATTGGTCAACATGCATATTTATGACATTGGTCAATGTCCTTGTACCAACTTTGAATAAAATCGGTTGAAACATGTCTGGGTTATGGCTCTGTACATGAAAAAATCGTAATAAAATGGCCGCCTGGCGGCCATATTGGATCGTATCACAAATCAAATCGACGTGCATATGTATAAAATCAGTTGATAACATATGAAGTAATCCTTGTACCAAGTTTGAATGAAATCGCTCCTGGCATCTCTGAGATATCTGCGTGAATGGACACACGCACGCACACACGCACGGACATGACCAAACCTATAAGTCCCCCGGGACGGTGTCCGTGGGGACTAAAAACATTAGCCTATCTAACTTCACTGAGTTATTTTCTATTTTCCAATTACCCTTACCGAAAATTATTTCTACTGCAAATTTGCCGTAAGTTTGCTGCAAATATGCAGCAAGCATATAGCTTGCAGGAAGAAGTTGCAGAAGTTTGCAGGTAGATGTGACCCTCCTGCAAACCCTTAAGTCAGTTTGCAGCAAATTTGCGGTAAACGACGAAGTTGCTGCAAATTTGCGGCAAACCAGATTATTGCTGCAATATGCAGCAACACATGATTAACATATTTCCCACTATTTCATTACCAGGGAGTACACACTACACACTGAGTACTGTTGCACTTCGTGACCAGTCATGTGTAAGCAACATAAAATTGATCTTTCATTTATATTTTATGTTCCTTTATTTCATAACAGACAATCCACTTTTTAAATTATAATAACTGGTAATGCTAGATAATGAACAGCTTCAGTTATGCTGGTGAAAGCATTGCATGGATATAGAGTGCATCTATAGTATATACTGTAGTGACATGATGTAATAAAAGTGCCCTTTGACAATCTGGTTGGGTAAATTATGGTTGGATCGAAAACTGAATTTTTAGGGAAACAAATTTTTGAAACAGGGACTTGTCTGTCTTGCAAGTTACACCCTGTATTTTCTGCGAATGATACCAAAATGCAAACAGTTTCGAACGAAATGTGCGTTTGATGATGGTCTGTAAGGACACGTCGTAGACTTTTGTTACTGCAAATCTGTACAGTAATGTTTCCGCTACTACCTCCAAGCAGAGTAGTGGCTGTGCTCCAAGCTATTCATCCCATCAATATAGTACATGTATACGGTACGTACAATGCACTGCAGCTTACAGTCTGTCCCATCGATGCCGCTGACAAAACACGCCTTCTGATAACATGGGTCGAGGTAAAAGGCTTTTGTCCATGTTTTCAGCGTTAGAGTTGTATTGCCGAGCACAAATTTGAGATTTAGGATTACACTCCATCCCGAGTCGCTGTACGAAAATTCAAAGCGCCGCTTCACCAACGTCCAACACGTCCTGTGTATCAGCTGCGAGCAGCCGACATGTTTACACTCTCCGGTCACGGTTCATCAAGGTCAGTTCGCGCATTGATATTGATTCTTCGTGCTGAAAGAATTTTTACTCTCTTTTTAGTCTTTCTATGATAAAAACAAGTCATCGTTAATGACACAGTCCCCACTTGTTAATGGGTACTTTGATTACAGGTCCTCAGAGAGAATAGAGTCCTCTTCATTAGGTCTGTGATAAAATACTTTTGAATAAATTCGCTTGATACATGTGTGAGTTGTAGTTCAGGACATGGAAAAATCGTAATAAAATGGCCACACGGTGGCCATATTGGATCGTATCACAAAACAAATATATGTGCATATGTATGACATAGGTCAATGTCCTTGTAGCAAATTTGATTAAAATTGGTTGAGATATGCCTGAGTTATGGCTTGTACATGAAAAAATCATAACAAAATGGCCGCACAGCAGCCATATTGGATCGTATCACAAAACAAATTAATGTGCATATGTATGACATTGGTCAATCTCCTTGTACCAACTTTGAATAAATTCACTTGATACATGTCTGAGTTATGGTTCTGGACATGAAAAAATGTAATAAAATGGCCACACGGCGGCCATATTGGATCGTATCACAAAACAAATCAATGTGCATGTGCATGACATAGGTCAATATCCTTGTACAAAGTTTGAATAAAATCGGTTGAGTTATGCCTGAGTTATGGCTCTGTACATGAAAAAATCGTAACAAAATGGCCGCAGAGCGGCCATATTGGATCATATCACAAAACAAATTTATGTGTATAGCTATGACATTGGTCAATGTCCTTGTACCAACTTTGAATAAAATCTGTTGAAACATGCCTGAGTAATGGCTCTGTACATGAAAAAATCGTAACAAAATGGCTGCACGGCGGCCATATTGGATCGTATCACCAAAAAAATTGACGTGCATATCTATGACATTGGTCAATGTCCTTGTACCAACTTTGAATAAAATCAGTTGAAACATGCCTGAGTTATGGCTCTGTACATGAAAAAATCGTAATAAAATGGCCGCCTGGCAGCCATATTGGATCGCATCACAAAACAAATCGACGTGCATCTGTATGACATATGAAGTAATCCTTGTACCAAGTTTGAATGAAATCGCTCCAGGCATCTCTGAGATATCTGCGTGAACGGACGGACGGACGGACGGACGCACGCACGGATGGACGCACGCACGGACGCACGCACGCACGGACATGACCAAACCTATAAGTCCCCCCGGACGGTGTCCGTGGGGACTAATAACCATTTTCATTAAACTAATAAATTAAATGCTATATTAAGTATGAAATGTAACGGATTGGTGCAGATGTAGAGTCAATTCCAGCATTTAAAAACGGGACTACATTATCAATCGCGTAATGATTTATAGATCGCATTTCCGTTAACGTCATGAGGCTTGATCGGCACGAAGTTAGATTTTGGTACCATCCATCGGCTGTGTACTTGTTGTCAGGGAGTTCTCTGGTGGACAATTTTGTGATCTTTCTATTGAATCGCCAGCCAAATGATATCACATAGTTGCAAAAACGTGTATACAGTACCAGGGACAGGCGGAGTTCTAAATTTGTGAACGCGAGCGGCAGTAACGATGCTGACTATATTTTCTGAGTACGGTATTTACACACAGCACGGTGAGACCTGCAACCGGACCGGAATCGTCCAGCGTCTGCGAGCCGTTCAGAAATGTAAGTCAATGTACCGTTCGTCTGTACATCGATCGCTATAATTATGTTCTGTAATCGTTGTATTGCAATCTTTACCTAAATTTTCGTTGAGTACTGATTCATACTGAATTCACTTTCGTTTCACAACAGTTACTTACAGTAAGTGCTGAGATTTTTGCAGATTGTCGCCGTCGTGTATGTATTAAAACAACATACGGCGAGTTGTCCGCTGTCGGACATTTTAATCATTATTAATTTAATTTCGATCATGAATATTTATGCATTTTCTGCTTCAATTTTTCAACTTGATTTTGTCTCATTTTCAAATAATTATGGATTTCTTTCATGAAATTTACAATGTTTGGTCAAACGGTAAAGACTTACACTCTTCCCTGAAGGATTTATATTTTTCAGAATCCATTGCTGGTACACTAAAGGGACAAGAAATTCAGAGAACAGAAAGCCAAATCGCAGCCTTTGACAGTAATGTAAATGCTACATGAAACTTCTCAAGTCAAAAGAAAATCTTGACATGATCATGACACTTATGTGGCATGAAATAAACATGGCATATAAAATAAATTGTACCACAATTGAATTTAACCTTTTTTTCTCTGTCATCTTTTTGTAACTTTATTTGCGCTGACCATTGTTTCTCGTGAAACTGGTATTTCAAAGTTAAGTTGGATAAATAATATTTATATATTGGCCGACTGTGGACAGCACAAGATGTGTTTTATCCAACTAAACTCTGAAATACCACTTTCACGAGAAACAATGGTCAGCGCAAATAAAATAATTTGCTGTATGGAGTTTGCGGCAAATTTTCAGTAACATTCAAATTAATTTGCCGCAAGTTTGCTGCAAGGATTGTGCCGCAAATTTGCTGCAAAGAGTTTGCAGCAACGTTGCGGCAGGGAGTTTGCTGCATATTTGCAGCAAGTTCACAAGAAACCTAATTTGCATCTGAAAAATGAACCACCCGCATATTTGCGGCAAATAGTTTGCTGCAAATTTACTGCAAAGCTTGCGGCAAATTTGCAGTAACAGTTTGCGGGAGGCCTAAAATTTCGGTAAGGGTACATGTACATACATTTAGACTATTGTATTTTCCCTATGGCTTAAATTCACATCATCAATCATAGTTTCTATTTCTGGTCTGGCTGTACTTGGCTGTAACATTTATTGACAGGAGTGCACGGCCAAGAAATGCCAATGACGATTGCCGTATATGATAATTTGATTTGATTTTTCTGTACCAGACCATTAAACTTAAAACTCTGTACACTGTATTGGTATAAATTAATGAATCCAGTCCTAGAGGAATCAATGACTTCAGCTCTACCACTACCCTGAACAGTAAATATAAACCCCTCTGAAAGTCCAACATTTTTAATCGGCGAATTAAGACACTGACTTCAAACTTTACTTTGCACAAATGTGATTTCAATGAAAGGAATTTTAGGTGTGATAAACTTTGCTAGCTGCCAAAGAGTGTTGCAAATAGCAAATGTATCGACAGTTATCTGATACGTTTTTGATTGGGATGACACTTCATATGACACTTACCGAGTTTTTCCAGCTGATTACAATGTTGGTAACATGCCTTGACTGCTGTTCTCATTTTTCTGTCCACCCTTCACCGCCATGGCTACCTGGCCGAGTTGGGCTGACGTATGGTACGGAGGAAGGCCACCACTCTGGCTTCTGTTCCTCACGACCCCAGTGCGGCTCCCTTTTGACGGACAGTCGAACACATCTTGTGAGGAGTTTACATAGCCGTTGGTGGTTCAACTTGCTGAGTTGTTTGTTGGCTGACCGCAAGTCAGGCAAAGCGACACAGGAGTCATCTGCTGCTGGCGACTGGTTAGCAATGCTACTCATTGTCAGAGTAGGCCTTGACGATGGCAAAATGTGGCAACTACTGCAACTTCTAATTTGGTCTTGCGATGAAATGACTCCACCTTACGGCTCAGGATAGACCAGGCTTTCTGTTGATGGCCGCTGAGATTCTGCATGATGTGATACTGGTACTAGTGGTACTGGTGATGCTCGATGTTTCGAGAGACTGACTCAATGCTTTCTGGTCACAATGCAACGAAGAAGTGAAGTCCTTGTCATACTGAAAAGGCTTTATGAGATTTCTGCCATTTAGCGATTATCACCTTAGTATAATAGCACTGTTTTAAAGAATAACATTAAAAATGCCGCATAACTGTTTGTTGTCCGCCGAAATTTTTGGCGGGTTGGAGAGTGTAAAATAGCACCGTTCCGTATCAAGCCACGATTCCTTTCGGATGGAAAAGTGTGAAGTGTTTTTAATAAGTAAATTTATATGGTCGAAGCAGTGTTTTCCAGGTTTTCTCTGCATGTTAATCAGAAAGCGGCAATTTGTTCCCCATTCATCAAAATTAGCGGGCAAACTTGATGTTGATTTTGCCTTCCTAGGAAGCGCTTCCCTAAATATCATTAAGATCGTCACCTAGTTCCGTTGCGTAGTCTATGCTATGCAGCATCCGTACTGTTATCAACATCGTTATGTTTGTCAACTTTTTGATGAGCTGGACTCTTCTCTATCTGCTGTTGCTTCGTTATCCACAGGTTTTCCTGACTCAAAATTTGACGTGTTTGTTCCCTTGGACACAGTTTGGTCCGAAGTTGGGGGTTTAAATCCATAAAAATATGCGATGATCAAATGATTGTGTTTCGATCGAGACCGTCAGTTCAGCTTGCCTACAAAAAAGGTGGAATTTTCCGTAATTCTCTCATTGATACAGTGTTTCAAGTTCTGCTCAGAATCTGAATATACTTGCAGAGGTAGCCATGGAGACAGAGCGACAACTCATGATTGGCGGTTCTTTTCGATGCGTGCACTCCACGTCATGGACGTCACCAAAGCTGAATGACAGGCGATACTATGTCTTTTCCGAGGGAGTATTGTGATTAGAAACAACAGTAAACTCATAGGTCACTGCGCTATGATCGCCATCATGTAATATGCATGATGCAAGTCTTTGCTTGCGGCATGCGGTGCCGTGCTGCCAGTAACTTTTTCAGGGCAGACGATGACTCTAAGTACGCAATTTGCGTAGTGGAGAGAAAAACACTGTCGAACCATGGCACTTAAGAAATCGAAACGGCTCGGCATCAGTCATGGTTTGATACCATTCCTATACGTATCAATCCTCCATCGTCGCATGATACTTGAAAGGGAAGCGGACTACTCTATATTTACACACGGTCCCTCCCATTCTCCGTACAGAGATTATAGCTAACCTAGCTAGGGGGTCTTACTGGCCGCTCTAATCTCTGCCACTAGGAGACATTTTTCACCAACTTTTTGGGTATTGCGCGTTTTTTCTAATATGCATTTTCTGTCTTTTTTACATTGACTGTTGCAAACCAAAAAAATAAGATAAATAAAAAAATAAATCTGTTTCAATATCGATCGTCGAACTTGTGAACATTTGCAAAAACATAGACCTTGCTCTAGGTTACATAGATGGAAATCGGCGATTCAAGATGGCTGCACCCATGGCCGTCAGCTTTGCAGACGCCATTGTCAAAGTTATGTCAGATTATGATGGTAAAATGACATTAAAATCAAAACAGCAGGAATCTCTAAGAAGATATACGAAGATGGAGTTGACATAATTGTAAATTTGCCAACGGGTTATGGAAAAGTGTAGCCTTGATGAAGATTAAACACCATGGAAGTAAACATTGCATCATCGTTATCAGTCCCTCGACAATAATTCAACAAGACCAACTGAGCAAACTGAGGGACAGAGGTATTTCAAGTGTGAGATTAGATGTTACGGGAACTCAACACTTAGTTGATTCTAATTCAGATGGTTCTGACAGTGAAAACGAAGATGCTATGAGACAGCTAGATTGCTAAGAGGATATGAAAGACGTGTGTGATGCGAAATTCGACATCAAACACTGCCATCCTGAAGCTCTTTTCTGCACAAGAAAGGGTTGTGGTCTTCTAGAAAACCAACTATTTGTTAGTAAAGTTGCGGCTGTGGTTGTGGATGAATGTCACAAAGTTGAAGACTGGTAAGTTTCCTTTCAATTATTTATTTCTAAGGGGAGAACCATTTGATTTCGGGGGGGGGGGGAAGGTATTGAGGATTTTGAGAAAAAAAAATTGTCACCAGGTGAGACAGAAGAAAAAACAATTGATCCTGTCATGGCCTGAGGAAAAGAAATTGTCATAACAGACAGAAGTGAAAAAAAAATTGTCACAATGCACCAGAAATTAGTAAATTTGGAAACCTTATTCTCATGTATTCTTTGCCGGCACGCCGCCATAGGCGGCGCAAATGTTTTTACCACAAGCATTACTTATATTTGTTTCCCCAGCACTTATGATATAAGCATGCACTACATAGGTCTACTTTACACCTCAGTACACTCAATGTTCTCCTTCCCTTTTCTGACCCAAGAAATCATATTTCAGGATTTCTGTTGCAATATCTCAATGGCATAGGCACTATCTAAAGGGGACTATTTGACTTCTGTAAATTGTGAAAATTTAAAACACAAGACAGGAGTTAATAAACTAGTGTTAAAATCAATATATCATTCTCATAATATAAAATTGTTAGAAAGATGTACAAGTTGACAATGAAAAATTGAGGAACAACAAATATAATGAAATACAATGCGTGAGCCTTGTTTCTCTGACCACAAAAGATATCATATTCCCTGAGAACTTACATCGATGCTTGGTCATGTTAATTATAATGTGACACCACACACCGGATCACTCACTATAGAATCCATCAATTGGTTGGATGACTTGCTCCATAGTTCCTTGTATGCTTTCTAATACAATGAAAAAAAAAAGAGAAAAAATTACCCCTGTAACAAAAATGAACAGAAATTTCCATGCACACAATTTACAAACATGTATTGCTGGGTTAATACATAGATCCTCGAGAAAAACGAGGGTCTATGGTTAATAAAATTATTTTCTATATCAGTAACACACATCGTATAAAAGCATAAGTAAACTGAAAATGCTTGTTGTTTTCAGAAAAAGTGATTGGCACCCTAGTGTGTGTAAAATATGGCTGGCAATATAATAAATAGATCATTATTATTTTACTGCACAGTTTGTGTTCTTAAGGATATACAAGCGTTACATGCACACGGATTTTGTCCCTTTCCATAGGATTACATTGAGAAATACTGGAAAAGCAACTTCTACTATTATTTTCAGGAATATTTGCAGAAATCTCAATCAAAAGAATTAAATAAGTGATCAAATAAAATTGTATGGTCACTGTGCTTAATTTTGAGATAAACAGCATTAAATCATTTTGTCCATAAAAAATGCAGTGGTGAAAAAATGCTGACTCAGCATTTTTCTCATTGACAATTTTAGAGAACTAACAGTATTTAGAATTTTACTGCTTGTACATCCTTAACAGCCATAGGGAAACAGTTATACACATATTGACTGGCCATGAGGGCAACAGCATACCTCTGTACCCCGAGGGACTGTGAGTCACCCCCAAAGACAGACTCTTTCGTGAGGCCGAAGGCCGAGGGAAAGTCTATTTTTGGGGGTGACTCACAGGCCCGAGGGGTTAATGACGTATGCTGTTGCCCTAATGGTCAGTCAATATGTGTTTTATAACACACCTCATCCGCAGTCGACATGCATAAGAACGTACCATAGACAAAATTTGTCGCATGTAATATGTTGGAGTGGTTTGGCAAGAAAAAGTTTTTCCCGACTGGATCGCAGTACTTCTGCAAAACGTTCAGTGCACCTTTGATTATAGTTTTTGTCCGTTTTGAGTCCTTGTTGGAAAGCAGAGCATTCAGTTATTCTTCAGAAAGTAGGATAAACCCAGAAATTTCTCGACTATCGCTTTGATCGGCCGCAGCTGACATCTTCGTTTACATTCCTGTTTGCGCATGCGTCAATGTATCAGTGGTTTATATCACACTTTAACCTAAATTAGCCATACATTGTGTAACTTTCGGCTATTTTGAGGGATTTTGTCGTGTGTATCAACTGCAATGTATTTCTTGAATCCATGAAGTTGAAACACACAACAACAGTGTAAAATAGCTAACTAAGGTAATGATTTTCTGACTGTTAGTACCAATTGCTCATTATGCATAATAACATATATTGGAGAAATATGTTCAACACATTACAGCGAAAACAGAGTCAGCGTGGACTCTCTCTTGTGCCGCGCAACAAAATAAACGCAGCCACTGGCGTTTTTTACAGACAAAACAAACAGACAATGTAGCAAATGTCATCGAATCTTTTTCAAGGCGTACTAGGATTACCAGGACTTACTTTTTTGAACGTGTTGATTTCGTCATGGATGTGTAAGACAAATATATATCTATGTCTTGAACAAAAAATTGAAAAAAATCTAAATTTTAATATTATCAATGGTTTTATCCAACTCACACACTGAAGTAAGAGTTTTCCGTCTTTAAGAGGAACTACTGATGCTAAAAGCGGATAGCGTCAATGGAAAAACACTACGGACCCGACCCCGGGACCCGACCCTAGTACGAGTAGTCGCTGTGGTGGGTGTGGGTAGGGGTAGAGGTGTCAGTCAAACAGTCGACAACGTGCTCACTGTTCGTCGGAATTTCATCTGGACGTTTATAATAGACGTACGTTGATGAAGGTGGCATCGAACAATACTGTCATTTCGATGGCAGCAATCTATATTGAGCTGCTTGATGCGGTGTTTGTTCGGTTGATGCTGTCCCAGTTTCGCTGAAGCTACCACCTCGATTGACCAAGGAAGTTTGTGTAGATGCAGACGCAGGAAACGTGATACCGCGCCGTTCAAGCTCTTTCTCTACATAATTTACCGTATTTTTGGTTTTATTCTCAACTCGTCATGAGGAACTTTTTGTAACAATAAGAATACAAATTGAATCTTTTGTTTGATTTGTGGGATTGATTGAATAGGCGGTGTGCCTTTGATGACGTTAAGTTTGGGTGTTCTGTCTGAAAAAAACGTCTGTGGCTGCGTTTATTTTGTTGCGCCGCACAACAGAGAGTCCACGCTGACTCCGTTTTCGCTGTAATATGGGTATTTTTTACATATACCTTGCAGATTCAGAGGAAACTCCAGAGCATATAGCCTCTTCAAAAGCAGATGATGACGATGATTCCGTGTTTGATGGTATCCATGAACATGTCGTATCAGTTGAGGATGATGTACTTGCTCCTGGAATAACAATGACCTTTGATGATCCTGAACCTACTGGTGTACCTGAGAAGAAGAAAATTGAAGTTGAAGACATGGAAACAGATGATATGGACAATGGCTACACTCAACAGGGTAATCATTTTTAGTAGAAACATCAAGAAAGTAATCAGTTTCACCTGAAAGCAAATACATTACTTGACATGTTAAGCAGCAGATGTTCCTAACACTTGGCTGTGTCACCAGATAGCAGTGCAAATAATTCTCAGTCATAAACATAGCTAAGGAGATGCAGCTATCTGTGACAGGAAAGGCTGTGTTTTTGAGGGTAATCAAAAGGTCAATATGAATGTTGGAGTTTTCATATAGCCTAACCTTCCCCACCACAGGTACATGTAGCTCTGTTTCCACAGCTTTCATATACACAACAGAAACTGATCCATATGCTACCTTTCATGTGAAATATGTATGCAGTTTGACATTATTTCATAGATTAATTGCACAGACATGGTTTACGACAGGATCACCAGTGACTTACCTGTTTGTGACTATTAAAGTTAAATGATACTCAACTGGTGTGGACCTGAATCATGTTGAAAAAATGATCTTGCAAATGCTAAGCAAGTGTGCTATGATATCTCTGAGCTTATTTACAATCCACACTGAGGGCATTTACTTGTCAAAAAATCAAATAGCATCTGAAATTATGGAAGCAGCATCAGAGCTGTCAAAGTATGGCACTGAATTTCTTGTCATGAAATTTATATCTATTATATGATTTTCCAATATCAAATGAAACTGCTTAATAATTTATTAAATTTTGGTATACACTTATAATTTGTACTTTTCTTATACTGAACATAAAAATGTTATTTGCATGCAGATCAGTCAAGTATACCTCATGTCGAAGAAACAACAAATTCAAGCATGGTCATGCAAGAAGAACCATCAAAGAAGGTTAACAACAAATCCACCACAATTGACAGTCTAATATTTGTGCTAGGACAGACAAAAGAAGTAGACAAATTTGACAAAACATGTAATCGTTTGAGGGCCTATCCCAACAATCAGACAAGCGACCTAGCGGCCGATATAGCTCCGCTGTGTTTATGTAGAGAATAACTATTTTTGACACATGTTGGTGGAGAAGGTGAAAATCTTTGATAGCTCAATGCTATGGCCAGAAAAAGTGGCTAAAATAAGCTGCAAAAATACACGATTGAAGATTTCATCATATTTTGAATATATCACATCGAATCATCTCTAAGAACATGTCAACCAAGCTATTTGATGAGTAGTGTTTTGAGAATAAAATTTTCTGACAAAAAATGGCAACAATTGCCCCCAAAAATAAAGATTGCAGATTTCATCATAATTTCAAAAGATCAAATTTAGTTCATCTATAGAAACCTGTATTCCAAATTTCAAAGCTGTTGGACCAGTACTTTTTGAGAAACACATTTTTTGACCAAAAATGGGAAAAATTACCCCAAAAATTTAAAATTGCAGATTTCATCATTATTTCAATAAATATCATTTAGTTCATCTATAGAAACCTGTATACCAAATTTCAAAGCTATCAGATGAGTAGTTTTGGAAATACACATTTTTTGACCAAAAATGGCAAAAGTTGCCCCAAAAATACAAAATTACAGATTTCATCAGATATTCAATATATATTACTTGGCTCATCTGTAGAAACCTGTATACCAAATTTCAAAGCTATCAGACCAGTACTTTTTGAGAAACACATTTTTTGACCAAAAATGGCAAAATTGCCCCAAAATATACAAAATTGCAGATTTCATCATAATTTCAACAATTATCATGAAGGTTAATCTGTAGGAACCTGTATACCAAATTGCAAAGCTATCAGATGAGTAGTTTTGGAAATACACATTTTTTGACCAAAAATGGCAGAAATTACCTCAAAAATGCAAATTTGCATATTTCTGCACAATTTGAACAAATCTGAAATAGATCATCCCCAGAGACATATGTACCAAATATCAAAGCTATCTGACTGGTAGTATTGAAGAAGAAGATTTTTAAAGATTTTTTTACCAAAAATGACAAAAATTGCCTTAAAAATACAAATATGCAAATTTCATCACGATTTGAACAAATCTGACTGAAGTCACCCTAAGTAAACTGTATATTAAATTTCAAAGCAATCGGACAAGTGGTTTCAGAGAAGAAGATTTTTTTACCAAAAACACCAAAAATTGCCCCAAAAATACAAATATGCAAATTTCACCACAATATGAACAAACTTAAGTGAGGTCACCCAAAGTGAACTGCATATAAAATTTCAAAGCAATTGGACTTGTGGTTTCAGAGGAGAAGGCAATTGTTGACGAACGACGACGGATGACGACGACGGACGACGACAGACGACGACGGAAAAATCAACCTATTTGATAAGCTCCGCGTCGCTGGACAGCGGAGCTAAAAATAAATGACGAATAAGGTACAAGTAGGAACGAAGCTGTTAAAATCATACAGAATAGCCAAACAGTCAATCAAGGAGTGGGAACAAGAATATTGTGTAAATCATGGGGGCAGTGCACCGAATTTGGAAGATTATAAGAAGAATAAACATATACTGAAATTGTACAAACAAACAAAATTAGCTGCCTAATTCCTAAAACACCGAAATATTGATTATTGCTAGAATCTGTATTTTAATGAAGGCAAATACTGTGTTTACAATTGTACATATCATTGCATTTTTAAGCTTACTACATTTTAAGAGAGACGCAAAGAGCTTTGTGCATTTTTTTTTTGCATGGGCAATTGGTGAAATGGATTTATCAATTTTAATCCAAAATATATATTTGCATTTCCATGCAGCAATATTAGAGCTGCTATTTTGTTAAATTGCACAATACCTAATCTTGACAATATGGGCTTAATTAATGCATACTTTAAAGTAGCACTGTTCTTATATTCTTGGAATATTGAATTTTGTTGGGAAAAAACAACCAGCTCCTCTAGTGCTGTATACAGTCTTTAAAAATACTGACTAATAAATATGTATTGAACTTGTTATGGGGTATCATGATCTTACCTGAATACTGCTCTTCAATTCATTGGTTACCGTAATAGCAAATATGAAGCAGAATGTTTTAAACTGCCACTGCAATGCACTGGTTGTTTCCTGTATTCCATAAGGAGAAAGCCATTTAATATCTATACACAACTGGCATGAGTAATATTCTTCCCCTTCCTGTTTCCTTGCCATATAAAATACCCCTCTTCACATGGAATGAACTACCCCCCTTCCTTACCACTACAACCAATCACTGTCAGTAAATATTGTCTAACCCAACATTAAGAACTGAGATGGAAATGGAAATAAAGGATGCATTTCATTAGATACGTCAAGATTAAAAATTATTAGACAGTGGGAACGTAAACTACAGATCATTTGTTGAATGCATAGACGACATTGGAATTTGAAGGTCATTATGCAATCACGAAAAGTCGGTGAGACGACTCGGAACAAGTAAATGTTAGTAACGACGTCCTCTACATCTAACGAAAGCTGTATGCTTCGTCAGCTTGTATTAGTTTAATGCTTACATGGTAATAGAAGCCCTACGAGTACATTCGTTTCAAAATATCGATAACCTGGCAGCCTTTAGCCGAAGGAATTTAGTAAAAACTGATCACGTGATTATAAATTTCTTGCACGATCTGCAGTTTGAAGTCCCCCCCCCCCCCGGTTAAAAGACACAAAGCAAAACATGTTGTTATCGTATGCGTGTGACCCCTGGAATTCGTTTTGAAAATATTTGATATATACTTACCTTCATTATGTAGTTTCAAAAGCGGCACCTGAGTCTGTCCCTGGCCTGGCTTGATGAATGATGGCGAATCAACATCATGAAACATGTGCTGATGGCCGCGATCGACCATGATGGCGTAGCCACAATATCCTTCGTCTGAGTCCATTTCGCGATTTTGATATGTATAAGTCTTAACTTAGTGGGCTCTGAATATGCTAAGAATATGCTAAAGACCGAACGGTGAGGTGGGTTGGCATAAATGCCGTTCCAAACCTCCCGTTTAGGTCTTTTGCCCACGTGAGCCGAAGCGTACACTCGCACACCACACAGACACAGACACATCTGCGATCCAGTTGAACCACGCGGGCTGAGCGCGCTCATGGAGTTATGAATATTTATTAGTATCAATTCGCATATTCATGAGAAATTTCTAGAGCCTCGCCTTAACATACTCGAGGTGCTGATTAATAAAACTTTAATTGATATAACACCCATGGAGCCTGCAGTTCAGATTGCAAAAGGAAATATATTCTACACAAACATTGATCTTTTTCACATACCTTAAGTGGAACAATACCAGGTTTCCAATGTACATCTTTACTCCACACCCTGTACTGAAGTTGAGCCTTGCCTTGCGAGTTCTTAGTTACAAGAAAAGCATGAGGAATGGAATGTTTGTGCAGATCTGCACAGTATGGTTTCAGCCATTCACGGATATCATACATTTCACTGAGCAATGCTACTGTAGAACCATTCTTGGAGTGGCCTGATTGCAAGATATCCAAAAACGTATCCATAAGGTCTGAAATTTTAACATACGAATAATTGATTTATTAGTGAAATCACGTTGCCTAGTCTGACCAGTGGGTATGGCTTCCTGAGCAAAATTATGAAGATGCAGCATTAATACCTTGTAGATTAATTGGACAAGTACGGTACTATATTAAACTTTCACAGCACATTATACAAAGTTGATTTACGAAAGAATTCAATGAGCAGAATAATGTCAGTTCAGAACCTATTTTGTGTGATATCAAGAGCTGCTCCAGTTGTTTGAATATAGCTTGAAACATGCTGATATACTGGCAAACTCTACACAGTCTCTTCTCTGGCAATAGACAGACAATATATAAACATGCACTGAGAAATAAAAGGTTTCTACCAGGCATTCGTTATTGAATGGACGTTTGAAAATGAATGAGACAGGATAGCAAATATTATATGTTTGGACCACATGAGGGTTGTCAAAGGAAAGAGACTTTGACATTGAGCAGTGCATTTCATCTTGATCTCTCACATAAATTCATCAGTTTTCATACAGAAAAGGGGTCATTTCTGACAGTTTTATGAAAAAAAGATGAAAAAGAGTCTTTTTCCCTTTAATGTAGCTGTATCTTTGCATCAAATTCTTTCCAAAGTAATTTTTAAAATACTTACTGTCCAGAGTGATGACATCTGCACGTTTAATTTTGTTAGATAATACACTGAACACTTGGTCAATTTCTGTTAGAAAAGAAGACAATTTGAATTAAAACTTTATTACACCAGATATTAATTACATAAGTAATTCCATGTAATTCCAGAATGTGCATAATTTAACTACAAATACTTATAATTTCATGCTAAAAACACTGGGAGTTCACTTGCTTTACCGCATGTTATTGAGCAGTAAGCTTTTTTTAGACAACTGGATGAAAGGATTAGATATGGATATCTAAACATGAACATGAATTTAGGGACATGCTAACTTGAGATAGGGGCTAAGGGCTGGCCTAATGAATCCTACCCGGTAGTCAGGGATTAAACCTAGAATAGAACTTTTGTCAGGTATGGACAAACCTTAGCTCTGGGTCCATTGTCAGTGTGCATGAAGCCATGTTCTATGTTAGACGCATGTTCTATGTTCATTTTAAAATGTGTACTAAATAGACTATATAGGTGGATGTAGGGATTTATCCTTTTTAATTTTTGTAGATTACCATTGCTAACCATTGACAATTGGCCTGTCAATGTGGGCAGTGCACTGTTCACATTGCTTGCCCGTTTTTTCTGTTGGTGGATTATTGATCCATAACAGCAGCAGTGTGAACTTAAGCTAGATAAATACCAAATCGTTCATTTTTCTGTCAAATTTTCAAAATTCTCTGAGAATACGCCTTCAAGTAAGACCCAGAATTGAGATGTGTCGCCAGTTCAAGATAAGGAATGGTTTCCGTGTAATTCACGATTTTAAAAATCAAAACAAATGCACGTGGCTATCCCGGTTAAATCGGGGAGCTTTTGTAAACATTGTGGACACATTTGCATTGTTATTTCCATAATCCATCTTGAGTGACACAACGTTGCGTTGCACTAGCTAATTTACATAATGACGTGCTGTGACTTCTCCAAACACCAGGATTACTTCCGTCTGTAAACAATAAACCGTAATTAAATGTTTGTCGAAGCCTAGTCCAATAAACAAGTATTCGTACAGTTCCAGACATAGTCTACACCAGAGAGCAAGTCATTTTTCTTAGTGTGGTCAAGACATCGTGTCAACGACGATTTCTCAGCAGTGCGACGTTTTATCACTCTTTGCTTAGGGTTGGTCGGAGCCTGCACACGCCGCTTTACGGTGGTTGACGTCTTTTTCGCAATGTTAGATAAACAATTACACAGTGTTCATTCTAGGATTTACAAACAACGGGCCACTGTTGGCCCCAACTCCTGTTCCAAGGGGGCCATTTTAGAAAATTGGGGGGCCATCATCATCACACATGTAAAAACCTTGAATTTTCTGCAGAAAATACAATAGTCTATCAAGTCAAGAAAAGGAGAATACTGGAGATCCCCCCCCCCCCCACCCGTAACCAACCAAGCCTACTGCAAAGTTGTCCCTTGTACGTACGCAACAGGCCCAATAACGGCAACAGCAAACCGTTTGGTTTGATTCAATTGTTTACGTAACTTATGTGATGAATTATTGATATGTCGGACTTGAACAACTGTACAAATTGCTAAGGACTGTGATTTTGACTGTGAAAACGATCATGATCAAAGCTTTAACACTGGACACTGGTAGGATTTCTCCGAGAGTGGCCCTCGATTTGCACGCATCGACAATTAGGCTACTCATACACTGATATAGCACGAGACTGTAACCCGTACGACCTATAAAATAAAGTGATCGATACATCAACTTTTAAACATAACTCGTACGTATTAGCAAATTTACGATCATTGGTTCTGGTCAAAGGGTTTTACACAGCGGTGTTGTTCAATGCAAAGACCTCGCTACTCTGGAAAAACGAGATGTGTCCTACCTAAAATGTGTTGCTCTTCAAAACGATCATGGACGTTTTCCTTGCAGTGTTCAACGTTTCGTTTGTACGGACGGTAGATGTTGCAAACGCTTCAATTTAAGGGACTGCCCGATCATCCTGGGTTCATCACTATAACGGCGTTAAAAATCCGAGTGTCGGCTAGCTTTCCACCTTTACGCAGCGGCCAGTGCCGTTGTTTTATATGCTTATTCATCGGCCATGTGGCCATGCCACATGCGTACGGCTCCAAAACACCGTTGCCCCTACATCAGTCCTTTCTACCCAGCTTCCTATGTACCACCATATATGCTGTAGTGGGTATTTAATTGCAAAGGTTGATAGGTAACTGAATCGTTTTACATGTCACACTATGACTGAGGTAATGACCTTCGGGGAGCTACGCGAATGTATGAACTACGTGAACTCTGCGTGATCGACCCATTCATATAATGTTGCGCCCTTAGTGGCGCGTCAAACGTAGAAATGAGGGCCATTCGAGATTTTATTGCGCAATAGCGCGTCCTAGAATTAATTCTGCAATTGGTGCGATAGTACGCTATCAAGTTTACGGTTCTGCAATGTCTATATAGCGTGTGAGGGGAGTGTGATCTGGGGAACGCAAACAAGCTTATCTGCATATGAATTTAGGACACGCCCGCTATCAGTAATGACTGCTGACGTCATTGTTTTTTCCCACTGAAGCCATTCGCTGTGGCGATGTGTCGACACGCAAGGCTCCAAAAATTGGTAGTTTTCCGCGATTTATTTTATTTCCTGGGACTTTTTCTCTGAACAACTGTCATTCCCGGCCGACATCATTACTTGGTAACAAAGTATGTCCGTGTTGAGGCTCGTGCACGTCTAATTATCAAATGCCGTAGCGTAGAAGTATCAAAACATGTTTTTTGCGTTTTTCTCGAATTCAATGTGTGAATGAAGTACCCTTCTTTGGCACCTCGTCAATTCGCGTTCACAAACACTAGCTGCTTGAAATTCACACCGTCCATTGGAAACATAATGAACTCAATATCCGTGTCTGGGATTTCCTTTTATATGCCTTTGTTATTTTTTAATGCGCTCTTAAAGGTGTTGGACGAAGGTGCTTTTCAAGGAATTTTAATTATCACGCCATAGAATTTGAATGGACATGGTTTTGAAGGATATTGTCAAGGCTTGTCAATGAAGAAATTCCAACCGGAAATCTTGCAGCGTGTTTGCATAAGGCCGGGAAAACCGGTTTTTGGAAGGTTCAGCAAAACGCTTGTCACGTGACTCTTATGCAAATAATGACCGTGCACTGTTCTTGGTCGGATAGCTCTATATCAGGGCTTTCAGAAAATGTATACTTTATTGGGGTTTGGGACATGTTCAATTGAGAAAACAAGTGTCTAGGCAGTATAGATAATAGCTTCACAGGTGCCTACAACTGATCCAGGGCTAAACAAACCAAAGTAAGAAGTAACTCACCTTCATGTGTATGCCCTTTCATAAGGAAATTTATGTGAACCTGTTAAATTGAAATGAAATAGTCAATCAACCTGTACACTCATTAGTTTTGAACGTGAACATTCCTATCAGTGACAATCATGTGCTACAAGATCTTTTGAGCATCCTTATGGATTTAAAGCTCAGTACTGTACAAGTGTATACTTGTTCTTTCAGGGACATTGTATGTGCAAATGACACAAAATAGAGAATTCAAGTGATGCTATTGATAGGTCTTACAATATGATGTTCTTCCAAAGGAAGCCAAAAAATTCTTGATGATTTGAATTGATGACCTTATTAGTAAATCTGTATAGTAAAGGTACCAGAATTTTTTGACCCCAAATCTCTAGCAAATAATGACAGAAGTACCAAACAAAATCTATCAATCTTTTTCTCTACATCAAGAGGTTAGAAGCAAAATGTGCTATCGGTTCAGTTTCTATCTTAATCCCAAAGTGACCAGAAATTATCTTACTCCCACACCAAAATTGACATACTCACAGAGATTACAATTAAAGCTTTGTCTCTATTTTTAAAATTCAAAAAAAGAAAGAGATTTACTAGCACCATAATAAAACTCACTTCCTTGAAGTTGTCCATCTCCACAAGGTAGCCCAAGAGACCGAAGACAAATCGGTTTTTGTTTTCCCGAAAGCAGTTATCCAATTGAAGGAACATCACATCTGGTATAGTATCCAAACAGAGTAGAACATGCAAAATGATGTTCATGGTCAGGTTACTGTCATGGCAGAACTGCATGACATCAAAATAACCCATGGCTGCCCTTCCACGTACAAGTACACCAGTAAGGTGAGTTCTGAGTAACCACAGGCCACTCGTCGTTTTTCTGGACTGCCGCAAACATTGAAGGAAGAGTTTGTTTTGATCCATTCCATCAATAATGAAGCTCAGATATTTCCCAGGATTAGATCTGCCAAGTTCTCTGTGCTGGAAATACGTTTCTCTCTCTTCCCTGCAAAACAAACGAGCTATACCAGTACATTACTTTTGCACTTACAGTAGCTCATAAAATGAGGAATTGTAGTTCACCCCTAAACTAATTTCCATCCTGTTAGTATTCCTATCAAGAGAACTTCTAGGAATAATCTACCAAATCTCCCAATTTGCAAGCATAATAGAAAACTTTTCTATTCCTCTTCACAATGACTCGTTTTTGCCCATCATGCCCCACCTGTACTAGTCAGACTCTTGCAGAGGCCACTCAAACAGATCACAACAACCAGATAGCTATAAGTTCAGGAAACACCCAAACTAATGACTCTCAAACCAAAACAAAACTGTCACTGCCGGGTGCATATAACCGGGGCCACAGAGATAAGCTAGGAATGAGAATAACAAAAGACCCGCCCTTTTAGAGTAGAAATACTTCTCAACAAATAACATGTACACCACTATCCCTGGAATCCATAGGTGCAAAGTTCAAGGCCACGTTCATATTTTGGATGCTTGTATGGCCTCTCACACAGCTGCCCCATAGAAAAAATGGCAAGAGTGCTACAATTTGCTGCGCACACTTTCCGACTTACGAACAGCACCTGAAATTATGTATTTAGCCTAAAAATACAAAATGCTGTTGCTATCTTTTCAATAAATACGTGTATTTACTCAAATATCTCCTTGATGACTGCTGACAATCCTGAATGGACAGCTATATGATGCAAAAAGCGAGCTGGCAAATTACTGTGTGCTTGCCTTTTTTTCTCTGGGGTGGCAGTGTGGCCTAGAACGCTGCACCTATGGATTCCAGGGCTAGTACACTACAAACAGGGGAGGTGGGTAGGAGCTCTAGATAGGTATACAAATAGGGCATTTTTAGTTTAGCGGAAAACTACTATTCTAGCCATTGTATACCTTAGAAAACTTCTAGGAACAAACATTTAGAGTCCGGCAGATTATTCGTGGAAGTTCTCTGGTAGGTATACAATGGGTAGAAACCAACTGCTTGATTTCCTGCATGTATCAACTGATGGTAAATTATAGCAGCAGTCATATGAATGCAACTGTTCAGAGATGGTGGAGCAGCTTATCAATATTTTGTTGAAAATTTGCTGCCCGTTTTGTGTGGTACACTGGCATTTCAGCATGACTCAGAGATTAGGATGAGAAAGTAGAAGATTTACAAAACCAGAACACTGAAAACATAGGAGTACTTCAACAGTGAAGTGCACCCAAAAGTGTGACATTGACCCCAAAATTCAAACTTTTAATTTGACTTTGAAAGTTATTCAGGTAAAGAGGACTGATGATCTACCTTATGAGAATACATATTAAAAGATAAACTTGTTTCACATTGCTTCAGGAAAACTGACTGATTGACGTGATGTCATGACCAATGGCAACGCGCGTAACATTGACAGACAGTGTTTTCCTTGTAGTAGTTTTAAATGCCATGTCTCAACTAGCTGTTGCAAAGGACAAGTTAAATTCATTGTATACAGTTTGTTATTTCACTATTATAGGAAATCACTTATCTTTGGATATTTTACTGCTTTTGAATACCTACAATTATAGAAATCTTGTATTGTGGGTAACGTATGTAACATGGACAGACAATATAGATGACATTCCTATCTACACAAAAGCTCTCAATATATATATGTCACATCATGTTTACAAATATTGTGGAGAAGATTAAATGTAATTATGCTTTGCCATGCTTTTATGGTTATTTATTGGACACTGTAATGCTATCCCTACAGCCTTTCAAACCACACTTACAAAAGTGAACATGCAACAGATTCTGACAAGCATGCACCATATCTGCCAGTCATTCTGAAATCAATGCACTGCATCCTATTAAAATTAACCTGTGTTAATAAGTCTAAAAGGTCCTTTAACTGTAACTTTTGGCTGTTTCTCAGGATTTATCTTCTGTGAATCAACTGCAGTTTCTGGTTCAAATCCATGAAGCATGAAATACTCTGTATTTAGCTTTATCAACACAGCCTATATGGGTAGTAATTATTGTGATTATTGAAAACTGAACTGAAGCCAGGACAAGAATTCATTTATCAACAATAATGGTTATTACTTACATACAGGCTGTGTTGATAAGCATTCAGTGCAGGGAATTATATCATGTTATATATAGGGAGTAGAACAAGAAACTTTAGTTCATACAAAAAACCTGAATACTAAAAAAACCCAGCTAAACATCACAGCTATTTTGTCACCTTCACCAGCTTTTCCTGATAGGGCTTAACCACGCCAAGTGCACCTTCCCTATAGCTTTCCTTTCTTTTCGCACTGTCCTTCATGCTCATGCACATCTCTCTTTGTGCACATCTGTTCTAAAGCACTTGCCAGTCCCAAGCCTGGATGAAGTTGGAGGGAGCCCTAACATTCTGAATGAGTGCTGTCATTAAAATTAAAATTTCAATATTGTCAGGTTAGTTTATCTCTGACATCAAAATTTGTGCAAACACCCTCATATATGAGGAGAGCAGGTAATACATCCAAGTAGATTTATCCTATGAATCAAAATGTCAATAAAGTCTCCTCCTATTAATTTGTATGGATGAACACTGTCAGGTAAGTTAATTTTAGGAATCAAAATTCAACAAAACTCAAACATGGAGTGTAAAGGTACTTTTTACTTTATTATGAGCTGAACAATGGTAAGTATTTCATAGGTACTGAACTAGTTACAGATTATTCATAAAAAGGACAGTACGTTATACAGTATGGATCACTGTCAGGAATCAAACTTCAGCAAAGCCCCTCAAACACAAGGGGTGTACTTCGTACTTTCTGAACAATGGTAAGTATTTCACAGGAACTTAACTAGTTACAGCTTACTCATCTAAAAGGACAGTACGTTATACAGTATGGATCACTGTCAGGTAAGTTAACCCTTTGCACCCTGGTACTTTATGACGTCATTGGACATTTATGTCCGAGCCGGGTTCAAAGGGTTAATATCGGGAATCAAACTTCAACAAAGCCCCTAAAACACTTGGGGTACCACTGTACTTCGTACTTTCTGAACAATGGTAAGTATTTCACAGGAACTCGTACACCGTAGTTACAGATTACTCATCAAAAGACAGTACGTTATACAGTGCGGCCATCACTGTCAGGTAAGTTGACATAGGGAATCAAACGTCAGCGAAACCCTTCAAACACAAGGGGCGTACTTTGTACTTTCTGAACAATGGTAAGTATTTCATGTTAACTTAACTAGTTACAGATTACTCATCAAAAGACAGTACATTATACAGTACGGATCACTGTTAGGTAAGTTTACCTACAATGCCAAAGACAAATACAGTGCACAGACATGTTACAGTAGGCAAGGGCAATGGACAATGATTGGCATAAACTACTTGCCACAGTCTTCAAGTTATTTTCAAATACCTAGCCTAAGTCTAGCTCTGCAACCTCTGCTGCAGCTTTAATTTTATCTGAGTCAAACAAAAAGTGTTCTCTATTAGTCAAGGATTTGAGACTAATTGCTGATATTATTTCTGTTGTTGGCACCCATGATACATCCTCTCGGGTCGGCCAAATATATTTGCCATCGGAAACCCTCTTCATAAACTTGACTTGGAAAAGATTTCCATCCTTGTGAACAATCTGTGTATGATAAAAGGAAAGTTTGGACAATCAGTACCATTAATTCTTTTAATTAAATGGCGGGGGTTGTCGGGACTGCATCTGCGCAACTTTTTTGTTTACAAACAATATATTTCATGCATGAAATTGAAATTCATCAGTTCAAAACAGATATAGTTTACAATGTACACCATGGTAAACATGTTGCAACTTCCATCCCTCTCCAATGTACTTTGAATACGGTGTGTTGGTCGTATGGGTCCATACAACCAATGTAAACACCGTATTCAAAGTACATTGGGAATGATGGAAGTTGCAACATGTTTACCATGGTGTACATTGTAAACTTTATCTGTATTGTTTGTAAACAAAAAAGTTGCGCAGACGCAGTTCCGACAACTCCCGACCTTTAATATACAAGCAGCTTATTTACTGTAAATGCTTGTAAAATGTATCTGACACTTAAGAAGACAATTACCAATAAAACACTTCTTGAACTGAATTTTTCCGGTATCTTTCATATATGTTATTAAAAATTTACTTTATTGATGGAATTGGGCCAACGTAAATGTGCACATTATATTTGTGAATGTTTGAACATACCTGCCCAAGAAACATCAGTGGTCTACCTCGAGCACTCTCAACTCTAACCAGGATGAAGTCACAAACATGGAAGCCAGAACTGCAAACCAAAAAAATTGTATTTTCAATTTAACCTGTTCACCCCAATTCCCTGTAAACAGGTCCACACTCACCATTGATAACAATGGGATTGGGCCAAACCATGGTGGTGAAAGGGTAAAAGAATCACTGACCAAGTTAACTGAATAATTGTTTTACAGGCAGAGTATACCTCTTAATTAGTAACAATACATGCCACATAACTTGAAAACTACACAGTGTTTTTTAAACCTGTATTGGGTTACACATGTACATGTTTGCAAAGCAAATATATCTATGACTTGTACAAAGCTGGGTAATACTCAAAACAAAACCTTTACAAAACACTCATTTCAGAAATATACATTCCTTTTTTATTTTTTTATTGGGGGGGGGGGGGGGGGTGGGGGGGGGTGGGGGGGGGGGGGGGGGGGGTGGGGGGGGGGGGGGGGGGGGGGGGGGGGGGGGGGGGGCATATGGCCGGCATCTCATTGGCACTTTGTAATGGGCTTAGCATCTTCACAGCTTCATTTTTCCGAAACCTACCAGCAAGTTAATGTTTAGAAAGAATTTCATTAAAGGTAACTGACAATGACAAGTACAAACCTTCCTACTGGCTGTGTGTCAGATATACACGACTCAATAGCATCAGTCTCCATGACATGTTCACAAGGTTGGTCAGTCTGATTGTCACTTTCCAAACGTGCATCAGGTGCAGATTCTGAATTAACAACTGGAAAGAGAAAATAAAGGAAACCATGATTTATAAAATACAAGACACTGACTGTTCCATACATTTGCTGTGGCCCAGGTACAATATTGTGAATAAATCTCTTGAATGATAACCAACCAACTAATAAAGTGATGGAGATGTTGTTCCCACTGAAAATTAGATAGTCACAACTATACAAGATAAAAACATTTCTGTTGGCTACCATGGTCAAATGGATTCACGTGTTCAAACTGAGTCAATTACCTGTGTTAGTATTGGTTGAAGGGGATAGCTTCAGCATTCTCCAGGAGTCAACCCATCTTTGGTTTTCACAGCCAGTAGCATCACTGAGGCACAGAATACAATAACATGATAAGTCTCGACTTTGAAGTGCATATACCTCTCCAGTGCTGCGGACTGAGTGCAGTTTACGAGTCCCCTTGACAGTTTTTACTACACGAGACGGCCGGTCACGCTGGATGTCACCAGTTTCTGTCCAGTAGAAGGTACGTCTGAACGAGTTTGTTGATTTTGCCAATGATTTCTGGCAGAAGTCATACACAGCCTGTGGACAAGTTGGTATAAATTCCTGATTTTTCACTGCTCTTGACAATGCAGCCTTAATGACTCCACCTTCCCCATCACATGGTCCTTTGCCATGTCGTGAACCGAAGTAGTTTCTTTCTATGGAACACTGGACATCCTTTTCTGCAAAGGATACATCCGCAAATGGTGTACGGGACTTGTACTGGCTTGAACATCCATCGGAAAATATTACCATTCTTTGCACATCCAGCTTTCGGACATCTCTTAGATGTTTACACACTGTCTTGGTGAACTCATTCACAGCATGACTGTCATGGCTCAGATCATTGGAAACAAGTCATCGTTGATGACACAGTCCCGCTTGTCCATTTTGATATAATCTTTGGTGTCTAGGTAGCTGTGGTCTAGGTCAGTGTGGAATGACATTGATGCAACGGGTGCATCAGGCCTGTGACTTGCATAATAAAGTAATCTGAGGAACGTTCAATAAATGACTCATCTCTGCCGGTAATGACCACTGAAGGAACTTTTGATTACATCACACATAACGATGCCCTCACTGCCTCTAATGTCATGACAGCACATACTATACACATGGTTTGGTGGAATTTTCGAAATGGTATGGGATCGGGTATGTTGTTGTAATCAGCCATTTCAGATCATATAATGAAACAAATTAATGTGCACAAGAATGCAGCCATAGTATTTTATCTTCGTATCACGTTTGAACAAAATCAGTCCATCGAGGGACAGTGACCTATGTTTATGTTTCAAAGACATAAAAAAATCACACCAAAATTGAAATCAAATGGCTGTCTATTGACCATATGGATCATAGCACAAAATTAGTAGACATGCATATGTATGCCATAGTACTTTATCTTTGTACCAAGTCTCAACAACATTGGTTAAGGAATATTTGCATATGATTAAGCCTCAAAGACATGAAAAAATCCAAAAATGACCATCTGGCAGCGATATTGGAAAAAAATGACAATCTGGCAGCCATATTGGAACATGTCACGAAGTAAATTGACATGTATTATGCCATAGTGCTTGATCTTTGTGCCAAGTTTTGACAAAATGGGTGTAATGACCTTTGAATTATGCTTCAAAGACATGCAAAATGTCAACAAAATGGCAGTTCTGCAGCCATATTGGATCCTATTGCAAGGTTAATTGATACATGCATATGTATGCCATATATAGTGCTTTGCCTTTGTGCCAAGTTTGAACAAAATCGGTTCAAGGATGTTTTAGTTATGGTTCAAAGACATGAAAAAATCGCAAAAAAATGGCCGCCTGTCGGCCATATTGGATCATATCATGAAATAAATTGGTGTTCATATGAAGTGCATAATGTTTTGCTTTTGTGCCGAGTTTGAACAGAATCGGTTCAAGGATGTCTGAGTTATGGTTCAAAGACACGAAAAATCGCAAACAAAATGGCCGCCTCGCGGCCATATTGGATCGTATCGCAAATAATTTGACATGATATGAAAGCCATAGTGTTTTGCCTTTTGCCAAGTTTGAACAGAATCTGCTCAAGGATGTCTGAGTTATGGTCCAAAGACATGAAAAATCGCAACAAAATGGCCGCCTCACGCCCATATTGGATCGTATCACAAAATAAATCGACGTGCATCTGTAGGTCATAGTGCTATGCCTTTGTGCCAAGTTTGAACAAAATTGGTTCAGCAGTGTCTGAGAAACTGTTGATGACGGACGGACGGATGGACGGACAGACGGACGGACGGGACCCAATCTATAAGTCCCCGCCAGACTTCATCCGCGGGGACTAATAAAATGGATGGCCTCTCGCATCACCTTACCATTACCATCCTGGTAATATGCAATCACGGGGTGAATAGTCACTTGTGTATGGTTCCAGTGTGCAGACTGGATTTCATCTTGGAGCTGACATGTGTAGTTTTCTGCAAAGTCCATGCAGAGCACTGCCATATTTGGCGAGGGGTTTCTTGAGATACTTGTGAATTGTGAGTACTGCCAGTGAGCAATGAATAAATGACGTGAAAAGGGGGCCAGTTCTTCTAACAGCTCATTGATTATTTCTTGAGTTGTGCCAGTCTTTCTCACCAGGCACTTCTTCTTCTTGTCTGATCCATCTGATGACACACTTTCCCATTTTAGCCAACACGTTTGAGTCTCTGTCACTGATAATGGCAGCAGTCTGTCTTTCACTCGCTCAAACACCACACTTCTGGCAACTTCTGTTGATGCAGCCTATATCGTGGAATTTGCTTTCAGCTTCCTTTGGACAAAGACTAATCTCCATCGCATCATATTTACTATTTATTCTGACTTCTGACAAGTTGAATCTTGTAGCCAATTTGTTGATTTCATTTAACTTTAACTCAATGTTCACACAATATTCACATAAGCACTGATTAAGTTTTCGGTGTTTTTGAACTTTCACATTTTTGGGCCGCAGCTCACAGAACTTGGAAAGTCCTACTTTACTTGCTGGATTTTCCTGCGACCACTGCTTGTGAACATCTTTCAATGATCTATTTAGAATATGACGTTGAAGAGATGTTTTCTTGCTGACGGTGTTTTTCCCTGCTAACTGAAGAGACACATCAGGACGTATGTAGAAATGGCTTATGATGAACAACGAAAATAGATGCTTTGCGAAATCGCGAAATAACGAAATGACAACATTTCCACAACCCCAAATTTTTTCTTCAATAAAATCTAGTATTTAAATAATGTCCGTGACCGCAGCAGTTGGTTTACTGGGTTTCATGAACGGATTAGGTATGTAATGGAATATTTTGAAGTGACTTCAATCACGGTCGAACTACAAAGTGATACATGGCGAAATCATGGGCCGCCATGAAAATATCAGTATGAACACGTACTTCCACAGTCACTACAGTACCTGTTTAGTCAGGGGAGTTGTGAAGCTTCACAAATCTCTCTCGAAATGAAGCCATAACATTTTGGAATTGAGGTTTTTAATCTTCAAACACTAGCTGTCGAAACGCAGCTATCTGTTGGCGGTGAGCGTGCGTAGCTATGCGGTGGCAGGGTTGACCTTTGATCCGCAAAGCTCTGCATGCATGGCAGGGCACAGGCAACCCAATAAGTATTACTGAGTTTTTCACACTGTTTTCTCTATCATTTTCTCTTCTTTCTTCATGCCCCTAATGATCAGAATAAATAAAATAAATGGTTTACATAACCCATGGAGGTACTACCTCCATGCATAACCTAACCTAGCCTCCGTGACTATTTACTTTACACTTCATTACAAGGACGTATATCTCTCATACACACATGCTGTAATTAATTAGTCAACACAACTAATTATGCTAATCCATGGACTTATCAGACGTTGGTCAACATCGGAAAGATAGGTTTTAGTATTCCATTCCTATCTTTCGCGTTGTTGATCAACCCGTAAAATCCCTGATAAGTCCACGGATTAGCATAATTAGTTGTGTTGACTAATTAATTACAGCATGTGTGTATGAGAGATATACGTCCTTGTAATGGAGTGTAAAATAAATAAAGAGTCACGGAGGCTAGGTTAGGTTATATAAACCATTTATTTTATTTATTCCGATCATTCAGAGCATGAAGAAAGAAGAGAAAATGATAGAGAAAACAGTGTGAAAAACTCAGTAATACTTATTGGGTCGCCTGTGCCCTGCCATGCATGCAGAGCTTTGCGGATCAAAGGTCAACCCTGCCACCGCATAGCTACGCACGCTCACCGCCAACAGATAGCTGCGTTTCGACAGCTAGTGTTTGAAGATTAAAAACCTCAATTCCAAAATGTTATGGCTTTATTTCGAGAGAGATTTGTGAAGCTTCACAACTCCCCTGACTAAACAGGTACTGTAGTGACTGTGGGAGTACGTGTTCATACTGATATTTTCATGGCGGCCCATGATTTCGCCATGTATCACTTTGTAGTTCGACCGTGATTGAAGTCACTTCAAAATATTCCATTACATACCTAATCCGTTCATTAAACCCAGTAAACCAACTGCTGCGGTCACGGACATTGTTTAAATACTAGATTTTATTGAAGAAAAAATTTGGGGGTTGTTGAAATGTTGTCATTTCGTTATTTCGCGATTTCGCAAAGCATCTATTTCGTTGTTCATCATACGTATGTAGAAATCATGTATTGATTTCTTTGCAATACCTGACACACTATCAGATCTGCGCTTCCGCTCCAAGGTGGTGATAGATGAGGCTTTAACTAAAGTCTGCCATCGTATACCAAGCTGATGACTTACTCTTCGCTTAAGACAGTACCTGTTTTTAGTGCTTTTCGCAAGAGCCATGAGAAAGGTTCTGCGAGCTAGGCTTTTCTTGTCCAGCGACTTGAACGTTGATCTTAAGGATTTACAGACACCAACAAGTTCCCTGTTTTCCCTTGCAGAAGCTAACCCTAAAGCTTGTACTGCAGCCTTCTTTTTTGGAGATAGATTTGTAAGAAGCCCTTGTACGATTTCTGCGTACTTTTTGGGAGAACTTGGAAGACGTGCTTTCATTCTATGAACAGCTTTTCTTCTCGTACAGTCCTTGATATACCCAGAATTTTTATTTGCCTGTTTGTTCATCTTCCCTTCTTTAGCTCTCTCTGCCTGCTTCATTTCCTGACGCTTCTGTCTTTTCATCAAAGCATCTTTCTCTCTAATTCTTCTTCTTTTCTGAGATGTCATACGAGCTCTTTCTCTTCTTTTCATTTCTCGCCAGTATTCTCTCTTCTTCTCTTGTTTCTGTTTATCTAGTCTGGTGAATGGATGCATTTTAGCTATGCCTGCTTCTGGATTGAGTAGTGGCTCTAACTTTTTTCGAGCTCTGTATTGCCTCATTCTGAGTCTTGTCAATTCCCGTTGCCTTTCTTTTTGTTTTTCACTTGAGTTTTCTCTGTATTTTCTTAATCTTTCACGATTCTTCTCTTTATACGCGTGATACTTCTCCTGGTTTGCTTTCAGTTCCTGTCTGTATCTTCTCATATCTACTGCTTTCCTTGATAAACTGTTAACATTTTCTTTATTAACATTTTGATTTAACGGCTTGTCACTGGGGTCCCCTTCCTTGTCTGTAAGACTGCACAGTCTTTCCATGCACCTGAGCTTCATCCTGAATGGCATTTTGAAGGTCAGTTTGTATGGTACACACTGATAATACAATCTGGGAATGTGTCAAGGATTAAAGTATCAAACTGATCCGAAGTTACATCATCTGTATCCAATGATAGAATGAAGTACAGAAGTCTATGGTAAGTATTATTCAATATGGTAAGAATGTTATCAAGCTGGAACTTAATACCAGGTGCATCCAAGTTACACAGCAAAGGTAAGTCAGATACTATGCTTACAACATTAGAAGGAGAGACATTGGTGAACCCAATGAGTAGGTGTTGAAGATCTTTGCAACATGAAATTGAGACTGCATCCTCTTTGTGCTGAAAAATGTTCTTGCACTCAGAAAGAATGAGTACCCTTAGACTAAGAAGGTAAGAAAGAAACGTCAATGTTGACAGTATACAGCCAGTCAGGTCAAGGTAAGTAATACAGCGGGACCGCGAGAGGTGTTCGCTAAAGAGTGAATCAGTTCCAATTACCGATTCTTGAACCTCTGCATAAGGTATTGAAAAGGTTCGAAACTGCACTGAATGTTGCAAAATATCCAGAATCTGTTGTCCATCTACCACAATTGGATGGTCACAGTCAATATCTTTCCAAAGAGCACTTACAGATTTTATAAATCTATAAAGTTTTTTGCAACACAAACATACAGACTGCAGCAGCTCTTCCAAGATCAAATTCTGCAGCACTTTAATCAGCACCACATCGGGAAGTGACAACAACATTGAGTCGGCAGGTTAATGTCGTTCTGAGGTATCTACATTCAGGAATGTTCCATAACCAGAGTTTTCTTCTTTAAAAGAAAAAAGGGAGATGGCATTAAAAGGTGCAAAACATACTAGCACATGTACAGATATTTGATGTAATGTACTTCCCATTAGTTTTGTTGTTATGTATTTATCACCATTCCAATGTTATCTTATAAACATTTAGTTGCACTAAATCAGAAGTGATCTGATGCAAACTAACACCCTAAAACTGGTATTTTATTGTATTCTACAAGAAAGAATTTAAAAAAATCTGCAATCACTTTTTAATTAAATGAATAAATAATACAACAGTAAATAAAAAATAACACCTAAAACAAAACTATTGCAGTGTATAACCCTTTAAAAACTGTCACAATCGTTTGAGAAAAAATTTCTGTCAAAGTTATTTCTAAGTTATAGCCCCCACCCCAAATCGTGATTTGAAATCATGCATGTCATCTCACACAATCCAGAAAACAATTGGCTAACACTGTGACAAAGCATCAGATTACTATACAACAAACGTGAAAACACTGTTTATAATAACTTCATCACAGCGGAATTTAGACAACTTTGACGCCTTATCAAGGATTTTCAACTCTCATTCCATCAATTTTGCACTTCTGGAAATCATAGCGATCTCCTCCGTCATGCAATCAAACATCATAATTTTCGATGAAAATTCACAATACAATCACGGAAAATGAAAACAATGAACATCATCGATCTCCTCAGTCGTGCAACATCAAATATTAGAATATTGATGAGAATTCACAAGAATATAATCACAGAAAACGAAAACATCTTTTATAGATTACTGGTCTCTGTCGTCCATTTCTATCACTGCACTGCGTTGACACGTGCAAAATCGGTCAAAAACAACCGCGACTCATAGGCTGTTTCGACATTCTATCACAATTATCATGACAGAAAAGGTTTAGATTGGAGGTACATTTTAGACAAAAACAAACTTATTGATAGTCATGTGGTATTTTATTACAAAATTGTGAATTCTAACACATGGCAGCGCCGGAATAGCACCCCTTCTTCCCGATCTCCATCCCGCGCCACATCAAAACTCCATCGCTGCATGCTGCCATGCGTGCTTTTCTTGGATTTTCAGTTTTCACACTGTCATTAGGGTTTCCATCAATAATGAAGACCTATTTAAACTACAAAAAGATTTCTATATTTAGACAAAGATGGGTAAAAGATGCATTTCAGTCTTTTCCCCATCGAAATTGATGAAAAATTAAGCAAGTTACGCTAATTTTTATTTTTTCAGGCATAAATTAGGTAAGTATTTTGACAATAGGGTTACATAACATTACACTAATCCTATTGTTTACAATATGCCCCCTTTTAAGATATTTCTACAGGTTGTTTTAATGCAAAAATGAGTATATCTTAGCTATTTTAAGAGCAATTCAAACGAAACTTGGAGGTGTCGCTAATGACGTCATCTCTTAAATGTTCCAAATATTAAAATTTTTTTTGAGCAAACAGTTGCTATGGAAACCGTTTTTAACAAATTGCTCATTTTAAATTTTTGTTAATATCAACAGACAACGATTATTTACACACTGAATACCCTTTTATATCAGTATAACATACATGTTTAGATCTAAATTAGGTAACATTTTAAATTAACCTCAAATAGTTATTATTTTCTTTCAGTTGCCATGGTTACGAATAAATATCACCAGGCTTCTCAAGGAATATCAGGGTTCTCCACGAGGGGATTTAGAGGGGTGGGCCACCCCTGTATTTTTGAAGAAGTCTATCCATGTGTTAATAGCCCAACAAAATAATACATTATCAAAACAAAAGAATATGTAAATAATGCATTGTTATGCAAATTAGCCACCCCTGGTTATTTCTGAGCTCTGGAGAGCACTGGATATGTTTAGAGATGGTCTGTCAATTTTTGGGGTGAAATTATTGGTAAAACAACCTGATTGAAGTTTTACTCATGTAATTCAAATAATAAAAAAACAATATCCTAATTACGAATTGTTATGCAAATTAATGATTTCTGATTAAATGAGTATTGCATCATTGGATACATGTATGTCATTCCTGTACTAGTCACCTACCAAACATTCAAACTTCAAAAGATCATGAGGTCACCATCCCTCAAGTCTTTTAACAAGTCAAAATTCCACTGATCATCATCATCTTCATACTTTACAGAGTATATTGTTTTTAAGGGTTTATCTTTGTTTGTTTTGTTGATTCCCAAAACTTTTCCTGAAAACCAGCATCATTGTCTACAATATATTTATGCTTGATTTTTTTCCAATCAGTTTTTACGGATTTTGTACTAGTTCTGGTAGTTGTTTTTCTGTGCCTTGATGATTCTTTTTTCTCTGGCTTCCTTTATCTTTGTGGCTAGTTTGTGTTTCTCTGCTGTTACTTTAATGTTTCTTTCGTCAGCTGACTTAGTTACGTCGTCATGTTCCGTTTCCATGTCTACTGACATTACAGCATTCAGTTTCAGAATTTCATGTATATTTGATTTAAGTTTTGCAACACCGAACATTTCTCGTTTCTTATTTACAGTTGTACTTAAAAGGAATAATGATTTTGGTCCTTAAGATTTTAACACCTCTTTATGAAATAAAATTTGATTTGTTAGACATTCTTTCTGTTGTTTTTCATTTAGGCCTTGTAGCTTATTTTCAATATCTGTGCATGACTTCCACACTGTCTGTATTTTATCTGTTAGAGCAACTTTGCGAGAATACTGTCGCTCTTCTTCAACAAGAGCCTCAAGTTTTTTCTCTTTGACGATTTCTTGTCTTGCTTTATATTTTTCTCTTGCTTTATTCACACTCTTTCGTGCTTCATTTAGAAGTTTTTCCTTCTCTTCTGTCGTCTTGCTATCTAACCAATCTTTTGTTTTGTTATTAGACCACATTATTTGTGCCTCTACCGCTACCAACGTACTCGCAGGCTTGAATGGAAGCAGCATGTCAAGCATGGCAAAATCCCTCTCAGAGATCGTGTTAGTTGTGGGAACACAACTAGCACTTTGTTTCAGACCAGCTGACGGGCTAGCATACTTGCCGCCTGGCAACTGGTCATCACATTGCCTCTCAAGTATAAGCAACATGCAACCACACAACATTTCCAGACACTGAATGGTCATCTGGTCCAATTCCAGATCACCATCTCTGAAAAGAGCCTGATAAACCTGATCTTTGTGGACCTCAACATCTGCCCAAACAAATGTTTGTTCCAACAGGAGACTAGCATCGGAACTCCACTTTTCAAGTTTATTTTGCAGAATCGCCAGATAGGGGTTTAAGTCTAGAACACTTTGTGTCTGTTCAATGAGACGCCAATATGGGCCAGTAATTAATTTATCAATGAAGCCAAGAGCCCTGAGACCTGCAATATGTGATTTTACAGAGAGGTCTTCAGAAACAGCTTGCAGCAACCTGTTTTTGTTGGGCCATAGCTGAAGAAATTTCTCAATATGAGAAATATGATAATAAAGTGCTCCAGCATCGTAGAACAAAATATTAAATCTGTTTCCACAGAAGGAACCAAGTACATTTTATCACTTTCAGCTTGCAAAAATGACAAAAAGTATGAGCCAACTCCAGCCTCCTCTGAACCACCCTCATGGAATGCTTTCACAGCAGTTCGGATTAGCCGTACAGTACCTGCTTCTGCAGTTTCAAATGCATGCTTGGATTGATAATTTGATGTTATGTTTTCAAAAATTTTAAGTGTCTTGTTACATTCAGAAGCAAAGTTGACAACCACATGCATTTTGCAATAAAAATTGCCCATTTCGGAAAGCTCAGTTTTCACATCTGATGACAGAGTATCAAAGTTTTTGACAACATCAGGTAAAACTGAATGGCGGAGTTGTTGCAATTGGAATTAAGGTTGGGTTGGTGGGGCCCTGATTTGATGGTTGCAATCAATTTTTTTGCACCATCTTCAGTACTCAGTCCTGCTTCATTTATATCATCAATTGTTTCTTTGAAATTTTCAAATATGCTGTTTGTGTCCTTACCAGCTAGCTCTGATAAACCTATGGACATTGATTCGCCACTGCTCAATGTGACCTGAAAATTCTGGTACTCTCTGTGTTTTTTTGTTGTGCCATCACCATGAAGTGTATGGCCACCAGTGCCAGTACTGTAGTGCTCACCACAACTTATCATTTTTTCAGCAACTTGCACATGGGCCAAGTGTTTTGCCTCAACAAGAAGCCTAGATTTCACTGCATCTAATTAGATGGCAGCCTAGCCACATTTTTCTTTGCAAGTTTATTTAGTACTGTGTTTATGACACCGTTGACTTGATTCGTGGACACATGCATGGTCAACAAATCCATGATGACTTCACGTATTTCATGAGTGTAATGCCCATCTTCAAATGATATTATTTCGTCATCATTACACAGAGCTAGTTCTACTTCTATTAGATTCTTTTCTTTTTGAATTTTTTTCATATCAAGTTCTAATCGTGCAATTTGCTCTTCCTTTTCTGCAACAACTTCACTAGCTTGGCTCCTCATGCAATCCCTGTACCACACTTTCTTTCTCAAAGCTTCCTTTTCTGTTTGTAGTATTTCAACTTTAACCTGTGCCTCATTTAGAGCAACCTCTTTCTCTTCTAGATGTTGCTTAAACTCTAAAGCATCTTTTTCTTTGCTCTTTTTTCAGCCACAAGCTCTTTTATTTTCTCATTCTGTGCTCTAATCTTTGTATCTCTCCTTTTGATTTTCTTGTTTAACTCTTTCGTATTTTTCTTTCTCCTGACTTCAATAAGGTTACTTTGAATTTCATCAACTTCCTCTGACCTCTCCCTGTACTTTGCTCTGAGACTGTCTAATTCATTTTTCAGTTCTTCCCTGTTTTGTATTTGTGGATCTAAGTTAGCTAATATTTGGTTATATTCTTGCATTACTCTCAAAGAATCATCATACTTTGCCTCTAAAACATTGAGTTGCTGAATTAAATCTTCATTGTCATCTTCTATCTCATTGATTAACCTTTTTAGTTCTCAATTTTGTTCATTTACAATGTTTACTTGGTGTGGTACTGATTCATTTCCACTCCCCTCATTCTGGTTTATGTCAGCTTGACGAGGAACATTAAAGACATTTGCCAAATATTCTTTTCTCTTTGCTTCCTGTCTGTTACTATTCAGCTTAACAACTGTTTCATAAACCTTTTTAGCTTTTTTATAGATGGTTACGTCATGGGCACCACCATCTTCAATGGCTTGCAACTGCTCCCTTAAAGCACTAGCTACATTTTTTACAGACAGCTGCAATTTAGACTTTTTCAATGCCTGATATGCTGAATAAATGTCTTCATTGCTAATTAATATTCCTGCCTGACTCTCCATTTTTCGACCTCTGACACAATAAATCAAAGTGAGACTTGAGTGGACACCGTGGGTCATCAGTATGTATTAGGGAGATGGTGCAGTGGGAAAGAATGTGAAATTTGACCAAACTTGAATAGCATAGTCACGCGACAGTGTAATCATACTATGCACAAGTACCATGTTTGCTTGAGTACATCTTGAGATATGGTGACATATTTCAGTTAATGTGAATGTCTGGCTCAACCAATGAGTATAATACATGATAAGTGTAATGAATGTATTTTCAAAGTTACTATACTTCAAGGCAAGCAGACAAGATTGAAAAAGTAAAGTTTTATTGTCATCATAAATTATGACAAACTTGTAACAAAGTCATATTGAACATGTCTCAAGTCATAAAAACACTTTCAAAACACATTTAATAAAGTCAAAATCACTTTCATAAGACTTGTTATTAGTCAACGCAAACTTTAAAGACATTTTAAACTGGCAATCAAAAATAAACTGTAGTAAATGTTTGTAGTCAACACAACTCTACAGACATGTTTACAACAAGAATAAAAGATAAACAAATATCCACCAAAGGGATCTTAGAAGGGTAGGTGTGATATTAGCATTCTGGGTAATTTACAAAAGTTTGATACTCAAATGTATAAAGAGTTACATCATGAATGTGAGATGGGTTTGTAAAACTATGTAAGGATGCTGGTTGTCATTGTTATCATTTCGTCGTTTTAGAAATGTGAGAAATAAAATGATTTTTTACACAGCCCTAGCAGGAACAAGAACACTGTATTTTCAGGGAATGCTACTGTGTGATCTTGTTATAGTTGTACAGCTACTGTGCTGTGTTCAAAGGCACAAGCTCTGCATTTTTTTGTAAATTTTTTTGCTTGGAAAAAATCCTCCAATTTTCCTCAAACATCATTTCTGTCCATTAAGAAATTTGACCTGTATAAAGGCTTGGTATGTCAAAAGTTGATGGCCTTTCAGATGATTGAAGTTCATGCCTTAAGGTCAGTCAATACTATTCAAAATACACAATGGCGGTTAAGGAGAGTCTACCATCATTTTCTAAGTTGCAACTATCAAAAGATTTATATGTCTGAAAGACGCTGTTCGCTTTACAACATGAGTACAGTAACTGGCCATTTTACATTACTTGGTTAGCACAACAACATAAATACTTCTTGGTTCAAACTGAAATGACCAAAAATAATTTTAAAAATCGTAGAGCTTGTGCCTTTAAGAATAGGACTTGTATTTGGTAAGATTCATCTGACAAGAACATGTGAAGTATACATTAATGGTCAAAGTGCTTACAGAGTAGAAGACACTAGGTTGGTCTCAGTAAAAATGGGTCAAAATCCATGTGAACTATTGTTTGATTTCTTGTGATATTTGTAACCAGCAATTTGTGGACATAGCAATTTTTTACTGAACAGGAACTTTACAAGCACATGGCAGTGGTTTTATTCTAGTTAAGTATATCACAATATCATGTTGAGAAATTTGTTAAAATCTAATAATAAAAGGAAAATTAAAGAGAACAAGTACCAAAATATAAAAGATAAGCCACATAATTCAACCATAGTGTTTGTTATTATGGCCCAATGACAGTGAGATTCACAAAAGTACGTAGGTGACGTTACTACTCTTTAGCATAGAACAAGTCTAGAGGCAGTTGAATGAGAAAGGTGACCAGACTAGTCGTTGAGTCAGTTATTATGCACTGACTGTATTTAGCAAATGTAATACCTAGTGTCACAGACAGTATATCAACTAAAATGAGACATCTACATTGACACAGTATAAAGCATTTAAGAAGTGGTAAACACCAAACGATGAAATTTGCATGAACATTTGTTTCAAATGGACACTACACTTACATTTGAAAATATGTTACCATCTATGCAACATCATAACCTTGTGGTCTAGAGAAGTCCATCGTTACAAATGTAAAAACATTTTCAAGATTTTCAACCCTCCCCCCCCCCCCCAAAAAAAAATGGGAAAATAGCACATGAAATAGAAATAGTGAAATCACCAGTAACTACGATTTGAACCAATGTAAACGGTGGGTTAAGGACGTATCATACTAAAATGCAAAGCACTTTGACTGCTGAGGAGTTCGAGAAGAAATTGAAATCATTCAAATCACAGGATTGAAATCAGAAGCAGAAGATGATACTCAGAACAAATAAAATGGAAAAGAAAAGGTGACCAAAAATTACTGCTAATGGATCTTTAAGACCATGAAGTTGAATGTGAAATAACTGCTTATATGACTGGTCAGTGCAGGATTACTTGTCAGGATAAAACACCCATGCATCCTATGTATTAGTTTGTTAACAGCTAATGGAACTTCAAAGTATGTGAAGACATGTCTATATTTGTACAATTTATGCAAATTATTGGCTGATTTCTTTGGAACTGTGGGAAAACTCTGATAAATGAAAGGTTGAATATATTGTTTCAGATTTAGATTATCTTAAGTACAAGAGCATCAGCAAATCAATCAAACAAGCTATTTAACTATTACCCTTTCATAACATTGTTTCAAATTCACACAACACTTACATTTGAAATATCTTACCATCTATGCAACATCATAATATTGTGGTCTAGAGAGGTCCATCGTTACAAATGTAAAAAGTTTCAAGATTTTTACATCCCCCCCCCCCCAAAAAAATATATATATATGGGAAAATAGCACATGGAATAAAAATAGTGAAATCACCAGTAACTATGAATTGAACAAATGTAAACGGTGGGTTAAGGACTTATCATACAAAATGCAAAGCAATTGTTCAAGAGAAGAAATCAAGGATGATGATGGAGAATCAGCCAGGCTGAAATCTTTTGTTTTTTGAGATGACAATGGACAAAAAAAAATGCAGCAAATCACAAGCAACTCTATGGTAAAAAATACATTCTAAATATAGGCACACGACAATTAATCTTCGGTTTATTCCAAACCAGTTTTGTAAGCGTTCTGACAGCAAAGTTTTAGTTTGTCTTTAGTTTTGACTGTCTTTGAATATTATCAGGTCATGTGCACAGTTGTGTAACACACATCTTCAGGTGAACAAATTGACATTGTCAATCAAGGTGACCAAAATCACAGAACTCTCTGAAAATTTCAGATTTCTAGACTGAAAAGACCAGTACAAATTATACTTTAAGACCATGAAGTTGAATGTGAAATAACTGCTTATATGACTGGTCAGTGCAAGATTACTTGTCAGGATAAAACACCCATGCATCCTATGTATTAGTTTGTGGTAAATGATAAAATCGTACGTGTTGGTGATATTATCATATGCTATCTCGAACAGGCCATCATGTGTTAGTATTGTAGAGGTTATATTGTCAGCTGAAAGAACCTGATGAGGGTTTTTTCCAGACAAATTGTAAGCACAGTGGTCGATTGTATCAATGTAGCTTGCAAGAGATGATCGCGTAAACGATAAGGTTGTTTTTCTGCCATCAATAGTGGTGATAATGAATCCAGTGAATGCTATTGTCATTTCACTGGTGACCTGCGAAGCATTACATTTAGTGCATTTGATCAAAGAGGGCATTGGAGTTGGTATTGAAATTGTAGCCTTGCAGGAAGGCTGGAGACATGAAAATGATTTGGTTATAGAGAACACAACGTTGGCTTGCTCAGTATGGTACTTGTGTTAGGATTTGTGTATGTTGTATAAATATTTGGTATTGAAGACACTTGTTTTGCTGTCGTGTCATAAGATGTACAAAGGTATTTGTTGCCTAAAAAGTAGCGTACAGACACATTACATATTTAATAAGAACAGTTTTTTTGTAAAGTGCTGGTGAAACCACCCCAAGCTGCCAATCTAACAGAGGCTGTTGCGTCCGAAACTATTTTGTCTTGCATGGGTAACTCGGGTTTGTCTTTTTTAACATTATACTTTATTGGTTCATCATCTATAATAGTCCCAAGTATGTTTATTTTGGCATATTCTCTCTGTGTGCTAACATCTTTTAAGTCAGTGAAGACTTTCTGTGGAGGACTATATGGAAATGATGCTAAATGTTCAGTTTTTATGGCTGACTTTAAGTTCAGACAGATTTCCTCTTCATCAAACTTTACATAGGATGGCTGCCACTTTATGTTATGTAGTGTCACAGGCTGATGTGTTTCTGCTGCATGCTGCAGTTGATGTCGATGTTTTAGTGCACTGAAAGATATGCATCTGACGTAAGTGTCCAAGGAATTTTGGATGGTGCACACTACTCGGCTGTTATCTGTACTTGATGTCAAATTGTGCACATATCCAGTTACCCTGGTCTCTTCAGGTGTCACAGGCTGGTGGTTATTCTTGTTTTACAGTGTGGACCTGAAAAAAGGGAGAAAGTTGACATATAATAACTGAGAATAATTGCTGTGATTGTATAGTGCATAGAAAGTGATGAAATGATTACCCCTTTGAGTGCCATTGTCAATTTTTTCATCTTCCATAAAATAGTCTGCTTATTATATGCTGTAATGTGATGATGTATGTATGATCATTGTAATTTTAACCAAAATCCACAATGAGTCATGCTATACATTTGTGCTCAAAAGGGGAATAGTGTCAGTTAAAAATGAAAGAAAATATGAGAAAAAAATTGCTTCAAAATTTGGTGGGAGAATGTGACTTTGAGAGGGTTAAATTTGTATGGTAGATGGTATATTTTTATGTTGTGATTCAGAAGGTGTATCATTTTTGCACTGATGTATGCATAGAGTATATCATTGGTTATCATTTTTTAAAAGTACTACGTCAGTAGGGAATAGTTCTGAAAACTGAAATGGAAATCACTGAACAGATGAATACATTACAACTAAATCTACTTTTGATTGACCAAAAATCATACAGAAAGTATTGGTAAAGTGTTATACAAAAGACATGACGGGATCTATTAGTGATAGCCATGTTTCTTTGTTTTCAACTCCAGATTACCTCATAAAGATGTTTTTTATTATGCTGATTCTCAGTTGTATGTCAGAACCCCAACAGGCAGTCAATTTATGCAGTTGGTGTGATGGTGATGATGATGATGATGATACTTATGATGATGGTGGTTGTGGTGACAATGATAGAGACAGTAGTTGTCATGACAATGATAATAGTGATGATGATTTTATGAGAATGATTGTATGATGATGATGATAGTAGTGGTGGTGGTGGTGATAATACTCACTTGTATCATTTCCTGCATTGAAGAGTCGTCTTTCACAAGGGTTACCACATGATGTGGCTGTAGTGTTACCATCTGCCCTATCATGGAACTCATCTGACAGCAGATTTCCTGTTGCAGATTTTGACGGTGGACGGGCTGTAGCACATGAGGCTTGCTCATCTAGATAGAAATGAAGTAGATACTCAAGAGTAAAATAGATGTCTATACATGTAGCAAGCAGATACTATTAGTTCACTGATTCATATAGGGATTCTTCTGTTTATTAACTGTAACGGTTTTTATTAGAAAATGTATAGTTTGAAAGAGAAATGGAATAGTGACTTTTTTGAGTTTTTGACAGGTCCTGTACAAACTCATCTACCGACTTTACACCCAGAAATCTACATATTTTGACTATGAGTTCTATATGTTTCTGTAATGGTTTCATTAGGAAATCCTTATCAACACTTCCTGACAAGTCCCTGCCACTTCATTCAATTGGAGTGCAAATTATGCTACACACATACCTATCATTAGAGGAGTGTCACATGACAAGCTAGATATAGCTTCAGAACACACATTGGAATGATGAGATGGACTTGTGTCCATAGCTGTAAGACACAAATGATGAGATAACTGCCATAATTTCAGGATAAAGAAATTGTTGGAATTGAATGTGATAGTTTGAAGTATTTACAAAAATAGCTCAGAATATGAAAACACAGGATAATTGGGATGATCATAAATGATTAAATAATTGAATCAAAAAGTGCTCTCAATGTGAAGATTACAACAAATTAACTTTGTAGAAGGTTTGAAGGTTAATGGGCTCAGGCATGTTTCATTATGGAGTGATGCATATTTAATTCAAGATCGGTGTCTGCCAACAATGCAAAGTAGTAGTAATAAATTGCAGTGTTAGAATATTCCTACATGTGAAAAACTGGGGGGGGGGGGGGGGTTAGAAGACTATCATATTCATATTTGTGACAAACATGAAATGGTCGTGGTAGGATATTTCTGAGGCTACAATTTGAGGTTTCATACTTGAACTTAAGAGCTTACCTGATACTTGACTTGAATCATAAGGTGTGGCATTTGTTACTTCGGCAGACATACCATTTTTAGAGGGAGTTACTTCCAAAGGTGTAAGATCTAAATGAGACATATACCGGTAATTGTACGTTTATCAGAAAACAATCAATTAATGTGTAAATGTATATGGTTGTAAGAGCTTTTATAATAGAACTATTCAGCATGTCTATCGAGATATTATTCTACAATACTTTACAACTACCAGGTAAAACAGTATCGATGCCACAGTTTCTTTATGATAACTGTTACTTTTTTTAAAAAACTACAAATATGGGAAATACCTGATATTTGTGATGTGTCTAGTCGTATGCCAAATGCACCCTGTGAAGTACCATCATCTGGTGAAGTCGATGTCGTTTCTATATTACGAACGTGAGTACAATGTGATGAAAAATTGTGTGAAATTGACATTGATCTCGTAGATAATGGAGAAATGTTCCGAAAAAAATAAAAAAGGGTAAAGTGGTAAAATATTACAAAACACGAAAACTAAGAAATAGTGAAGAAGATTGAAAATTGAGAAACGTATCGTGTTTATTACTCGGACCGATACGTGCATGCGGACATTTGAAACTAAACCTCATCAAAGCACATACTGCTGTCATTGTACACGGGTGAATAGCTATTTTTAGCAATAAAATCATTGACGATGTGGGAACAAGTAATCAAACTGTACTTCTGATGCAATGTTGGAATGCATGGAGTACGATAACCAAATTGGAGTATTCAACTGATCGATTTAAACTTTATTCCAAGTCTGTACATGATATGACAGCCGTGTTTCCATAAATCCACTATAGACAAAACGTTTGTCTGATGTTGTAATAAAAATTAATGCGATACCCAGCCAGTGAAAATTTGGGAAAGTTTGCGAAAGGGCCGAAGGATGATTTTTTGATTTCTTCGTTGTTTTAAGATCATACAGCATGAGAGAAAAAGATTAATTGCGGAGAGGAAATAAACGAGAACAACTCAACGATAATAAGAATATTCACTTACCAGGCTTCTTTTTAGTTTTATTCTTTTTCTTCATCACGTTCGCCATGATCAACTTTCCTACGTCTGAGTTCGATGCTGATACGTTATTGCGCATGAGAATAAATAGTTTGGAGTTGAAAATCAAATGTAATCAATGCTTTTGCGCAAGAATCTGAAGTCACATGACATGAAAACAAAATGTGGCCGATGGAAAATTTCTTAATGCGGATTTTTTGAAGTACAAGGGAGTTCTACGAAATCCTCAGAAGGTCGTAAGTTCTGAAATGACGATAGGAAATATTTAAATGTTGACGTTTTTTGAGATAACACTTTGGCCGGACTTTATTCTTTGGCTCCTTTTCTAAACATAAGCTGTATGAACACTCAAGTAAAAGTGAGTTACAAGGCTAATCTGTAACATGAGAACCGAGAGATTTCCGGAGAACGCGTGGGAAAATAATTCGAAGGTGTACACAACCTCCACAGGGGAGAAAAACGTTCTGCGCATGCCTCACCGGAAGTAGCGTTCATCAGCTGTGTTTTCAATCAGCTGGACAACTCGGCCGCCGATTTCTGCGGTTTTTTTTAGCGTCATTCCATTACTATGTTGAGGTCACTGTACCAGTGATTATACTATGGCTTGCACTATCATTACACCTCTCGACTGAATTCCTGTAAGCGTTTTTTATTCTACAAACCTGTTTTTATTTTCTGAATTGTGTGATTGTTAGCACGTTTTTGGCCATACGATTACGAGATGTCCTGTCCTTCCCACAGACGCTCGAAACATCGCTACGAGAGACCAATGTGTTGCAACCAGAAAGGGTTGGTTCGAGTGCCTGCGGTTCTTCCTGCCGATTTCCTGTGTGTGAGCGAATGTACTGGTGTTTTTACAGTCTGCTTTTTTGCCTGAGGCGACCGGGGCTGTGCTTCGTGCAGCGTGAGAAGTGTAACTCACAACAAAGAACCATACGGGTTACATACCCCCGGTACGATCCCTATGCATATCTCCTGTTGAGTTGGCTGCAGACGACACATGTGCTGATGAGTTGAAGGGACTGACACTAGTGTGATTGCAAATGTCCTTAGAAATTAATTGACTGACATAAAGGTAAGTTCCAAAGTAAAATTTTGTTTATGTACGTAAATGTCGTCTTCACTATAAAAGTTGTCAAATCTGACTTGTGAGAAGGACATATAGAAATGAGCAAACATGTAAATGTTTGGTTTGAAGTATGAGAATAAATATGCAATTCAAAGTACATTAGTGTATTGTACATATTGTATACTTATACAGACGTTGAAAAATTGCGGAAATTTCAAAAGCACTTTACCATGTATGTCACATATATATCCATAGAAAAATAGTAGTCCGAGTGTCAAATATTTACACAAATGAATCTGCACATATTGTTACGTGCAGAGAAAACGAACAAAAGGGTGAACTCAGCAGTTAACGTTTAAACAAAATTTATTACGAAAATAAAACTAATTGCTAAGTCAGGGATAGAGTACAAGCTTTAAAAGTGTACAGACTACTTATCTCAGCTGGGACGGCGAAGCTCCAGTCTCAGAGTTGTAACAGTCAGTTGGATGAATGAACAGTCCTTGGCTTGCAGGCTTGAAGCTGCACAAAGTCCACAGTATAAATCCAGCGTTGGCAGTGAAGGTCTTGAAAAGTCTTGAGAATGACTACTGCTGGAGTTTAGTAACACACAAGAGACACGATCCCCAAAAGTCTGACTGGAAGCTGAGCACGTCCCTTTTATAAAGGCATATAAGAACAATCTAGAACTTTTATTGACATGCTAATTACTGTTCTAAAATTATCTCCCTTACACAACTAATCAACTTTCCAGAACATTCCAAACATGACTAATTGAATTCAAGGTTGTGAGGTCATCAAGGGCAGTGACCTTGAGAATGTTCTAGACTAATTGAACTCAGGTCATGATGAGTGTGGGGGAAATGACCTACATAACACACCCCCTCTTCAAAAAAAGAAAATTTTTCAAAGAAAAATCTTTCTTTTACAAATGTAATCTTGAAAAGGATTTAAGTACTCAAATTTTGTTTTACTCTAAAGTAAAATTTCTTGAAAGTGAACAACAATAAAATTTCTTGAAAGTGAACAACAATAAACTCTAAATACGAGAGAGACAGTCTGCAATTAAATTGTCTCTGCCTTTGATATGTCTAATGTCAAGATTAAACTCCTGTAACATTAAACTCCATCTTAGCAATCTCTGATTTTTGCCTTTAAATTTCTGCAGAAAAACAAGAGGGTTGTGATCAATATAAACCACTATTGGCTGATTTGAAGAAGTAACATAAACTTCAAAATGCTGTAAAGCTAATATCAAAGATAAACACTCTTTTTCAATTGTAGAGTAGTTTCTCTGGGATTTGTTAAATTTGCGTGAAAAATAGCAAACAGGATGATCTATACCATGACTATCCTCTTGCAATAAAACAGCACCAGCAGCCGTATCACTAGCATCTACAGCTAATTTGAATGGCAAAGTGAAATCTGGTGCAGACAACACTGGGGCACTTTGCAGTATGGCTTTAAGTGTATCAAATGCCTGTTGGCATTGCTCTGACCAAACAAACTTTACTTTCTTTTTAAGTAAGTTAGTCAAAGGCTCAGTAATTGTGGAGAAATTTGGACAGAATTTTCTGTAGTAACCAGCCATACCGAGAAAGCGCATCAGTTGTCGTTTGCAGTTTGGTATGGGAAAACTTGAAATGGCACTGATTTTGGCATCAACAGGTTTTACCTCACCCTGTCCTACAGTATGTCCGAGGTAAGTTACCCTTGCCCAACCAAACTCAGATTTGGCAAGGTTGACAGTCAACATTGCTTTGCTCAGTCTCTCAAAGAACTTCCGCATGAGCTTGATGTGTTCCTCCCAGGTGTCACTATACAGGACGACGTCGTCAACGTAGGCTGCACACCCGTCTAGCCCGGATATGACGTCGTTGATCATCCGTTGGAACGTTGCCGGAGAGTTCTTCATTCCAAATGGCATCACCTTGTACTGGAACAATCCGTCTGGTGTAACAAAGGCGGATATTTCACGAGCACGATCCGTCAGAGGGACTTGCCAAAATCCCTTCAGTAGGTCAAATTTTGTCACATACTTGGCTTTTCCCACTCGGTCGATGCAGTCATCAATCCTCGGGATTGGGAAAGTGTCTGTCTTTGTTAAAGTGTTGACCTTCCTAAAGTCCGTGCACATACGATAACTGTGATCTGATTTGGGAACAAGTATGCACGGCGAACTCCAGTTACTTTTACTGGGTTCAATAAAGTCATTGTCCAGCAGGTATTTGACTTCTTCCTGGAGATATTTCGCTTTTGTTGGATTCAGTCTGTATGGATGTTGTTTTACAGGCTTACTGTCCCCAACATCAACGTCGTGATAGATGACGTTTGTCCTCGTTGGAACATCTTGAAACAGGTGTTTATATTCGTGGAGCAGTTCTTTCACCTGTTGTTGTTGTTCTGGCTGGAGGTGTGCCAACTTTGTAGACTCCAGCTTCTCCAGGATTTCTGAGTTCTGAAGCTTGACCGAGCCCAGCTTTGAGTTTAGAGTATTTTCACTCAAGTCAGTTTCAGTATCACTATCTTCATAATGGCCAGAACTGACGGTACTGACAGGCTGAGTTATAGTAGGATTATCCCTATCCAAATATGGCTTAAGCATATTTATGTGACATAGCTGTTTTTGTTTTCGCCTGTCAGGTGTTATTATGATGTAATTTAAATCACTCAATTTCTTATCAATTAGGTATGGCCCAAAGTAACGAGCATGGAGTGGTTTGCCAGGAACCGGAAGTAGAACAAGAACTTTTTGACCTGGTTCAAACTTCCGTTTTGAGGTGTTTTTATCATATTTGGTTTTCATTGACTGCTGAGATGACTCAAGATTTTCTCTGGCTAATTCACATGCTTTAGAGAGTTTTGTACGAAAATCTGACACATATTGCAAAATATTCAGACAATCATCATCGTCTGATAGGAATTTCTCTTTAACGAGCTTAAGTGGGCCACGGACTGTATGTCCAAATACAAGCTCAAATGGGCTAAAACCAAGAGACTCTTGAATTGACTCTCTACAGCAAAGAGCAGAAAATGAATTCCTTCATCCCACTGCTTCTCTGTGTCAAAACAGTAGGTCCTAATCATGTTTTTCAAAGTTTGATGAAATCGCTCAAGAGCACCCTGACTTTCTGGATGATAGGCGGATGACCTATACTGTTTAATGCCTAGCTGATCCATTACTTGTTGAAAAATTCCAGACATAAAGTTGGAGCCTTGATCGGACTGGACACATTTAGGGAGGCCAAATAAAGTGAAAAATTTGACTAAAGCTCTCACTATAGTCTTTGTCTTTATATTTCTCAGTGGTATGGCTTCGGGGAACCGAGTGATGTACACATTATTGTCAGCATGTACTCATTCCTGATCTTGTTTTTGGTAGGGGCCCAACACAGTCTATTAGAATCCTACTAAATGGTTCTTGAAATGCAGGAATTGGCTGTAAAGGGGCCTTTGGAATGGTCTGATTTGGCTTTCCTACCATTTGACATGTGTGACAAGTTTTACAGAAATGTGCTACATCCTGCCTGAGATTAGGCTAATAAAAGTGACTGAGAATTTTGTGATAAGTTTTCCTGACCCCTAAGTGACCAGCCCAGGGGGTTTCATGGGCCAGGCGCAATATTTCAGCACGATAGGGCTTTGGAACAACAATTGATGTTTTATAGCCCAATCGTCATCAACCAAAATGTCTGGAGGTCTCCATTTACGCATGAGAATACCAGATTTTGTATAATAGGAACAGAGCTATCTGAAGTTTTATCTTCATCATCTACCCTGTCAAACAAACACAAAATATCTGGGTCTTTGTGTTGTTCTGCAATGAGATTTGATCTAGAAAATGTCTGACTTTGGTCAGCAGAAGTTTTACTGGAAGTTTCAAATCCACGAGGGATAACGGAATGATCCGTGTCAAACACCTGACTGAGAAAGGTGTCATTTAAGTCAACATCTGTGACATTATTTTTGAGAGTATTTTGATTCTCAGAAGTTTCTTTGACATGGCTCGAGTAATGGCACATGATGGGAAAAGGCCGGGAATGTCTTCCTCTATTGGCTCTGGATTTTGATCTAAACTAGGATTATCAGTCACAAGTGGATTAGTAATGACCTTGTCCCCAGCAAGGTCGTTTCCAAGAAGAAGGTGAATCCCTTCAAAAGGCAAAAAAGGCCTAATACCTAAAGCCACAGGTCCAGAAACAAAGTCCGAAGACAAATAGACATTATGGAGAGGAACAGGAATGTAGTCATTACAATCTACCCCCTTAATAAGAACTTTAGAACCTGAAAATGACTTTTCAGAAAACGGCAGGGTATCTGCCAACAAAAGAGACTGGGACGCCCCGGTATCTCTTAAAATTTTGACAGGGGTAGCGGAAGAGAAATCACTAGAAAGTGATATAAACCATCATGAATAAATGGTTCGAAAATACCCATAATGCTATCTTGAGAAGAATTGACCTTGACCTCATTAATTGGGGATAAGAGGGGTTTAACCTCAGAAAATGTGTTGCACACATTATTAGACTCTAATTGAGTTGATGAAGAAATAAAGCCGGTGGGCTTAGATCCACTTTGACCACTTTGACCTTCACGTTTTCTTTTCAATTTGAAACACTCTGACATTAAATGGCCGTCTTTCTTACAATAATTACAAGAAAGTGTACCAAACTGTTTGTCAGAAGGAGATTGAGACTTGGGATCTGATGATGTGTGAGTGTTACTTAAATTTTGTGAACTGTTGTCATTTGATTTCCTACTCTCCTTTGAGAAATTCTGGATGAAAAGGAGGAGTTAAATTTACCTGCATTGTTTCTGTATGAAAAGGACTGGGATGGTTTGCTGAGAAATGAAGATTTGTGGGTCAATGAATAATCATCGGCCAAACGTGCAGCAACCTCCAATGTATCTGCCTTTTGTTCATGATAAACGTCTTGATGTCACTCCGGATGCACCTTTTAAATTCCTCAATCAAAACAAGTTGTCGTAATTTGTCATAATTCTGACTGACCTTTTCAGAAGAACACCAGCAATCAAACAGTTGTTCTTTTGTTCGAGCAAATTCAACATAAGTTTGATCTTTCGCCTTCTCACAATCCCTAAATTTCTGACGGTACGCTTCAGGCACCAACTCATAACCCTTGAGAATTAATTCCTTCACAGAATCATAATTTGAAGCCTGCTCTACTGACAACTGAATGTAAATTTCTCTGGCTTTACCCACCAAAGCACTCTGCAAAAGCATAGACCAGGACTCCTTAGGCCAATTCAGACTCTGAGCAATTTTCTCAAAATGAGAGAAATATTTATCAACATCCTTTTCTTGGAAAGGGGGAACTAACCTGAAATGCTTAGTGATGTCAAAATTGTCTGAAGGGAAGAATTTTCCTGACTTTCCAAGCTCTAAACGTCTCATTTCTAACTGCAGTCGGTGTTCTGCTAATTCTCTTTCCTTTTCTTTTTCCTCTCTTTCTTTCTCCCTTTGTCTTTCTTCCATTTGCAATTCTTTTTCTTTCATTTCCAATTCCCTCTCTTTCTGTCTTTCTTCCATTTCTAATCTTTCCTGCCTTTCTTTTTCTTTCTGTCTTTCTTCCATTTGCAATTCTTTTTCTTTCATTTGTAATTGCATTTGTATTTTTCTTTTTCTAATGCCAATTTTTTAAGCTCCAAATCTGCCTGAATTTCTAATTCTAATTTTTTGAGTTCGAAGGAAGACTCAGGCTCATAATCTTTTAAGGCAGACTCTTCAAAATGGCCAGAATTAACTAAATGTTTTGCAATGTGGTACTGTATTTCCCGCTTGCGCATAGATCTTTTGACATCTACTTTAAGGAAATTGGCCAGTGCAATGAGGTTGTCTTTTTTGAGGGAATCAAATGCGTCCTGATCAAGGTCATCCATAAATTCGTCTGGCTTGAATTCCGCCATGATTGAATTTCGCTGAGTTCACAGTATACAGTAGTTTTGAAAAGGCAGGCAAAATGTTGTCAAACGGCTCAAAATATTCGTCTCCCGGACGAGCCCCCAATTTTGTTACGTGCAGAGAAAACGAACAAAAGGGTGAACTCAGCAGTTAACGTTTAAACAAAATTTATTACGAAAATAAAACTAATTGCTAAGTCAGGGATAGAGTACAAGCTTTAAAAGTGTACAGACTACTTATCTCAGCTGGGACGGCGAAGCTCCAGTCTCAGAGTTGTAACAGTCAGTTGGATGAATGAACAGTCCTTTGGCTTGCAGGCTTGAAGCTGCACAAAGTCCACAGTATAAATCCAGCGTTGGCAGTGAAGGTCTTGAAAAGTCTTGAGAATGACTACTGCTGGAGTTTAGTAACACACAAGAGACACGATCCCAAAAGTCTGACTGGAAGCTGAGCACGTCCCTTTTATAAAGGCATATAAGAACAATCTAGAACTTTTATTGACATGCAATTACTGTTCTAAAATTATCTCCCTTACACAACTAATCAACTTTCCAGAACATTCCAAACATGACTAATTGAATTCAAGGTTGTGAGGTCATCAAGGGCAGTGACCTTGAGAATGTTCTAGACTAATTGAACTCAGGTCATGATGAGTGTGGGGGAATGACCTACATAACAATATGTACATGTAGTCAGTTACAAAATGGAAGAGGAAGAGTTTAATTCAAAGGTTTTGACCTTAACTTAGCGACTTGTAACAGTGACACAATGTTATACACCTTTTTAAAATTTATTGGTGTTCTCCCCAGAGCAATGAAACAATATTGGACCTACTCTTTATTGGGGGGGGGGGAAACAATGGAAGCTAATTATCATAAGAATTGGTTGCATTATAATGCCAATTAGCCTACACATTTTCAGAAATTCATGGGGAGAACACTGGTTATACATCAAAATTGTTGCATGTCTTTCTCTAAGTATGTACAGTTCATTTTTAAATACAATTTTCATTCTGTCCTTTATTGCAGAAAAAGCATTGCACTACTACCAGGGTGATAAACTGGTAAGCAATTCAAGAGATGGATGCACTTGAACTTTAAGGTAGGATATCATCATTTATCTTCTCTCTTACATGGTGTTGTGAGATAAATATGGTGTTTTAGCAATTCACTAAAACTTAAATAAAGTCACTGTACCAATATTATGCTCTCCATCAACCCCAATGAAACTATCATAAAACTGATGCAAATACTTGACATTTGAATGCTGTACCTGGGCAAACAGTGCACCATTCTGACCCCCACTGTGTGTATGTGAATCAGCAAGTAAAACATGGCCTTGATTCACAATAAATAAAATTGACATATTTCTTCTTACATATACTAAAGCCATTTTTGCCCTCTGTTTACAATAATCCAAGTAAAACTCCAATAACCCCTGTCTTGGTTCAGACATATGATGAGTATAAACTGGTCCAATTTCATTTGAATGAAAACTTAGCTTTAATTTATTTCCTAGCAGTCTCATTCCTTCTAAGGGTGAAAGGTTGAGATGAGGAGATAATTCATTCAAACGATAGATGTCATGAGCTTGATTACCAAGAACACATGACATAATAAATCCAACCAGACATTCCTGTGGAAAGACTGATGACTCTGGTAGGATCTGTATTGAACACTCTTGGTAGTACCATTGTGCAAACAGTAAACAAATCAATGTACATGCATTACTCCCTGATCGCATGTTGTTGCTATGCAATGATCCTTGTGAAATGACATTGTTACATGACCAGTAACTTACACATCCATGTGACTGTGGTTTTGGACATAAACATACCAAATGTCGCAAGTGGGCATATTTGTGAAGTTGAAGGGAAGATTGACTCATTGATTTTCTGTTTTGCTTCTGTTTTATTTGTTTGTCAGAGACAGAATGCTGCTGTACAGGTATTGAAGAAAGGGTTGTCTCTGTCTGCAGTATTGCTGCATCTGGTGGTACATGGTGCCTGGAATGGGAAGTTTGTATATGTGGAAGTGCTGAATCAGATGGTGAAGGTAAGTTAGCTGTTTGTGTCTGTGGTATTGCTGCATCATTTGTTGATGAGGGGGATATCTGAGTCTGAGGAAGTACTGCACCATCTTCTGAAGACCTAGTTGTGTGTGTCTGTGGTATTGCTTCATCAGTTGCTGAAGGCTGGGATATCTGTGTTGGAAGTATTGATGCATTAATAGATGAGGAATGGGATGTTTGTGTCTGCTGTGCTGATGTATTTGTAGAGGGAGAAGAAATGTTACTTTGTGTGGTGTGTGCATTCATCTCCTTGTGTTGTTTGTTTCGGAATTGGCCTGTCTGTGCGTTTGGTATGAGAGAGGCACGGTTTTTTATGTCATCTTCAAATTGCTGTGTTAGGTAATATTGCATGTCATGAATTTTGCAAGATGTTGGCAGAGTGTCACTGTCAGTTGTTTCAGTGGATTCATTAGAAGGCTGGCTGTGTATGTCTTTGATGATGCTTTCATTCCAGCTGTTAGATAAGTGAACAACTTCAGCAGTTAGGAGAGGAGAACATATTGGACAGCCACTTTGAGATAAGCAAGTTATGTGAAAGGTGTGGCCACAAGTGAGGCGTTTTGAAAGATTGAAGAGAGAGGAAGAGATAGAGCAGTTCGGACTATCACAAATAAGATCTTCACTTGGCCGATGATGGTCGGACCATCTGAATCCAAGTGGAAGGCACTTTGCTGTGATGTCTGTGTTGAAAGTTGGAAGATGATATGTGGTGCTGTTGACTTCTGTATGTTGTTCATGTTCAGCTGCAGACTGCATTACCTGATTGATAATATCAAGAAGTGTCTCGGCACTTCTGCCAGCTAACAGTGTGAGGTCATGGTCATCTTTACCATGGTTATGGTGTTGCAAGAAGTCTCGAATGAGAGTGTTATGTTTTGTGTGGTGTAGCATGTGTGCTTGTCTTTGTATGGTGATGCCGTCATCGTGAGGCTGTATGTGGTGTCTTAGTGATGAATGAAATAGTTCAACTTTCTTCTCAGTGATGATGTGTTGGTGATTTTGTGTAAGATGATTATAGCCAGGTAAATGGGATGAGTGATAGAGGTCATCAGAAAGTAAGCTAAGAAGAGACTTGTTATAATGGTGTCTATTGGATATTATAAAGTATATTTCTAACCGCTTTAGTACTTTGAGAAGCATGTTTCGGTCTTTACCTTGAACAAATACAGGATAATGAAAATATACAAGGGGAATTAATTCATCTAGAAGATAAAGCATAAACTGGACTTCCACAGATTTACACATTGTTAATTTGCTGATCACATAACGGCGAATGCGAATCCATCCACTGAAAGCCAAATAAATACAAAGTGACACTTTGTAAGGTTTAGGAGATTTTGCTAAAATGAAACGTTTATCAAAAACCCCATTGCAGAGTAACTGGAAGAAAAACCTTGCAGATATGACAATATCACGAGAAGCGTTTAAAGTGATATGAAATTGACCAACAGTTGGTACAAAGGAAAGTATTTCTGTGGGAATACTTATATCATTATCACTGAATGAAGCTATTATTTTTTTACCAAAGTACCACACTGGCCAGTCACCAGGTGCTAAAATAGCTTGCTTTGAGGTATATGTCTTCAGCTGTGGGATATCAAGAAGCATCATCCACAGTTTGAGTAGATCTTGTTTTCTCTTGAGTGGCTGCTCAATCTCGTCAACCAGTACAGTGGTATTTAGAGTATGGAGTTCTTCCACATCAACATCAGTGTATGGTCTGTAGGGCAAATGAAATTTAAAAAAAAATTATTTACATTAAAGATATTGGTACACAAAACAATGTTATCACTCAATATAATTGAAACGTATGATATTTCTATTTTCAGAGAAGATGTACCTTTCCTTTTATCTCATCAGGGACACATTTCATTGTGAACAGGTAAGTATTACTATTACTCAAATGATTTTATTTTTATGCATTCATCTATATTCAATGTAATGTGTATAATAGTATACACATATTTCCTGGTGATGAGGGTAATTGCATATGTTTGTTTACATGAGGGACTGTAAGTACATCCCAAAATAGTTTGTTTCTCTCAGGTTTTGGTCATGGGAAACAGACTCTTTTGGGAAATTCACAGGTTCTAGTGTACACAAAAGGTTTGCTGTTACCTAAATATTGCCAGTCAATATATGCTTTGTAACACACCTCATCCATTGCTTCATGACTTCTTCTGAATATGTTATAAATTAAGACAAATCTTTACTGTCACTGTCTGCACTGCAGATGACATTTCCAGTTTTGTGCAAGTGTAGATGGGTTGTCAAACTTATCCAAGTAACTGATTCATGTATCAGTTCCAAAATAACTCTTCCCATAAGAACATATGTTGAGAAATTGCATAAGCGATTATGGATCAGGTGTGTTGTAATACATAATAATATTTCTTTAAAATTGTAACACAATAGACGACATGTGTATTTCAGTGTCAGTAGCAAAACCAAAACAATGTCAAAAGGTGACAGCCTTGTCCCATCAAATGTCATTGTTATGTGATAAGATATTGGAATCCTACCTCATGTTCTTAAGGGAAGAGATGGCATGTTGTGTATCCAGTTGGTGATATTGTATCGGGAGACTCTCAAGGAAACTCAAAGCATAGTCTTGCATGAACAATTTGAATTCCTTTCGCATGACATGGGGTGCTATCCCTCCTCTCACAAGTATCTGCTGTCCATTTTTATAGATAAATATATTTCTATAATGCAAAAAATAGTACAATTAAGTGCACTTCATAATCTCTTTAAATCCTTCATGTCCCAAATGTTACATGTTTGGATATGAATATGGTGCAATAATTAATGCATTATGACAACATTATTGACTAATGATTGTTAGCAGTGCACGATATAGTTACTATCAAAGTCATGTCATTATAAATTGACCCTTTCATACAATTGATGTTGGAGAAATTTGTTTTCGTATAGATTATGTAATACACATTTCACAAATATAGTGTGTGTGTGTGTGTGTGTGTGTGTGTGTGTGGATTCTACAACAATTACAATGATGAGTCTGATATAAATTGTCAATTTTACCTGTGTATTGATTCACCAGCTGGCAGATCGAGTGACTCTACAGGCAAGATATCCAACATTGTTGTTGCCATATGTACAGCCTGACTGGTTTTCAGTTCCTTGTGTCCAGAGGCCATCGATTTAAATCCATGGATATTATGGAAATCATCAATAAGAGCGAGGATGAATGCTTTACCTCTTGACTTAAATAAATAGACAAACAAATAATTTTAAAAGTAAGGTAAATTACTCACATCTATCCAATTTCAGGCATTATTCAATTATTCAATATGCTCACAGCAAAATATGAGAAAAAATGATCTTCGAAAACAATTTGGTTTCATGATATCAGTGCAGTTGATATTTTGCATTTTTACTTGAAATAAAAATATTTAAAATGTATTTAAAGTGTTTTTTGTCATTTATTGATTACTGTATGTATGTAGGTCAATCATGCAAAGCTAGAAAGTAATATTTACTTGTAACTTATTCATCAGGTATGTCTTGATTCGCTTCCCATGTTCTCCGGCAATCTGCTGTCTCCTTTTCAACAAAGTGCGGGGATGTTGAGATAGACCAAAAATGTGGCACATATCCTGCGCTTCTTGGGATAAGCCCTGCATATTAAAATATATCCCCATTGCCTCCTGGAAGCCTCTTGTCTTCTGTGATCTGAATGATGGAAATGGCAGATTCTATTTTATATGCATACATAACAAGAACATAACAATAAAAAAAAATAAAATGACACTGAAGAGATAAAGTTGTCTCTTGATATCATTTGTTACTCCTGACAGACTGCACCACTGAGTTTTTCTAGAATTTACTGAAATATTCTGTTCTATCAGAGCATTGCTTTCAGCCTTTTTTTGACATCAAATTATTTCAAGATTCCAGTAAACTGAAAATAGTAAGCATCAGTGTAACAGGATATAGCTTCATACATCTGTGTTTCTATAGTTACAATAGTAATACTTATAGCAATGTCATTTTAGACTACTGCAAAGCACCAAAAGATATATAATTAACCTCACTAAGCTTTAATTTATGTGTCTGCACTCTATATACTACACTTCAAAGTATGTGACTGTGTCCAAAGTAAATGAGTTATCATCACTAAATTGCAATTGTGTTTCACCTGTAATATGCAAGTAAACTCAGGACAGTCAATATTCTCTTCTCTTGTTGCCTTTTTCTTTCCACAGACAATGATGGGTCAACTATTGCACGGTAAATCTCCTGATAAAGATCTGGGACATATTTCTTAGCAAAATATTCCATTTTTTTCACATCAAGGAACACACCATTTTGTTGTGACCTGTACAGCATTTCCTGCAGTGTTTTCAATTGTTCAGAAAATGTCGAACCTGCATGAACAAATTTAAAAGGTACACAATTAAATATATCTGAAAATTAGATGATATATTTGTTGATAAAGCAAAGAATAGAAAAGACATAGCTATGGGGCTTTAATGTTTTTGATAAGAAGCCATTGAAAGATAGTGACTCCCCCAAAAGCAAATTCAATGGGATTGTTGTCAGTCATTACTTTATCCGCTTTGAGATTTTTTGTAAATTTGTTGAATAAAGTTTGCAAAGGATGACTACAGTGCAGTAGGATGCATGGTGTATGACTTGTACAAATTCAATTAACTCTAGATCTTAACCTTATGATTTACCAGTCATCCACTCTCAGTGTTTCAAATGTCTTTTTCAAAGCTGAGAAAAGTATGTATACAATAAACTATACCAACCTTGCAACTTGGAAATAATGCCATTCCATTGAGTTTTTGACAGCAACACATGACCCTCATTTGTAGAAAGAACGGTACCACAGTACACGGAATCAGTCTTATTGAAAATTGTTGGTTGCTGCTTGTAGAAGACAAAATAAGATGCAGTTTAGTAGAAATACCAGCATTATTCACCTGTTGTGATTTTGGGGAATCAGGATGTGTATACAGAGTTCTCCTTGAATAAGATAAAAGGGGCGTGGGGGCCCTCTTATAAATTCAGATAGCCCTCTTGTGAAATGCTTTGCAACAAATAATTTTTAAATCGCTTCCAAGAAAATTCACAAAAAATCATGGCCAAATCAGTGCTAGTGACATTAAACAGTGTTTACTTTCTGGTTTTAATTTGAATGTGTGCCGGAGCATTCATTTGATTTCTCATCAATCCCTGAAATCTCCTATGTGTGACCGCTTCTTTCTGCAGTGCTTCACAACATATGAGCCCTATTGTGAAAATTTCCTACGGAGAATTCTGTGTATACCCAATCAGTGGATGAAAACATATGCTGGAGCTTGCATTTTTTTCGGGGGTGAGGGTAAAATTCATATGTTTTTGTTTATTGTTATCAGTATCATCATTTTTGCAGAGTGTGGCCATCCTTAAAAATACGCCAACTAATTAATTACTCTGTAGTTAGCTAAACTCACAAACCTATATTACTTCATGATTTTGTGCAATGACCCCATTAAATGATTATGTTTTTGATAAATTGAAGATTAATTACTCTTGACATCTTTCAGTTCACAATTTTTTTCCCAATTAAACCACCAACAGTTTAGTGCGCCCTCATGCACCAGTTCTCAATATTTCAGGTCAATAACCTGGAGTCAATACAGCCGAAAACAACACCGGCCGCCGAAGGACCTGTCACAACATACCCTCGCTGTTGGTCTCGATTTACACTTACCAGTGGAGACCTGTCTCGAATATTGCTGTTCCCGATATTGCCGCCTGCGATTTTCTTTGGTGGAAGATACTGTGAAAACCCGGGAAAAAACTCCAGATCTGCTTTTGATTTGCATCTGGTACACCATCGCGTCCCCGGGACGTACTGTTCATCTTTTGCACCAATTTCATCGAAGACCTGGAATAGCCTTGATGGGATTGGACGCTCACATATCTTATCACTGTAGGCCCATGGTGCCGGACAGGAACATAGTCGCCTGTTTCTTCTGATGACTGCTTTTAAATGATGTAAACAAATAAGATCACCGGGACTTTGACAACACCGTCTTAATTCCACTGTCAAATGACATAAATTTCCTGTGCAAGTGGTTTTCGCACGCGTTTTACCGGCAAGTACACACTCAGACATCTTGAACAACACTTCATTGAGTTTTAGAAGAAAAATTCGCGCCAATATTTTTATCGTCTGCTGCTATATCATATGTGTGTACAAATGACAGTTTCACGGCTCTGGCATATACTGTCAGTGAATAGATCATGTAGAGGAAATAAATTCATTCTTGAAAAAATGGCAAGCGCCTTTATTATGTGCAAAGCCAGTAAACTAGTAGACAAGTGCATATTGTCGCATTTGAAAGTTTGCACTACTAGCGATCGAAACTGACGAATGTAAACAAACATGCGTAAATTTAGCGCCACCCTTTTTCAAATAGTGTTCCTATTTTTATCCAGGATCGGTTTTTTTTAGGCAAAGGGTATGTTGTAGTTTATAATAAAGAGAGTTGTTGTACACATTTATAGCAATCCCTTTTGCGTATTTTTCATCCCTTTTGAGAAAAGAGAAGACCTCCATGTATTTCTATGCATGAAAACTACTTCCGGTGAGGCATGCGCAGAACGTTTTTCTCCCCTGTGACACAACCTCACAAGCTTTTACTTCTTCCAAGTGGGGGTACGCCCTCTGTAGGCGATAAGCTTATTTTCTTTTTTTTGTTGGGTTCCTGGATTGGCAAATAGGAGAAAGTACTTTCACGGAAATGTTTTAATAAATCAATTAAATTAACTATTCATCTTTTACAATGAATAAAGTTATTTTGTTAAATTGGTGGGATACTTTTGATTGACTAATCACAGAAGAAAAGAGGATGCATTCTGAATCTTTCTACTTTACATATCCGACATAATTGAGAAAATGATAACCTGGGCATGATTATGTGTATATATTGCATGGATAGTGTTTGACCATTGCACATTAATTATTTTTGTGAGTTAAGCGTACTTAAGTGCGTCTAGCTGTTAGTTTGGTAATTATTTAATTATGGAACAGCATATGTTCATCAGACAGGTGATCATTAAATGTGCACACTCATTTAGAATGTAAGGCTTAGATTTCTATAGAAAAACTGGATATACAAAAAATTTTGAATTTGTTTGCATGCATTATTGATTCACTTGAAATCATCATCGTAGACAGCGAGCCTCATTGTGCTCAAGTTTGTGGGAATAATCTGACATAGAATGCAATTTAAAAAGAGGATTTTTTTGATAAATAGCATAGAGAGTAGTAGTCTCTCTGTACAGAGTACGTAGTGACAAAGAAATGTCAATACTGTCATACACAAATTAAAGAGTAGGTATTTAATGTGAATAAGAAATCTACAGACTTACTGACCATTTTCAAAACTGAGAACAAAGTGTACTGAGAAGTGGAGAACTGTATCACACATGACAATTTGTGTAAACATTTATTATTCTGAGTCTTTAGCGCAAAACATCACTTAACAGTGGTGAGAAAGGGGATGACTAAATTTATGACCGATAGTCTACTAATGATAAATGAACATGCATTTCTGCTTATTGGAAATGAGTGTTATTTGTATTGAAAATTAGTTTTTTTCCATTCAAATGTCACATTTATGTGTGTGAATTGAAGGCTGCAAATATTGGCTTATGATCACTGAAATAAGATTCAAGTACATGACCTTCAATAGGATCAATATTGGTGTAGATGTGATCAAGGCATGAATTATAATCAGTTGTTGGAGAGTGTATCAGCTGTTTGTAATCATATGTTTCTGTCATTAACTGTAAAAGTTTCTGTTTTCTGACAGAATTGTCTTGCATATCTACATTAAAATCACCGATTATGACAATGGGGTCATTGAGATGAAGTTTAAGATGCAGGTTAAAAATGGCCTTTTCAAAAGTTGAAATTACAGTATTTGGATTACAATATGTACCAATAACTTGCAAGATACCAATATGTGTTTAATACTTTGATAGTGTGAATTCAATGCCACCATAATCAATGCTTTGTGGTGTTTCAAAATAGCCATGTCTGGAGTAAATAACAGTGCCATGTGCTGATCTCTGATTTCCGGATGATGACCCATCATGTCTGTAAGTTACATAGCCTGGTAAGTCATAACTGGAACTATCATTTGGGGACAGTTTTGACTCTGTACAAATTATCACATCTGCAGCTGTTAAACTGTAATCACATGTAACATCTTCATAATGGGCATGTAATGATCTCACATTTTGATGTGCAACTACAAAATAGGTCTCATCATATTTGTAGGGAAATTGTAAATTTGGTTGTAACATTGCTTCAGTGCGTAAACGATTCATTTCTGTTTGAACATCACTGCTGACTGTTATATTGTTTGGATGCAGATTCAGAATATGAAGACCTTCTAGATGAGTTACACGACTCAGTGCAACATAATGTAGATGATACTGTTTTTTGTTTGGCAGATCTACAACAACGTGTTGGAGTGTGTCACCTTGTGAACGGTGTATTGTTTTTGCACTAGCTGGACGAATAGCAAATTGTTTTCGTAAGACTTCAACTGAGCTTTGATACCACTGTGCAGTAGATGTTTCTTGTCATGACGTGTTTTGCGGCCTACAGACTGATCATCAAACTCAATCCACAAATTGGTGACATTGTTGTTATCTAGTATATCAATGAATCGGATTATTCCTGATGCACCATTTATGAGGCCATCTTCAACTGATAAATTTATGCAGAGGTCAATTCTCTGTCCAATGGCAATATGCAATGTATGTTGTAAACCCATTGTCTTTTGAGCTGCTTTTGGAACACTCTTTAGGATTTTAGTTTTAACAGCTTGATCAACATCACCAATAACTGTGTCTACTGCTTCAGTGGTTGTCTTAAATCCTGTCAATTTGTTAAAGGCTAGGATGTTATGTGAATCAACACTGGCATTGCTGTAGAAAATGTGGACTATGTCAGTAACATGTTCTGTAGTTTCATCTTCATAGTTCAATTGACAATACGAGTCTCAAGGTATTTAATGTCATTGTCTGTATGGTTTCCTTCTCGAAGTCGGTTTAGTAACTGAGCAAAGTTTGCATCATCTTTTTGTCTCATTATTTCTGTTAATTCAAACATTGTAAAAATTCTTGCCAAAGATTTGTTGCTAAAGGCCCATAGTTCACATTTAGATCTTGAAAAATCCAACCATCAAACACAGGTTTGAGTTGAAACAAATCACCACTACTAATGATACTGACACCACCAAACAACTTCTTGTTACCCATTATTTGCTGCAGCCGTAGATTCACATAATTGAACATGCCATTACCAACCATTGAGATTTCATCAATAAATATTACTTTCAGGTTTCGATACTTTGCTTGCAATGTATTGAGCTTATCTGTTGAGAGTGCTCTGTAGTGAAAACCTTGACTAGCAGGTATTTGAAGTGCACTGTGAATAGTAGTACCACCAAGATTGTATGCAGCTTTTCCAGTTGGTGCCATTAGAATCATTGTGATAAGGTCAGGGTTTTCACCTGGTAGACTTCCAAGGTATCGTAAGAGTGCTTGGTATATTGCTTTGACTACCATAGATTTGCCAACTCCTGCTCCACCTGTCAGAAACAGACATAACTGAGCATCTTTAGTTTTTACCCAGTTGAGAATATGATAAAATATTTCTTTCTGTTTCTCATTTAGTTTCCTTACAAGATTATGGAAATCCTGCTTGTTCATTCTGGGTTGCTGTAAATCCTCAATGCATGGGTTATTGACAGCAATACCTAGGTCTTGACCAATATCATAATTTGAATGTTCAGGTTTGTCTGGATTGAAAGATGCATAGCCATTGTTTTCAATTGAGCCCTGGTTAGCATCTTGTTCATCATTGTGTATTGCATTAGGTGCTACTGTACTCACAGCATTATTTTGTTCAGCGTTTTCATTCTGCAGATTCTCTATTGCTTGCTGGAGAACTTCAGCATTATGTTGGTATTGACATCTCTTTGCATCTATGTCTGCCTTCAACTGCATATATTTCTCTTGATATGAATCACAATTCTCAATGAGTTCACTTTCAGATTTCAAGGATGAAACAGCATTAATAGTTCTCTGTAATGATTCTCAGGTTCTTTGCTTTGTGGAAGTTAACATATCTAATTACTTTACATTTTTGACGTTTTTTGTAGATCAGTCCACCAACTTTGTATGAAACATGTGACTCAGATGATGGTTGTACAAGTTCATCATCAACATTGTCATCATAGTGGTTTGTTTGATTATGTTTTGTGTCATCTTTGTGGAAGTCAAACCAAGCTGCAAAATCTGCCAGGCACCATGCCAAGAGAGGTTTTGGGCGACGTTGGTACTTTTTAATGAGACTGTCAGTTTCTATGTCAGTGATTCTGGAGGCATTCCTTGAATTTCACAGAGTGGTTTCAACAAAATTGTGCGACTGTCTGGTGGTGATGTATTAATAAACACAAAATCACGTGTAGCACGGCGCAGTGACATTGAAGTACCAAATATACAGCTTCTTGAGCACTCACTTCTACATGGTTAAGAAACTTATTTCCAATATGTCTAACTCTGTCTTTGATATCTTTATTACCTTCTCTTGCTTCCTTGGTGGCACGCTCTAGTAGGTTACTCATACCTCGCTGAGCCTTACTTATGTATGACACAATGTACATCGCACATGCATATGGGTCTAGAATAAACTGAATATCCATATTTGCTCTCCAAGCTTGTAGTAATGTTAAATTGTAACTATTAATTCTGATATCATTTGGTGTTCTCTTGAGAAAAACCTTGTCAGTTGCAAGTGATGAGCGAATAGCATCAATGTATGTTTGCTCATCAAGTTTGAGTTTGGACAGAAATTCCTCAAATGTGATATCATCACCCATACACATATTATCCAATTCCGCCTTTATTTTGACATAGTGCTCTTTCAGTTGATTTTGTGTTTCCTCTGGACAATCAGATTCAAGAGGAGTCAGTATCATTGTTTTTGGCATTGGTGGCAATGGGAAGCCAAATCTACAGACACATTGTCCCTTCTTTTTGCAGGTTTTGGCATGTCTATGTAGTTGCAGGTTGATCAGATTTTGCAGTGTCTCATCATCAGAATTCATTAAATTTTGACAAGAGATGTATCTGTCAATGAAGTCAGTGATTGTATCATTATCATCTTTATCATACTGTGGAGCATCTTTGATCCATACCAGCATGTGAATATGTGGTGATCCTCTCTGTTGAAAATCAACTCGATAAAAGCTATCTGCTATTTCACCAATAGGATGAAGAGAACTCTCTAAGAAATCATGAAGAAATCGTTGTACAGAATAGTCAAAATGTCTTGCACAAGTCACAGGATCAGACTGAATCAATTCACATTTGTCTTTCCAAGTCATTTGACTAATCTCTTCATCAGTGTATAATTTGTGATGCACAGTTTGTCCAAGTATTCGTAGTAAATGATGCCATCGAGTTTCTGCAGCAGAAAATGAGAGGAAAAATGTGGGTAGTCCTAGCTGACGAATCATTGCAAATAAATCTCTTTTTGCTTTTTCCCAATATGGTGGTGATCCTCGGACAGTTCTCAAAATTTTGTAACCTTCATCAAGATGCAACACATTTTGTACTGCTCATGAGATTGGAAAGAAGCAGCTTTCAATTGTTTGCCTTCAAATTTACATTTACGTAGAGATAATGTAGCTTTGTCTTGTATTTGCTTTACTTGTAATTTCTTAAGTTTGAAGAAAATGTTCGGCACTGATTTAGCAACTCTCCTGTCTGAATGTCTTAGTTCCCATTTACATAGTGTACTGTAATGTACAGGTACTTTTGTCTTTGGTCTAGGTTGGCCAGCAAATATTGTAGGAAATGACAACTCTTCAGAATATTTATCTTGAAACAAACCCATCGGTTTATTGCGTTCTCCTGGAGCATAGCAGTATGCACCATCATTGTCAATATCAGTTGTTTCAGGTGTAAGTAATGTATCAAGATTTCCTGTAGCACGGTCATCTATGTTTGTCACTTCTGTCCACTCATCATCAGATTCTGTGTCAGATGTTACATTTGTTTGCTCTGGCAAATTAGGACAGTCTTTTGTGTTACTTGTTTTATTTGTGTCATTTTCGGTATTTGTTGTTACATGTAATAGATTCTGGTGGTTCTGATCCCTATTACTTGTAATTTGTGCTTTGTTTATGTTCAGTTCACTGTCAGCATTATCTGTCGTATATGTAATAATCTTATCAGTTGTGGCAGTATGTGTTACTGAATGATCCGAGTCATTTTGATTTATACCTGTATGACTATCTGATCTGTTAGATTCATCTGTGCATTGTGTATCATCAGTTGCAATTTGTTTATCAGAGTTGTCTTGAGGTAAAAATTCTTTCCATTCTTGCTGTTTATCTTTAACTACACCAAAATGATTTGTGTGGGGTGAGATAGTGACATTTCAGACTTGTACAGACAAGAATTTTGTACTAGCCACTGTGCAGCATCAACAACTTTCTGTGGTCTAATATTTTGCACTTGATATGCATGTTTGTAACTTTGTTTTCTTTTAGCTTTAGTGGTATTGTTTGTGATGCATCTAATGGGCGTGGCAATGTGTTAACAGTTGTAGATATATCACATGGTACGTTTACAACATTCCCTCGTAATGAAGTCTGTTGTCCTCGAGGTAGCTCTCTCAACTGCATAAATGGAATACGTAATGCAACTAGTCTTTCTTCTAATGGATGAAGTGCAAGCTCTTTTGGTAAAGTTGGAAATGACATGTGTTATGCACTGCACATGGAGGAATGTTGCCCTTTTCAAATATGAATAACATGTTGAGCAAAGCCATTGCACATCATTATCATCATGTTATCCTGAGTCTAGTTATAAGTGGCAGAGTGTCTTTGATATTGTTGTAATTAATCAAAGTTTTTCTGTACCAGAGCTGACTACAACATGCACACTTATAGTGAGGTCCATCAGAAATACTATTGTGGAAATATTCTATAAGTTCTTGCACATTCAGTTGTGTACAGTGTCTTTGGTTCTGTTTTTCCTGTTGTCATGTAAACGTTCTTTTGCTCTGTAATTTTCATTGGTCCGTCTTTGCATCATAGCAATGGTGTTTCTTACCTTTTCCTTTTCACGATATGCAATGTTCAGTCTGGATTTTCTCATTGTGGTAGCATTTGCTGCTTTTCTCTTTTAGTCTATGAAATACATTTAATCGCTTCTTTGACTTTGAAATTTTATTTTTCAGTCTTTCTTTTTGTTTGTAGTGGGCATCAATTCGTCTATTTTTCTTGAATAAAGCGTTTCTGATTTTCTCTGTACAAATGTATGCCTCATCTAAACGTCTGGTTTTTTTTCGAATAACGTCTTTCTGTTGTTCTTTTGTTTTATATCCTTTATCTAAACGCACTGCTCTCTTTCGAATTACATCTTTCTGTTGTTCTGTTGCTTTGTATTGTTTATCTGTACGCACTGCTTTCTTTCGAATAACATCTTTCTGTTGTTCTGTTGCTTTATATTGTTTATCCAAACGCATTGTTATCTTGTACATGGCCTGATTCTGTTGTTCTGTTGTTTTATTTTTTTATCTAAGGCACAGTTTTCTTACGAATTACATCTCTCTGTTATTCTTTTGCTTTGTATTGTTTATCCAATACGCACTGCTTCTTTCGAATTACACCTTTCTGTTGTTCTTTGCTTTATATTGTTTATCTCTGCGAATTGTTTTCTTTCGAATTAAGTCTTTCTGTTGTTCATTAGCTTTGTAAGTTTCATCTATCCGCTTGGCTCTTTTTGAAATAAATCTGCCTGTTGCTCTTGTGCTTTGTTTTCTTCATCACATCGTTTTCTTTTCTTTCTAATTAAATCGGTTTCTTTCTCATTTTGTTTGAAATTTGGATCAGCCCTCTTTTTTTGAATCCATTCTCTCTTGCACTGCTGTCTACATGTAGGAACTGTGATGGAACTTGAAATGGGTTTCAGAAAATCATAATGTCCACTGTCTGGCATGGCATTTCTATAAACAAGATGGATAATTAATGGTCCATTGATATTGCCAACAGTGTCTATGGGGTTATTTGCAGGGTCAAGATGTACTTGGATACATACATTATACACAATAGCAGCTGCAGTCAACTCAATATGACCTGCATATGTAGCTAAACCTGGTTCATGTCTGCTCATATAGTGTGCATATTCCTCTTTCGTTTGGATATGCCACCTTGCATATTCAACTTTGATTACATCTTTATAATCATCCCAATGTGTAGTTAAATAATCAATAACACCAAGTCTGATTTGTATGTGGTAATCTTCAGTATTGTAGATCCCATAACTTATAGCACGATATAGACAATTGCCATCACCTCTCATCACGACTATCTCATAGTAAGGTTGGCTTTTTGGGGAAGACCTTCGGCTCTCCATGTATAATTTCTTTGCAAGGTTTGATGCTTTTTGACTTTTCTTTTTTGTTTTCATATTTGTCAGTGTATTTCTAAAATGTCAAGTTCAATTAAATATATAATGCACGTAAATATTAAATGTTTATTGTCAATGCCTTCACTATCAATGATAGTTCAAAATACGTGCATAGGTGAACTATGAAAAGCTCAGTATTTCTAGAAAGTATTCAGAAGGTACTGTTATTTCAGAAGAGTACTTTCAGAATGTGCTTTGGAATACAATTCAGAATAATATTCAGACACTCACTATGTGAGATAATATTCTGTATATTCTAGAACTAACAAGCTCTGCTTGTTAGTATGTATTGTCAATGTCACTGTTGGATGTTGTTGTCAAATGTCTGTGTACTAAGTGTGTGTATTCTGATTTATTTTGGCTCTTTTTTTAATTAGCAGCTGCAGTAAAGACACAGTGAATACCAGTACTGCAAAAGAAAGAAAAATATGTCAGAGATAGGTTGTCTAGCTATGATTCACTAAAATGATTTAAATTTCATATTAAATATTTTGATTTTACATTCAAAGCACATTATGCATTTCCTCTGCGAACAACATTCTCCCAATAGCCACTGTAAAACTGAAATCAGATGCGATTCTTGATCAGTGTCATTATTCTAATTCAGCACAGATTTGTGCAATTCTGACATATAAATCCAATAGGAAACTAATACACCATTATCAGTTGATGTTTCAATTGCAGCTGGACTGCACAAAATTCACAATCTTTGTACAAAGTACCAACTATGTTATCATCACCACAAATATATGCATCTGAAATATCATTAGAATAATTTGCAAATTGTTCAAAAATTTTAGAACACTGCTAAACAAATATGGACTAAAGAAATAAAAAAATACACACTAAAGATGGGCTAAATTATTGAAATGAAATAACATACCAGTAATAAATATGCATATGTTGAAACAAACTGTGGACTACACTTCATTTTTTCAACATTTTAAACAGAAATGTTTAGCCATAATTTGAACGCCACACTATGACACAGAGGGGTAATTTTAAAATTCGTTTTACACCGAATGAAATTCATCGACCGTCATATCTTGAACACAGAAATGCCTTGCTATATTGCGTAATAAAGATAGCATTGAATGCATTTCTTTGAATTGTGCGTAGTACTGTTAGCTTGAATAGTCGAAACTGCATAATGCCCATAATTGAGATGAGATAAGAAAGGCTGACGTATTTACTTGTGACATTTTCCATTTTCAGTAATGAGATACAAATGGCAGCCGTTTCAGTCATAGATATCTGTCAGTGACAGTGGTTAATTAACACACGAATTTGAATCTGAAGCTGTGCACATCCGTTTGTCAGTGACGTCACTGCGTAAAGTTGTTGATACACAAATATTGCCGCCGTGTTCTTTCGTTTTTGGCTCAATGAAAACACACCATAAAGGTAAATGTGTACATACTGTTGTTTTTTGATTAAAGATTATATGTGGTCCCATGGCAGTCATTTCATTTTTTCTGCTAGCAGATTCTTTCTCTCTTGCCTTACACCCACAGCATTTGGTATCATTCACAAAATTGACCCATTTTTCACAACCAGATCGACACATTGGCATGTAACCAACACAATAATACTTGGTGGGGACTATGTCATCAATGATGACTTGTTCAAAATGTGGTGAAATTTTCATATTTGTATTTTTGGGGCAATTTTTCCCATTTTTTGTCAAAAAAATCATTTTCTCCCAAAGTATTTGTTTGATTGCTTTAAAACATGATAGTCTTGATCCTACGGTAGGTTTATTTTCTGTCATATGTGTAAAAGTCATTATGAGATTGAGCATTTCATATTGCTGGGGTATAAGATTAATTTGGACTTGCAATGGAATTTTCTTAGTAATCAACCTGTAAGAATGCAATGTCATGTGTTTACTTAGTATCTTTGTAAAATGGGAGCACAGTGTCATTGACACTATTTTTTTTGTCTCTTGAAATGTGAATATTAGTTTCCAATTTCACACATTTTAAAGCGTTTCTTTGTCGGCCAGGACTCTGCACAGTACAGTGCAGAGCATGGTATTTAGGCACGCGACCTTCGGCAGTTGCTCTGTATACCAGACGTAAATTTTCTTTCAGCATTGCTAAAAAAAGCTGTAGAACTGTACTTAAAATTGACATTTGTTAATCGTGAACACGAGATTTCTGATGGTCGAGCAGTATCCAATCTTTGATTTAATTTGAAATTGTTAACCAGATACAAAGATCTTTGTGCACCATACATGTAGTATTGGAAGTGAACATTATAAACACAAATTCCGATGACATTTTCACTCATTGGTACCATGTACAAACCATATATTGTCTATGTACAAACCAACGAAAGTCTAAAGCATTGAGCGTTCTTGCGACCACTGGGCATTCTATGTAAGTGAAAATAAATGTTGCGCACGCGTCTTGTGTGCCCCAGCAAGTTTTACTTGTTGGTGCCGTTTTGTCTGGTGAGTTTGTGGCTATATTTTTATTACATGGTTGAGGGGTGAACTTTTAGGAAGTTCCTTATCAACTCATTAAGTTTCAAAGGAAACACACTGATGAATTCATGAGATGTATCAATATTCACATGAAGTTGAGCGTTGGATGATAGATGCAAAAGAGTGTAAAGGCTACACCTTTACGTGAAGACTTGATATGTGCTTTCAATTTCAATTCCTCATATATACATGAAAGTGTTATCATTTTTTGACGAGTCTACCAATAACTTTTTTCTTTTCTACTCCATTTTTGCCACTGGATGAACATAGTTCAGAATTGAACAATTTTGGAAGGTAAATGTTGATTTTTCCCTGTTTTTACAGGAGAAGATGATGGACATGGCAACAAAACTTGCACCCCAGATAGTACATCAGAGAGTCTTTGTAATGAAAAATTCATAAATTTGTCAAGTGAACTTGGTAAGTCAAATACGATATAAAGATAATTTGAATTTGACTACCGGTATGTCATGCATCTAGAGTATCTTGTGACCACTCAAAATGTGACTGTAGATCCGTGTACAGTACATTTTAACTCGCATAGGTTTAGCATATTTGCACATGTCAGGAATTGTACCGGTAGATAGGTATTTTCATGCAGTGCAGTGTTTTTAAAGCCAAAGTATTTCTCACTTTGACATATATTTTCGTTTGAAATGGTATCTTCAATTTCTAAATTTAAAGTAGATCGTAATTGATACTCAATCGAGCAGTTTCCATCAGACTCAGTCACCACAGTGCTATTACGTTGGATTCCATACAAAAACAAAGCCTGACCTTCTGGAGCCTCCCTTGCCAAAGATATCATCTTGTAACAAACTTTAGACAAGTTATGTTTTCAACTTTGTGACAAGTGTACAGACCATATGACTCTCCACCTTGTCACATCCGTGTTAACAAGCTTGTCAACACGCTTGACATGAAACTTACGCAAGCGTGGGACAAGTTTGAATCTTACAAGCTTGTAACAATTCAAAAGGTTCAGGAAAGTGGAAGGTTGAGAATTACAAGCTTTTAACAAGGTTGTGGAACACTATGTGTGTCTGCTGGTATATTCATCTATCAAAGGTTGTATCAAGGTTGTATATTACCCATAACCTTTGCTTCATTGCCAGCATTATTGCTGCCGTTGCCATAGGCAACTATATTGAGCCCAGTTGGGGTCATCATGCCACAGGCACTAAGTGCCACATTTGCGGGATATTAACCAGATTTGACTGATTTGATAACACAGTGACTTCATTATTTATTAAAAGAACCATATTGTATGTGTTACGAGTGTAGGTTTGGCAATCAAGAATGAGACAACAACATGCTAGAGAGTGGCTGGAATATGGCTCTCATCACCAAACCTCTATTTGAACTACCTACCCAAATCCAAAGTACATCGTTCGACTTAAAACTTACCTCTTACATCAACAGATCTCAATTTCAATTACCTTACCAAAATTTTAGGCCTCTCGCAAACTATTACTTCAAATTTGCCGCAAGCTTTGCAGTAAATTTGCAGCAAACTTTTTTCTGCAAATAAGCCGGCGATTCATTTTTCAGATGCAAATTAGGTTTCTTGTGAACTTGCTGCAAATATGCAGCAAACTCCCTGCTGCAATGTTGCTGCAAACTCTTTGCAGCAAATTTGCGGCACAATCCTTGCAGCAACTTCCGCCAAATTAATTTCAATGTTACTGAAAATTTCCCGCAAACTCCATACAGCACATTATTTTCTCATGTTACTGCAAATTTGCTGCAAATTACACATGCAAAATTGCCTTCAAAAGTTGGTATAATTCCACAACAGTCAGCTCTGGATCAGTAATAGTAAGAAAACTGAATACATATTGAAAACCAAAGAAGCGACACAATTAAGAGGCAGCAAAATTTCTTGTATTGTACCACAAGTTTCAAAATTTTTATCTTCTCCAAAAATATAATAAGTTCAGCTCAGATGTGTACACACAGTTGTAAAATCACTTGTAGACATGGCCAATGAAAACCTGACAAATCTTAAGACAGACTGTGGACAGCACAAGATGTGTTTTATCCAACTAAGCTCTGAAATACCAGTTTCACGAGAAACAATGGTCAGCGCAAATAGTTATTATTTAATAAAAAGACAACAGAGAAATAAAAAGGTTAAATTCAAATTGTGGTACAATTTATTTTATATGCCATGTTCATTTCATGCCACATAAGTGTCTTCAAGATATTTTCTTTTGGCTTGAGAAGTTTCATTATATTTACATTACTGTCAAACGCTGCGATTTGGCTTTCTGTTTTCTGAATTTCTTGTCCCTTTTAGGCTTTAATTAGAGAACCAGCAATGCATTCTGAAAAATAAAAATCGTTCAGGGAAGAGTGTAAGTCTTTTACCGTTTGACCAAACATTGTAAATTTCATGAAAGAAATCAATAATTATTTGAAAATGAGACAGAGTCAAGTTGAAAAATTGATGCAGAAAAATGCATAAATATTCACGATCCTTTAATGATTTAATAGAGAGATTAAGATTGCTTACGTTAACGTAACGTGAACGTAAACGTCATCACTTCTTGCGCGCCTTTCCCGTAATTTGATTACGTCACACGTTCGTTTGTCGTCTGCTAGCCGTATTTTACGTGAAAAAGGTAAGTTTCACGTATGTGAATTCCGAGAAAAAAATAAGGGTTTATTTGAGAAGTGACTTCAATGCCAATGATTTGTATTCCGACTTTCTTTATCACTTAATGTGTTAATGTTGAAAGTTGTCTCAGTAACGATACATTTATGTAAAAAAGAGCACAATTTATCAGAGGGGATTTTCGTTGAGGGCATCCTTCAGATTGCCGCTGTAGTGACCTTTGGCCGAACACGGAAGCAACAAAACGGCAAGCGAAAGGATGCCCGCTGCAAAACCCCCAGTTCATAATTACTGGATATTAATTTCTGGCTTATCTGACTGTCATGTTGGTGAAGTGCATAGCATCGTAGACAACTTTGAACTGGTGTAGCCCCACTCGGAACCTGGGAAAACTTGACTGTTCGCTCGATGCCCGATGATGTTGTGAAATGCATTGAGCTGACCTGGTCTGTCATACAGTTCACCTCCACTTTGCCGGGCAACCTTTGTCTTTTTACGCAATATGCGATCTATTTGATGTATTTTATGCATGAAGTATATCTCTCATTTTACCAAGAATACCTTATTTAACTGCTGACCAATTGTCAGGTTTTCTGTTTTGTTTACGCGGAAACGGGAAATTTCTGAAAACACTAGTCATTGCATGTATATATATAGGCCCCAGTGCAGTGGCTTTGCTACCTCCATGGTCACTGCCTTCCTAAGATACTTGTTGGGTTTCACCAATTGGAAAAGTTGTGTACGATGCTTTGTGGTGTACATGAACATGTAATTTTGTTTGGTAAGTAGTAAAACTTTGATTCTTGGTAATTGAAAGCTCAGCAACGTTTGTTTTTCAAAATGTTGACGGTTTTTCTGAATGTTCTGAGCTAATTGCAATTTTGGACAAATTTCCATCATGGAAATCCATGTCACTGTATCTAGCATGATTACAGAACTTGTAATTAGATTTTAAGTTCAGCCAAAAGGTGACATAGATTTGATTGTTTTTTCTATAGACTATAAACAATAATGGGCTGTACTTGCTGTATTGTGACAAAGGAAAACATTTTTAAAAATTGTTTTGTTATAAATTATATTTTTTGTAATTTAGCTACTTACTACATGCTAATAGCGTTGATCGGGATTCAAGGTTTGTTTCTAAATATAGTAAGGCGCGCACGACATCGGCACGTCGCGCTAGAATTTCGGACAAATTTTGTATGCGATCAGTCTGTGATTATTGTCGTGACTTATAGCTTGAACTTGAAATATTTCATTTATATGCCTCTTGCCGTCACGTCAATAGACTCCAAGCTCGATTTTTGTCGTTCTTGTTTGTTCAATTTGCTACCTTGTCTCTGAAATTTTCGGACAAACAAAATATTTGCATATACAGTGACGTCATTTACGATCAGCGTTATTATGTTTTGGTATGCCTGCTAAACTGAATGATAGTGAATTTTCAGTGAATAGAGCTGAGCCATTAAATACTGCAAGATGATAGTCAGTACTCTGATGGCATAATTTTTGGTATAGATCAAAAATTAGATCATCAAAGTAAATATATATATATTGTTATACCCACAAGCAAGAATGATGAAGTGTAGAGATGATGAATGATATTATCATAATTTTTCAATTAAGTGCATGAATCTGAAAAACACCTTACATGAAAAATAACAAAATTGTTACTTTGTATCTTTGATGTTGAAGTGGCTGTAACTGATAAATCTTTCAATATTCTGGTTTAGTGTATCAACTGTAGTTTCTTTCTACACACAAAAGCATTCAAACACTAAAAGTATTCAGCTTGTCAACACAGGTGATGCAATTAATGAAAATATTGAAAATGCACACAAAGTTACACCTACTATCCTTTAATCTAAACATTCTAGTTTAGTTTTTAAATTTATGACCAGGTTATTTACATGTCAACTATCTAATTTTGGACTACAGTTCTAGAAATGACAACACCAAAACGGATTGCATTGCGGTGGACGGTTCAGCAAGATGTTGATTTGCTGAAGGAGGTGGTGGCCAGTAGGCCTGATACATCAGCAGAGTGGCAAGCTATTGCCAATAACCTGATGAGTCATTGGTCCTGGGCTGAAGACAGAACAAAAATATCACCAAGATCTGTCCGAGAGCATGCAGATTTACTGCTAAGCAAGTTCAAAGAAAATGACAAGAAGTCCATGAAAAAGTAAGTAGTATGCAAGTGCTGTTGCTACTCAGTATATGATACCTGTATGTGGTGCTAAAATCATTTGGGCTTTATAATTTAGAGGTATTTTAAAATTAGGTGATAACTTTATCATTATTATATTAAAGGGAAAGGTTACTCAGGTATTTTTTGTTCAGTAATAAAAAATCGATGAAAAACTGGCACGAAATCTGTCTCTGTTATTCACTTTCACTCACTCATTGTGCAATGGCACCCATTTGAAAATCTTTGGTTATAGGCGGAAGTGATGTAAGAGCCTAGCACTGCACTCACAGTTGCAGGGCTTCCCCATAGTCTATAGCTTGGGAAGCCTTACAAGTGTCAGTGCAGTGCTAGGCTCTTGCGTCACTTACGCCTATAATCAAAGGTTTTCAAATGGGTGCCATAGTGCTAAAGTGAAATTGAATAACAAAGACAGGTTTCACACCAGATTTTCATAGATTTTTTATTGCTGAACACATATTTGCTGGGTAACGTTCCCCTTTAATCATTAGATTGATTTGTCTGAATGTTTCTGAGTTTTTTAGTTGCTATTATTATAATTCATACTTCAATATTTCAGATCTGGCACAGAAGAACAATACAATGAGCTGCAACAATTATGCCAAGAAGTCCTTTCATATGTAGAAAGTCATGCAGCCAGTACTTCTAAGGAGGTTGTTGCATCAAAGAAAAAACATGAACAGAGACAGCAAGCCCTAGCCATAAGAGAGACTGCCATGAAAAGAATGACAGAAACAGCAGGGAACAATGACCAAGAAGGTATGCTCAGTCATTAGGAACTATCACACACCTCATTTGGTATCTTCTCAGATTCATTGAATGTTCATGTCTTGCTGACAAAATTGTTTAATCAGGTATCATCTATTTTGCTGCAATAGCATGAACAACTAGTTCCATAGCAAATCCAAATTGATATTTGCATAAGGAAACATAACTTTAAACAAAGTTATCTTCTGTGACCAAGTCAGAACAAGACATTTTTTTGGGTGAGAATATGGCAATATGAAGTGTGTTGTATAGAACAGTTCCTTAAGGGTAAGGGGACCATCCACAAAATAGACTCCACTCTCCATTAGTCCTGGGAAACAGTCTATATTGTGGTATGTGACTCCTTGGTTTCATGGCCAACCATGGGTACTGTCAAATCATCAAACAAGCATGTGTCTTCAGTGCTGTGTACAGCCATGTCATCACAGCACTTGTCATATGCAGATCGACCCACATCATCCCCTGTCACAAGACATGGGATGTCTTGACATATACAGACTAGACCAGTACCACAGCATTTTGTCAGGGCCAGTTGCTAGAGTAATTTTATTTTTGCTTTGTACAAGATTATTAATTCCATTGTTTGTAATAATTAGCCATTTCATGCCAGTGTCAACTTTTGACACCATCCACAAAACAGTCTGCTTATTATCTGCAGTAATTACAAAAATTGTGTAGATAATTTTTAAATAATTTTAACCAAAATCTATAACCGATGTCCTGCTATACATTTTGTGTTCAAATTGGAAAAAAAGTGTCAGTTAAAAATATATGAAAATGTTGCAACAAATTTAGGCCAGTAAATGTGGCATTCAGGGGGTTAATTTCTTTAGAAGTGTTTTGTTCTCCAACACAGCCCCCCCCCCCCCCCCAAATAATTATGCCTTTGTTACAGGCTCTGTGTATACCCTGATACAACCCTGTGGCAAAGGTCTGTGTCAGCAAAGATGTCCTATTGCTGTGACAGAGGCTGATGTACATGTCTATAGTCAGTGCTGTAGTCTGTAGTCCTGTAGTTGTATACAGTGTTGTAGACACAGTGATATGAGCGGGTATGAAAGTTTGACCTGCATCATCATCAGTTCGTGTATACTCAAATAAACCAATGACCGTGTTATTACATCATGGCGAACAGTGCCGCCAACCTTGAAACCTTGACAAGCACAACAATCAGGGGCTGACGGTCTGTCAGCGGCCACTTTGAAAATTCAGTTATTGTTTTTTTTTTCAAAAATGATGGCTGACAGACCGTTAGTCTCTGGTATTGGCTGATGCATCAGCAGACAGTAGTAATATGTACATTTCAAGGTTGGTGGTTCTTGCCAGCATACCATAATTGGCACAATCATTGGTTTATTTTAGTCACATGGGGTTGTGGGATGTATTCTAAACCTCTTCAGTTTTAGAGTGTACACAAAATGATCATTGTGTATACTGGACTGTGTACACAGACCTGCAACAGGGTCTGAATTTGTTTAAATGTGGATACAATTGTACCTTTTTTCATTTTTCTCTTCAAAATTGATCCATTTTCTGAACATATACAACCCTGCCATCTCACAAATTTTCAGGCCTGTGTATTTCAACACTGACACACCACTGTTTGTCCACCAATGTCTCAATCATGTGGTCACAGCACTGGATACAGCCAGAAATTATACCACACTGTATACATTCATGCAATAATAGGCCTGATTCAGATCTGTCAATATTTTCTTGATATCTGACCAATTTTACATGTCCTGTAACAGACTAAAGGTCTGTTACTGGTACTGATCAGACCCTGTTGCAGTCATGTACTAATATCTCCATGTGCTTTGTTTAGCCAGGTACACTACAGAATCATCAACCATAACATTTCAAAATTTTCCATTCAATTTATAATTCACTCTTTTATCATATAATTTCATTTCTCTCCAGAGCATCACACTAGCAAAAAGCAAAAGGTCATGAGGTCATCAAAGAGTGAACTCTTTTCCTACCTACAACAGAAACATGAAGTGGAAATGAAGTATAAGCAGGACGCCCTGGAAGTTGAAAAGAAGGTTGGCACTTCAAGAGAAGCAGTTAGAAATGCAAATGAAGATGATAGAACAGCTTGCAAAAAGAAATTAAATTTTAAATGTGAATAAAAATGTTCAGTTTTTCCCTGAGCTATTGTGTTTGGTTCCCATGTTTAGGTTGTTTTGTTTTAAAATAAATAACTGTTCATAAGATTATGTTTTTGTTATTTTATTTGATCAAATGAGTGAAATGTGTTGTCTCCATGCAAAAGGTTTTCTGAATGAAAGTTTAGTCCAGCCTCTTGCTTATAACAAAAAATATTTGTTTTTAACTCCTCTGTCAGTAACGCGGAGCTTATCTGATAGGGTAGTTGTCCGACGTCGTCATCTGTCGTCCATCCATTCTCCATCAGCAATGGTCTTCTTCTCTGAAACCGTTTCAGATTGCTTTGAAACTTGGCCTGGAGGTTCACAGGAATGACCTCACTCAAGTTTGCTCAAATTGTGGCGAAATTTGCATCTCTTAATTTTTGTGTAATTTTCCTCTATCTGATGATAAAATTTCAGAGTTTCTTGCACTGATTTTTATGCAGTTTCCCATGGGCTACCTTGGCGATATTGTAGCAGTTTTTGTAAATTTGCATCGTTATCCTTTTTGGGTAATTAATCATTGCAAATTTTTTGACAATCACAATGATTGTCTGGACAGTTAAACTGTGGTTGAATATGAATGTCACTTCTCACATTGATGTCATCATCTCAGTTCTCTTAAATATCACAGCAGAGCTATATCGGCCGTTCGGTCACTTGTCTTTTAAGTAAGTCAACACACATACATGGTTGCAGCAGGTTCCCAAACAACTTACCAATTTACCAAAACTTTGAGTGAATCCAAATCTGAGACTGTCCTGTAGCAGATACTATAACTCCTGACAATCATATATCAAGAAAACATGTTTATTAATAATGATACTATTTTGAAAATTTAAAATACAGTGAAGTATGACCATTTAAAATTATTTCAAGTTATACGCCAAAAAGTAAAAATAATATTTCTCTGTTGTTGGACATCACACAGTAAATTTTTTTCATTTAACACATCAAAAAGATGCTCTCATTTTGACAAATTTGCAAATTTGAATTACAATCTATTTCAACCTCCAATTATTTTTCACTGGTTGAAACAAACAGGTTTTTACAGTACTTGTTCATTTGAAAGATACATTTCAAGTGTTGGTGGCTGCAGATCAAAAAAGTTGAAGTCTCACTCCCATACAGACAAGTGTGACAATTAGTTAGAATGGTTGCTACAAGAAAGTACATGGCAACAGGCTGTAGGTACAGTTTTTGATTCTTCTTAAAATCAAGAAATGCAAACAAAGTGATTATCTTTGCAAAGCCCCATTCTACACATACACGTACTTCAGACATGGACCGATTGAAAATCTGCTGCTGGGGTGTTAGGTGTGCTCCTTTGAATGGGCCCATTAACCCGGGTCGGAGTGGATAAGCAGGGTCCGCGTAAACACACATCATTGGGCCATCATTTTGAAGCTGCTCTAGTTTTGGAAGTACTTCACTCTCTCCAAGCATGAAGGCATCATGACGGCTCCCTTCTATAGGTCCAAACATGTGGGCAATGAGGCCATTTGGAGCTTGAATGGACTGAAATTGAATGGAAAATATTGTCAACTTGGTTTAGAAAGTGAGATACTGATAAGAAGACAAAACACATTTTTTTTCTTACATGGAATTCTAAACATTTGAAGAAACACTTGAATTATTCAGACATGAAAATTCGTTGAACAATTTAATTGACACCTTTCCAAACCAATAAATTTTTTTCAAGAGTAAATTTGAAATTTTTAGTGGGAAGGCTAATTGTGAATGAGTTTGTAAATGATCCCTTGGACTTAACAGTAATTAGCTCAAATTTCTTGTATAAAATTAATACATAACGTGTGTAAGGTCTCCTTAAGGAACACAGCTTGCTCTTTTTTTCCAATAGAAACCTGTGAAATGAATATGATTCACACATTATGAAAAGACTATGCCTCCTTAAAAAGAAGATTGCTAGCTAAGTGAAAAACATGATATCCTTACTTGGAATTTAAGACAGTGAGTTCGCTTATGCCCAGAGAACACAACACCTTGGCCACTTGTTGGTCTTGAAATTGATCTGGCAGTTCCATCGATGAACCCCCAACAATTATCTAGTGTAGCCCCCTTGTTATGAACTGCTTCAGCAAATGTCACCAGATCAAGCCACACCAAATTCAGAGATGTCAAAAGATGACCAAATTCTTCATAGATATGTTCTACAATCTGTATAAAAGTAAAACACCGAAAGCACATTTGGGATAGGTAGCGCAAGTTATAAAAATGCAATTGTTTAAATACATATCTGCATGTGACTGTGACTATGAAATCTCATCAGTTTTACAGACTGTTATTTGTTCCCTGCATCTGATTTTTTCAAATTATGGTTTGCCCTAAAGCCTCATGTGGGTTTCACTTTCTGTGTACCATTATATAAAATTAAAATTATTTACCGTGTTGAAAATAATGCTCAACTCTGGTTCATCCCTCTGAAAAAATGTGACTAAATCACACCAACGGTTTGGATAGGCTAGTCTGCGTAGAAGTATGAGCAGAGCTTCCATACTTGTGTCAGCAGTTCCATTGTATCCTACAATTTTTTCTGGGAGGGAGAGTCCATCATGCAACCGGGTAAGGTCTGGTTTTGCAAATCTGGAAGTTGAGTAATAAAATTTGTACCATAAGAGGAGAATTTTGCTGAGTGCTATAGAAACAATTAAATATATAAATGTTTTTATAATAATCAATAAATAAAATAGACAAAGATAACATGAAATAAAAATTAGTTGAACAAAAGACAGTTCCATATAGATGCAGGTATTTACATTAAGGCATAAGATCTACATTACCTGAAAAATTCAAAGCACTCATCGTCCGAAAATTGATCGAGGTTCACTGGTGTATTTTCAAGATTTCTTCCGGTTGAGAATGTATCAGTTAACAGCATATCCAAGTCACTATCATCTTCCTCACAAACCAAAAGTGCGTCAACGATCTCTTCTCGTCTGCGTCTACAATTTTAACAGGATAGAGGCAAATGTGAATGTTGTAGCCCGTGGATGCAGTCGAGGCTGCCACTGTAGTTATGGCAAGGGACAGATCACCTACACACGTGAACACTACGCTAAATTCAAAAGAAATTATTTTTTTCTTTCTAAACTTTCTGGTTACTTGATTTTCATGATACAACTGCTCGTCGTCAACATAATTTTTTTTAACTCGCTCATCTTCAACAGCTGTGTTGCCACATCATACATGTAGGAACTACACCTATTTTATTTCCTCGTTGTTATTTTCAAGTGATTTTGCCTTGCCTCGAGTTTATTCATCTTATAGGTTTTTTCCGGTTTAAAATTTTCTCATAAAAACAAAATATACAATAAAATGTGTCATTGACATCCTACATACCTTCTCCGAGCCGCAGCCATCCTTGTAATGTTTACCAACAAGGAGCATACAAAAGAATGTTGTAACACTAGAGATGATTGGATAAAAGTAAACTTCCGCGCCAATCAGATTCATTTTTACAGCTTGCAAGTTTCCTCGATGTCAAAGGTCACGTTATTATCTTAATCACTTTACCGCACACGTAGCGTGAACGCAACGTGTGTAGGCGTTCGACGTTACGTTCACGCTACGTACGCACATCTTAACCTCTCTAATATGCGACACCCGACAACTCGCCGTATGTTGTTTACATTCACACAGTAAGTGAGGCTACCCACAATGCTCCATGATCTGTACACACGGAGATCACTCACTGAATTGAAGCAAATTTCTTCTGTACACAGAACAACTCGGTCCATATTTCGAAATTCTGCCAACATAGTTCTGATCATCATAATTTTCTGATATCTCACTGTGAATAATGAGAAGATCAACCCCTTTTCCGCGGAGGAGATAGCAATTTTGTAATTTTGTCGACATAGATTTTTGACAGCCATACACAATATTTTCAAGGAAACTAAGGGAATAAGTTGCATCTGTGTTGGCAAAAGAAAGGGTATTGATTTTTTTCAATGTTCCTAACAAAGGAAATTTGCATGTCTGACAGGTGGTATGATGAGACCATCTTAGTTGCTGAAAACTTTATCTTGACAAGTGTGCAATTTTCAGCACCTCCAAACATCAACTTCTCATTAAATTTACACTTGAATTGTAAACATAATCAATAATTTTGGAACATAGTCTTGACAAATAATCCTGAACTTAAATTGTAAGTTAAAAATTGTTAAGAAACCGATAAAATTGAAAAAGCCTTTAGCAAAAAATGTCTGAGTGAACAAATCAAGGGGAATTGTGGGTAGCCTCACTTACTGTGATACACGACGGCGACAATCTGCAAAAATCTCAGCACTTAGTTACTGCATGGAGGTAGTACCACCTCCATGGTTACTGTAACTGTTGTGAAACGAAAGTGAATTCAGTATGAATCAGTTCTCAACGAAAATTTATCTGTAGGTAAAACATAGGAATACAAGGATTACAGAACATAATAGCGATGTACAGACGGACGGTACATTGACTTACATTTGTGAACGTCTCGCAGACGCTGGAAGATTTTCGGTTGCAGGTCTCCCGTCTCCGTGCTGTACCACGGTCCCTCCACGACGACCGTGGCTGTACGTACATACAAATATAGTCAGCAACTTTACTGCTTTTCGCGTTCACAAAATTAGAACTCCGTCTGTCCCTGGTACTGTATACACGTTTTTCCAACACTGTGATATCATTTGGCTGGCAATTCCATAGAAAGATCACGAAATTGTCCACTAGATAACTCCCTGATCACAAGTACACAGCCGATGGTACCAAAATCTAACTTCGCGCCGATCAAGCCTGATGACGTTAACGGAAGTGATATCTATATATCATTACGCGATTGATAACGTAGTTCAATTTTAAACGCTGGAATTGACTCTACATCTGCACCAATCCGTTATATATCATACTTAATATAGCATTTAATTCATTAGTTTAATGAAAATGGTTATTTTTACCACAGAAAGACTAAAAAGAGAGTACAAATTCTTTCAGCACGAAGAATCAATATCAATACGAGAACTGAACTTGATGAACCGTGACCTCAGAGTGTAAACATGTCGACTGGGCTCCTCGTCGCTGGATACACAGGACGTGTTTGACGTAGTCTCGCATGCCAGACCTCGAACCTGCATGCGACGCGAGCGGCGAAGCCGCGAGCAGCGAGTAACCGCAGGTTACGAGGTCTGGCAAGAACCAACTGCTTAGGAATGTGATGACGTAAAAAGTGGGCTGTCTTTCCTATGCTAATAAGTATAACTTTGGACCACCGCGTACCTGCGTACAGACGGCCATAACACATTTTCAGTGTACTTGTCCACTACGTTTCACATATCTGCGCCGAAAAAACACTCAAGCAAAAATCAACGGCGAGAATTTATTTGTGAGGCCATTTAGCCTACCACCAGCTCATCGGCAGTTGAATGGGGCCAAAATCTGAGCTTCGTTTGAACGGAGCAAAATGAAAAAGCAAACTCCACAGAGGATGTCGACGATCAACAAAATGCAACCGTAAGCATTGAAGCAATCTTAAAATTAGAGATTGGCCATATCTTGTCGGCAAATTCACGGAAACGTCGTCTCCTTCCAGATAATCTGTCATGGCTAACTCCTTCTTCGGTTTCAGGCTGTCCATCACCACTTTCTTCAACGGCATAGATCATTTTTGCAGATTTTTTTCATCATGGTTACTGGGGATAGCGTAAGCGTGATTTCATGAAGCCGTACTGTCATGTCTGAGGTCAACGTAAAGGCAGTTTACTTCGAATGAAACATTTCTGGATGAATGACACAATCATTCAGTCAAATTCAAAAGGCTATTTTTAGACGCCCCACCTACATTCATGAATAAACAACAGATGTACTCTTTCATCCAGCCGATTTTCGAAGCATTCTATTGGACAGTATATATAGCGCGTCGGTTCTAGCCAGACCTCGTAACCTGCGGTTACTCGCTGCTCGCGGCTTCGCCGCTCGCGCCGCACGCAGGTTTCGAGGTCTGGCATGCGAGACTATGTTTGACGTTGCAAGTAGCGCATTTGATTTGCGTACAGCGGCTCGGGATGGAGTGTAATCCTAAACCTCAAATTTGTGCTCGGCAATATAATTCTAACGCTGAACACATGGACAAAAGCCTTTTACCTCAATTCATGTCATCAGAAGGCGAGATTTTGTTAGCGAAATCGATGGGACACACACTGTGGATAGAGCCTAGAGCCTAGAGGGACTGAATGTACGTACCATGGCATAGGCCTACTATGATGTGATATTAAGCTAGCTTCGAGCACAGCCACTACTCTGCTTGGAGGGAGTAGCGGGTCCTTGCTTATACCAAACATTGAATGCATTGACATTTACTTGTCTGTTTCTACAATGAAAAGTTCTCATCAGTCGATATTTTTAAGGCACAGATTTGCAGTATACAAAAGTTTACGACGTGTCCGTACAGACCATAACAGACGCAGATTTCGTTCGAAACTGCTTGCATTTTGGTATCATTCGTAGAACATACAAGACAAGGTGTAACTTGCAAGACAGACAAGTCCCTGTTTTAAAAATTTGTTTTCCAAAAAATTCAGTTGTCGATCCAACCATGATTTACCCAATCGGATTGTCAAAGGTTACTATTATTAATGTCACTACGGTATACTATAGATGCGCTCTTATATCCATGCAATGTTGCCGAGTTATGCCAGCTTAACTGAAGTGTCAATTATATACCAGTTATTATTATTTTAACGAGAGGATTGTCTGTTACGAAAGTAAATGAATATAAGGGACTGGTCAGTTTCTTCAGCCTGGGGGGGCCGGTGGATTCATGGGGGGGGGGTCACCCTGTTTTTGACTTTGGTGATAGGGGGGTCACCATGTTTTTGAAATGCCCAATAGGGGGGGTCAGTGTGTTTTTGAATTTTGACACAGGCTCATCATTGCCTAAAATGCTAGTGTCAGCCACTAAATTCATCATTCAGTTGTATTTTTCGGCGCGCCCTTCGGGCGCGTAACTTTAATAATCAGTCATATTTTTCAGCACGCCCAACTTTAACATATCAAGCATACATACATCAGAGATATCTGTATGTTCAATATTTTTCAGCGTGCTCTTCAAGCTCATTACTTTAATATATCATACATCTTTCAGCATGCCCTTCAGGTGCATGACTTTAATATACAAGGCATATATATCAGAGATATCAGGATGTTTCATATTTTTGGCACGCCCTTCGGGCGCCATACTTTCAGAGATATCTTGATGTTTGCTAAGTGAAAGTGTACCATTATGAAATCGGCATTTCATATGAAAAGGATGACAAATTCCTGATACTTTTCTGTTCTCTCTGTGAGAATTCAGTATGAGAAAGCAACATGCACAAATATTTCACAATATATATTTGATACAGTGACTTATTTTAGGATAGAAAAATGACAAGATATCTTTCCTTCTCATTGATGCAATTATTTTCCTTTGTTTCATAGGTTTTCTGTAGAAAGATGCTTTTTTATGAACAAAATAACAGTTAAAAAAGGCAGTTTTTGTCATTATTAGCTGTGCTTTTATGGTTTCAATGTTACACAAGAAAAGGTCCTCTCAGACACTGTACACATCAGATTTGGCTAAAAAAGCTCTCTATGGCTCCTCAGTAGATTTAATTGGATGGTTGGCAAGTCTTAACACCCATCAAAGTTTTTGATTCACTGCTTTTTCCTCTTTGATATTAATGATTGACATCCATTTCTGTACAACAGTTCAGGACATCTGGTTAAGCAGAGAAAGTGTGAAATACATTCACAGCTCATTCAACATACAGCTCATTCAAAATGTACTGTATTTAAACTTTAAGATTGACACTTTGAAATTCCTATCTTACAACTGACATGTCAACAATTTCACTAAAACATAGAATGACTATTTAAAATAAAAATATATGTAAAATGTAAAATATAATATATATATATATATATATATATATATATATATATATATATATATATATATATATATATATATATATATATATAATTTATGTCCATCTTTTGTTTTACCTTTGTCGCGCCCGGGGGGGGGGGGTCACCCTGTTTTAGAAATTTGGAATAGGGGGGTCACCCTGTTTTCAAAATTTGGAATAGGGGGGGTCAGCCACATTTGGAATAGGGGGGTCAGCCACTTTTTACGTCGGCAAAAATAATCCACCGCCCCCCCCCCCCAGGCCGAAGAAACTGACCAGTCCCTAAAATACAAATGAAAGATCAATTTTGTGTTGCTTGCATATGACAGGTCACGAAGTGCAATGGTACACACTATACTCCCTGGTAATGAAATAGTGGGCAATCTGTCAATCATGTGTTGCTGCATATTTGCAGCAATAACCTGGCTTGACTGAAGTGCTTGTGAAGTGCTTGTGACAAACTTGAAGTTACAAACCTTGCAATTTAATTATCACAAGCGTGGTACAAGATTGTAAGTTTTCACTGTGACGTCTTACAACCTTGTCAAACCTTGAAACAAGTTAAGGTATTGCCTTTAAAACTTGTGTGAAGGTTGTCGCAAAGTTGTACAAGCATGGCACAAGATGATATCTTTGGCAAGGGCAGGCTGCTCATAAAAGTATTCAATTTGCAATACAACAAGTGCAGAATGACTTTCTGTCCAGACAGAAAGTCAGGCTTTGTTTATGTACGGAATCCAACGTAATAGCACTGTGGTGCCTGCACAACCAAATGTACACATGCATGATGTTCATAGAACCCAAGCAAGAGGTTTGGTCACCCTAAATCTAACTACTTCTGTAGAACTCGCAAATATTCACAATTACATCATTTCTGTTGTAAACAAAAAAATGGGTCATTTCAAAATTTACGGGCAATGTTTAGGGCTTGTATGTAGGTACAGCAGCACAAATCTTGCTTATATCTTCATTATGTAGTATTCAAAAATGAACGTATGGGAAAAAATAGGAAATGGTTGATCATTGAAAATAGTCAAAAATGAGAAATTTTTGGGCTTTAATGAATCACCTAATTTCACAGATACCGAGGAAATGAGTGACAATGCTTGTGAGGCTGCTGACTCAAGAGATGACTCATTACATGCATGGCATCAGAGCCGAAAGCAAAAAGTGAAGTGGTCCCCAATTGAAGGTATGGATTTTTGGACACCGTGGTGCTAAGCACCAAAGGTGTCCTTTGTCGCCACAATGTCTGTGTGTGTGTCCGTCTGTCCGTCCGTCCGTCCGTCCGTAGACAGATTTTGTTCCACTCATGACTTAAGAACCCTTAGGTCCAATGTCATGCAATTTGGTATTTGGTATTATCATGATGAGACTTAGATCTGATTAGATTTTGGTGGGTGTGGCTTATTAATTAATTGCTCATTTGCATATTTTAGTGGTCAGAACCAGTAAGGCCTTTCACAATGCTGAAGTTAGACACGGTTTCGGATTCAGTTTCGGATTCGAGAGACTGAAAGAAATTTTATATTTTCAGCCAATTGTTACACTGTGGAATACTGGATTTTCCTTACTTTCCCTGGACCTTTTTTCAGCTAAAATAATATCTAATCACACTAGACAAAGTGAAAATAAGATCACAATAAAACAATGCATATATTTCATGGCATAAATTGTGTGCATATATTCACAAGTAAAATGGTTAAAAAATAGAAATTACAGAAAGCTTCAAAGCACTCTAATTTAAAATTTAAAGGAAGTGTCGAGCAAGGAAAACAATATTTACAAAAACATACTTTAATCATTTTATATGTCACAATGTGTGTCACATGGTTTAATGTTAATATGTTGTATTAATTTGATGTTTTGATTGATGTTGTTTAACATAAATTGCATTTGGAATGTACCATACTAAACTCTCGGACTAAACTAAAAGACAATTCCTTTCTCACCCATTGCAGCCAGACACAAAGACTGGTGATTCTAATTCTTTGGAATTTTTTAAACCCTTTAAGTGCTGAATTTTTTCCCATCAAAATTTTAGTGCTACATTTTATCATTTTTTTTGAATTTTTCTGACTTATTTGATAATTTTCGACCAAATGGCCATCACATTTCATAGACTACAGATTTTTATCAAAATTTTGGCAAAATTCTGGAAAAAAAAAACTGCCTGGGGTATATTTATAAAGGGGACAAAACTTGACTTTGGCGCTCAAAGGGTTAAAGCGGGTTTTCAATCAATTGGGTTGACTTTGAAGAGAGCAGGGTATATTTGACACTTATATTGCATCAATTTTCACTACAAACCAGATGTTTTCGAAAATTTTGCTGCAGGTGAGAATCAGACGTACTAAGCATTTGTGTCACCTTGCTGTATCTGGCATCACCTCAGGTTATATGACATTCATGTATCCCATGTGTGCAAGAATGTTATTATTCATTCTTGTATCATAGCTGTTCAGTACATAATCCAAATGCAAAAGCATCCAATTTTTCTCTAGTCCTAAATTGAGGGGGGTCTTATTTTGCAGGCATGCCACAGGAAAACTGTCGGCACCCTGGTGCAATAAATGAATAGTTGATATGCCTGAGATACTTAGAAATCACTGCAAACTGCTACAATATGTTATGAAACTTTAAAAACACATGCTTTTATCATCATTCACTACCAGTAGTCTTATGTGACAAACCTCTCCTATTACCCAGAGTGACTGACACACTAAGGCCATATTTTCGCAAACTCTAGTACATTTACCTCAGATTTTCTCTTAAATAGATCAGCTTAAAAAACACTTTGCAACAAATAGCCTGCAAGCCAATGTTTTTAATCTTGAAATTTGAAAGAAAACATGGCTTGATTCTGTTTTCCACTTTGTGCCTGAAGCTGCTGTGAGCTTACCAAACGAGAGTTATCAGCACCGCCCTGAGTTACATGAGTGTGAGACACGTACAGCACAGTACCGTGCCATAAATGGATGAAGCTGGGGTTAACCATTGAAATTTTTATTTAGGAAGCACAGACAAGAGGACTAAAACCATACTTGATAATAGCTGCATTTGTTGATTTGTACCGGTATATTCTACTGGATGATTTGACTGTTAAAGAAGACTAGAAATCTTCACTAAAGGCGCTTTATCTAGGGTTTCTATGCGTTTCACTCGTGTGAATTTCTTGGTAGCAGTTTCAACGAAGGTACATGTCATGTAGATGGGTAATAGAATACTAAAGACAAAACACATCAAGAGGTTTGCTATTTACCAAAAGTATAACAATTAACATGGAGTCCTAATGGTAGAATGAATAAAGAGTTTGATGAAATACTGGTACATGTATTATGTGAAGCAACAACTTTGGATGGACCAACTTGTACGCATGATTTTTTGCAAAACCCAAACTTTGGCTTTGAAATTTAATACAAACATGAACTACACAGTCAGCTAGTACACAATGTAAAACAGTGCATTCCTACATGTATGCTACTCGAAATTCTCCAATCAATCCCATGTATGTGTATTCATGATATTTTGATATCAACGCTTCACACTCTGCATTTATACGTGATCACTTGCAGTTCAATGGTGCTCTGTAAGCAACTTCGATGAGACAGACACATTTCAGAAATCTTTCACACATCCTAATTTTCAAATAATGTTATTATGAAGATATAAAGGAGCATTTTTCAGAATGCATATCAAATTTGCATACTGCACATCTGTATGTACCATACAGTGTCACCTTGAGATTTTTATCTTGGAGTGAAAAACATGTTTCAATGTAACATGCAGTTGGTTGATGCATGAGCTTTCAGTAAAATACCAATCCAAGCCCTTCAACAAGTTGTTTTACGAATGTGATCTAACAGTTCCCAAGAAAATACAACAATGTTGTTGGTCTGTATCAGCATTTGTAGTGTGTGGGTTGCAGGCGTTGTACAAAGTTTCTGAAAATCTTATTATCATAATAACACGTGACCTCATTCCAGAAAGACACTCTTTAAAATATTATTAGTTTTGCTCATTAGCTACATTGTACCAGTAAGATATCAAACACTATAATTATGGTTTCTTTCATTTCTCCTTCCAAGCACCAAACAGTGGTAACAATCATCCTTGATGCCGCCGAGGTTACCATGGAGATGGATGCAGTGCTGCCCGGTATCTTTCCAGAGGATCAAAAGATGAAAGTGTGCGCACCTGCAATGACCTGTTGTCATAGTAACCAAAGTGGCATCTCTGACAAGATAAAAACGGCATCAAAGATTGACGCAGGGAGAAGTTTAGCCATGATATGTTGCTCAAGACGAACATAAAACTAAGAGCTTCTCACAGCTGTGCAGTAGTAGGGAATGTGAAGTAAACCTCTTCTCCAACAGTTTATTGCTTCATTTAAGTACAATAGATATACAGCTCATAGCCAAATTATAAATATCCATGACTTTTTTCCTTTTGTCAGACTTATTCATTTAATTGAAACACCTGGATGATATTTGAATCACACTTTTACAAACTTCGTGTTCAGTCCACATTCTAAAATGATCATGAGCTCTGTTTAGGGACTGGTCAGTTTCTTCGGCCTGGGGGGGGGGGTGGATTATTTTTTGCCGACGTCAAAAAGTGGCTGACCCCCCCCTATTCCAAATTTTTAAAACAGGGTGACCCCCCTATTCCAAATTTTGAAAACAGGGTGACCCCCCCCCCCCCCCACGCGACAACTGTAATATGTAATAATATATACTATAAAATATATATAATATATATATATATATATATATATATATATATATATATATATATATATATATATATATAATATATATAATATATATGTATATGTAACCGGGTAATTAAACTGACAATTAAATTCAGCCAGATAATTAAACCCAACCAAGGTTCATATCACACAATAAACAAACCAGGAAAGAATGATTATCGTACAATTTGCGTTGCAGTTTATATTAAGGTTTATTTCACTACAGCTAAAATCTCTACTACTAACGATAATAATAATAAAGAATAAAAACAAGGGTCTACAATGATTAAACCCAATAGCAGTATTACTGGAAAATAATTTCCAGGCACAAAATCTAAAGTTCATCCACCATAATAAAATTCCAGGTAATTCTAAAATGGCTGTTGTCTAGGGTTCATTCACTTAGCTATTGTGCATATGGCTGTACAATGGTTCTCCGTAAGTTGTAGGTCAATGTCCGTCCGGTTGCTATGACGATGATAGTCTATCCAATAGGAAACTACGTTACACACACAGAGTCCTTCCAGCCGCTCCTCCCTGGGGATTTGTTATTCCAACCCTGGTAGCAATACTCGAGTTGATGATTGACTCGAACAAATTCCAGGCACTCCTTGGCTCTTCACTCGGGCCACACAATAGGAACACACAGGAACACACGCAGTCTACCAGTAATTCATTAACTGAATCTCCTCTGTAATCACAGTCATGTAAAAGACCAATGGCAGTTATGTAAGCGTTTCCTTCTGTTTACACAATCTCATTCAGGATGAGACTAAGTCAACATGATAGCAAATACACTGTACAAAAATCCCATTGAAACAAAGAACAAAAAATCACAGAAAATTTCCTTCAAAATCAGAAAACCCAAATTTCAACATGTTAAATAAAACTTCACTACTATCATAAAGTACTACTAGAATCAAACTAACTACAGAATAACAACTTAGAAACTTTTCCACGGTAATTGGGAAACACATGGTCCTTCCACGTTTTCAACTTGAGGGGTGTGTCTCACACTTTGAGACTTTTAAAAGTTCATTGTTTTCAATACCAAAGCGTTCAAATACACATACCTGTAATCACAGTCATGTAAAAGACCAACCACGTTGTCTTGGAATTTTTTCTTGGCAGTAAAACGGATAATAATTCCTAAACGTACGTCCACACCAAAGTACTGTTTTCTAGCCGTGAAAATCAGTAGAGCATTGCAATGCATTGTGGGCGAAGACGCTATCAATGAAATTCCACACATGTGTCATCACACTCAAACAACACGCAGCAGATCTAATCACATGACTTACAATCGTAACCGGGGTTACACATTCCCCTCAGATGCTTACACACTCCGGGTGTAAGTTACTTTGGTAATTGATATAATGCAACTCGAAGTTAAAACATTAAAACTTTAAGGGCAAAGGTCATTGTCAATGCAACCCACTGTTATTGTTTTTAACAGTCAGTCACTCTAATCATACTTCACGTCTTTGCAAACAAGAAACATCTCTGTACCTGGTATAGGTATTACATGAGTGGTAGGACTTAACAGGCTTAGCAATTTGCAATTTGCTTGTACCCCCATTCGGTCATAGGTCAATTTATCAGCAGGTCTTCCAGCATTCTGTCGTTTTGGTCGTCCTTCTTTGGGTGGTTGTGGCATAATTTCCACTTCATTCTGGTGTGTTTCTTTTTCATCAGGCACATCTGTTGTATCAGTAGGGTCGGTTGCTGTTTCTATGGTGCTGATATCATTGTCGTCAGTTACTATGGGTGATGCTTTGGGGATTGGCGGGTTGGCAAACAATTCCTCCATATCTGAATCAGTGTCTGTGTCCTCTTTCTTATCAGTCTGTTGTCTGGCGGACTGTCTGGTAACCGGTCTTCTTTCTTCAATTTCAACCTCTTCTGGTTCTGAGGCGGACAAATAGCCAATAGGAAGTAGAATGTTCCTATGTAGTGTCCGTTCTACCCATCTCCAGTTTCGGGTTTTACCACATACACGGGCAAGTTGTCGTCCAATCTCTTCTCAACAACATGCACATCAGGTTTCCAGCGATCGGCCAGTTTGTGTTTGCCTATCAACCCGACATTGCGTATTAGTACTCTGTCTCCCACAAGCAGATCACTACCACGCACCTTGCTGTCATAGCGTCTCTTGTTGGCGAGTGCTTTCTTCTTTGCTTCATTTTCAGCTAATTCATAGGCTCCTTTCAGTCTGTTTTTCAGGTCTTTGACGTACTGCAAGTAATCGAGTTTGGTGTATTCGTCTGGGCTAACACCAAAACAGAGATCAATGGGCAGTCTGGCTTCTCTTCCAAACATGAGATAATACGGTGAGAACTGAGTGGCATCATTCTTGGTACAATTGTAAGCATGCACCAGAAAACTGATATGCTGACTCCAGTGCTGCTTTTCCTTGGTGTTTAATGTTCCTAGCATGTTCAGCAGCGTACGGTTAAATCTCTCTGGCTGCGGATCCCCTTGGGGGTGATATGGGGTAGTTCGAGACTTGCGTATACCGGCCACTTTCAGTAATTCTCTTATGAGTCTGTTCTCAAAGCTGCGTCCCTGGTCGCTATGGATACGGGCTGGTAGTCCATAATGCACAAAGAACTTCTCCCACAGAACTTTCGCCACCGTCTTTGCTTCTTGATCTTTAGTCGGGTACGCCTGAGCATATCTAGTATAATGATCAGTTACCACTAGTACATTCTGTGTGTTACTTCTGTCCTGTTCTATGGTCAGAAATCGATGCAGACTAATTCCATTGGGCAGCTGGAGAAGATGTTTATCATCGGAGCAGCGCGGCGTGGCAACTGTTTTCTCTGTACACACCTATTACAAGTCTGGCACTTTCTTTCCACATCTGCTCTCATTCTTGGCCAGTAGAATCTTGCTCTGAGGAGATCGAAAGTTCGGTCGACTCCCATGTGACCCATGTCATCATGCAAGGCTTCCATGGCTTGTGCCCTATACTTGGTCGGTAATACCAGCTGATTAGTCTCCCTTCCATGGTTATCTCTAGTCTTTCGGAATAATACTCTATGCCATAGAAACAGTCTGTTTCTTTGTCTGAGCAATATCTTGACTTCATCAGGAAGTGATTTCAAGTCTACTTTCTTCTTTTCGTCTTCAATGTAGCCTATCACTTCATTCAACACTTCATCATTTCTTTGCAAGGCAAACCAATCCTTCTCTTTTGCTACCATGGAGACAGGGGTTCCAGGGGGATTTTCACCATAGTATTGAAGCTGGTAATACGGTTTCGGCAATGCAGCTGCTGAGATGGCCACTGTTTCAGCAAGTGCGGGTGATTCAATCTTACTGTGGTGCTGGTTATTGTCAACTTCGGTGGTACAAGTGCAGGACAGAACACGATGCTGACATACATTGGCTGTAGTGGGTCTTGTGATACCATGGCTCATGGTAATGGCACCTATCACTTCTCTGGTCATAATTTCATCTGATTGTTTATCAACTCCTAGGATGCGTTCTCTCAGTCGTCTTATCTTTTCTTCCATATCTAGTGTTTCTTGGTCATCTGGCATGTCGGCATTTGGACGGCGAGACAGTGCATCAGCGTCGATGTTTGCTCTGCCACTTCTATACTGTAGTGTGAAATCATACGCCGCCAGGGCAGCTAACCACCTGTGTCCCGTAGCATCTAACTTTGCTGTGGTAAGGACGTAAGTCAGCGGGTTGTTGTCAGTAACAACTTTGAACTTCGTCCCATACAGATAGTCGTGAAACTTGCTTGTGACACACCACTTCAAGGCAAGGAACTCTAACTTGTGCACTGGATATCTCTTTTCACTTTTTGTCAGTCCTCGACTGGCAAAGGCGATTGGTTTAAGCAGGCCATTATGTTCTTGGTACAGTACTCCACCCAGGCCATCCAGACTGGCATCTGTATGCAGTATAAACGGTCGGGATAGGTCTGCAAAGGCTAACACTGGAGCGTTTGTCAGTAATTCGATGATCTTATCCATGGCCTTTTGACACTCTAGCATCCATCTATCACCGAATGGTTCAGTAGCACTTCTGAATGGTACGCCATCATTGTCCTTGTACTTCCCTAGCCTCTTTCTCAACTTCGGAGGGATATACCCAGCAGTCAGGTCGTTCATTGGCTTGACAATTTGGGCATAATTCTCAACAAAGCGTCGATAGTATCCTGTAAATCCAAGAAATGTCTTTAGCTCTTTAATATTCTTTGGGGTGGGCCAATTCTTCAAAGCTTCTATCTTGCTGGGGTCAGGGCTCACACCATTTTCATCAACTTTATGTCCGACGTAGGTGACTGTCCTCCGGAAAAGCTGACATTTCTCAGGTGATAATTTCAAACCATACTCAGCTAATCGGTCCAGCGCTTTCATTAGCCTGTCTTCTGCTTCGTCAACTGATCTGCCAAATATGATCAAATCATCCAAGTATATCAATAGTTCTATCAGGTGCATATCACTCATACATTTCTCCATCAGTCTCTGAAAAGTGGCTGGTGCTCCTGTGATTCCCTGGGGCATCCGTTCAAACTGGTAGAAACCAAGGGGACATATAAAAGCTGTCTTCTCCTTGTCTTCCTCCGCCATGGGAATCTGATAATAACCCGACTTCAAATCCAGCACATGAAACCATGTACACCCGTTTAGGCAATCGAGTGCTTCCTGTATCTTAGGTACCGTATACTGATCAGGTATTGTCCTCGTATTTAGAGTCCGATAGTCCACGCACATACGTATCGCCCCGATTTCTTTCTCACAAGCACAATAGGCGAAGCATATGGGCTCTTTGACTCCTTTATTATACCGGCATCTAACAATTCCTGGATGTGGCGCTTCGTATCGTAGAAGTCCGCCGGTGAAATTCTCCGTGACCTCTCACGAAAAGGGGTCGGGTGTTATGTAGGTCATTTCCCCCCACACTCATCATGACCTGAGTTCAATTAGTCTAGAACATTCTCAAGGTCACTGCCCTTAATGACCTCACAACCTTGAATTCAATTAGTCATGTTTGGAATGTTCTGGAAAGTTGATTAGTTGTGTAAGAGAGATAATTTTAGAACAGTAATTAGCATGTCAATAAAAGTTCTAGATTGTTCTTATATGCCTTTTGTTATGTAGGTCATTTCCCCCACACTCATCATGACCTGAGTTCAATTAGTCTAGAACATTCCCAAGGTCACTGCCCTTGATGACCTCACAACCTGAATTCAATTAGTCATGTTTGGAATGTTCTGGAAAGTTGATTAGTTGTGTAAGGGAGATAATTTTAGAACAGTAATTAGCATGTCAATAAAAGTTCTAGATTGTTCTTACATGCCTTTATAAAAGGGACGTGCACAGCTTCCAGTCAGACTTTTGGGATCGTGTCTCTTGTGTGTTACTAAACTCCAGCAGTAGTCATTCTCAAGACTTTTCAAGACCTTCACTGTCAACGCTGGATTTATACTGTGGACTTTGTGCAGCTTCAAGCCTGCAAGCCAAAGGACTGTTCATTCATTCCGACTGACTGTTACAACTCTGAGACTGGAGCTTTGCCGTCCCAGCTGAGATAAGTAGTCTGTACACTTTTAAAGCTTGTACTCTATCCCTGACTTAGCAATTAGTTTTATTTTTGTAATAAATTCTGTTTAAACGTTATTTGCTGAGTTCACCCTTTTGTTCGTTTTCTCTGCACGTAACAAAATTGGGGGCTCGTCCGGGATACGAATATTTTGAGCCGTTTGACAACATTTGACAGCCTTTTCAAAACTACTGATACTGTGAACTCAGCGAAATTTAATCATGGCGGAATTTAAACCAGACGAATTTATGGATGACCTTGATCAGGACACATTTAATTCCCTCAGAAAAGACAACCTCATACACTGGCCAATTTCCTTAAAGTAGAAGTCAAAAGATCTATGCGCAAGAGGGAAATACAGTACCGTATTGCCAAACATCTAGTTGATTTAGGCCAATTTGAGGAATCCCCCTGAAAGATTATGAGCCCGAGTCTACCTCTGAACTCAGAAAATTAGAATTAGAAATGCAGACAAATTTGGAGATCAAGAAACTAGAATTACAAATGAGAGAGAAAGAATTACAAATGGAAGAAAGACAGAAAGAAAAGGATGTTGATAAATATTTCCTCCATTTTGAGAAAATTGCTCAGAGTCTGAATTGGCCTAAGGAGTCCTGGTCTATGCTTTTGCAGAGTGCTTTGGTGGGTAAAGCCAGAGAAATTTACATTCAGTTGTCAGTAGAGCAGGCTTCAGATTATGATTCTGTGAAGGAATTAATTCTCAAGGGCTATGAGTTGGTGCCTGAAGCTTACCGTCAGAAATTTAGGGATTGTGAGAAGGTGAAGGATCAAACTTATGTTGAATTTGCTCGAACAAAAGAACAACTGTTTGATCGTTGGTGTTCTTCTGAAAAGGTCAGTCAGAATTATGACAAATTACGACAGCTCGTTTTGATTGAGGAATTTAAAAGGTGCATCCGGAGTGACATCAAGACGTTTATCAATGAACAAAGGCAGATACATTGGAGGTTGCTGCACGTTTGGCCGATGATTATTCATTGACCCACAAATCTTCATTTCTCAGCAAACCATCCCAGTCCTTTTCATACCGAAACAGTGCAGGGGAATTTAACTCCTCCTTTTCATCCAAGAATTTTTCAAAGGAGAGTTGAAAATCAAATGACAACAGTTCACAGAATTCAAGTAACACTCCCACATCATCAGATCCCAAGTCTCAATCTCCTTCTGACAAACAGTTTGGTACACTTTCTTGTAATTATTGTAAGAAAGACGGCCATGTCAGATTGTTTCAAATTGAAACAAACACGTGAAGGTCAGAGTGGTCAAAGTGGATCCAAACCCACCGGCATTATGTCTTCATTAATTTAGATAGAGTCTCATAATGTGTGCAACACATTTTCTGAGGTTAAACCCTCTCATCCCCAATTAATGAGGTCAAGGTCAATTCTTCTCAAGATAGCATTATGGGTATTTTCGAGCCATTTATTCATAATGGTTTTATATCACTTTCTAGTGATTTCTCTTCCGCTACCCCTGTCAAAATTTTAAGAGATACGGGGCTTCCCAGTCTCTTTTGTTGGCAGATACCCTGCCGTTTTCTGAAAAGTCATTTTCAGGTTCTAAAGTTCTTATTAAGGGGGTAGATTGTAATGACTACATTCCTGTTCCTCTCCATAATGTCTATTTGTCTTCGGACTTTGTTTCTGGACCTGTGGCTTTAGGTATTAGGCCTTTTTTGCCTTTTGAAGGGATTCACCTTCTTCTTGGAAACGACCTTGCTGGGGACAAGGTCATTACTAATCCACTTGTGACTGATAATCCTAGTTTAGATCAGGATCCAGAGCCAATTGAACAAGAGATACCCGATTTATTTCCTTCATGTGCCATTACTCGAGCCATGTCAAAGAAAACTTCCGAGAATCAAAATACTCTCAAAAATAATGTCACAGATGTTGACTTAAATGACACCTTTCTCAGTCAGGTGTTTGACACGGATCATTCCGTTATCCCTCGTGGATTTGAAACTTCCAGTAAAACTTCTGCTGACCAAAGTCAGACATTTTCTAGATCAAATCTCATTGCAGAACAACACAAAGACCCAGATATTTTGTCTTTGTTTGACAGGGTAGATGATGAAGGTAAAACTTCAGATAGCTCTGTTTCCTATTATACAAAATCTGGTATTCTCATGCGTAAATGGAGACCTCCAGATGTCTTGGTTGATGACGATTGGGCTATAAAACATCAAATTGTGGTTCCAAAGCCCTACCGTGCTGAAATATTGCGCCTGGCCCATGAAACGCCCTGGGCTGGTCACTTAGGAGTCAGGAAAACTTATCATAAAATTCTCAGTCACTTTTATTGGCCTAATCTCAGGCAGGATGTAGCACATTTCTGTAAAACTTGTCACACATGTCAAATGGTAGGAAAGCCAAATCAGACCATTCCAAGGGCCCCTTTACAGCCAATTCCTGCATTTCAAGAACCATTTAGTAGGATTCTAATAGACTGTGTTGGGCCCCTACCAAAACAAGATCAGGAAATGAGTACATGCTGACAATAATGTGTACATCAACTCGGTTCCCCGAAGCCATACCACTGAGAAATATAAAGACAAAGACTATAGTGAGAGCTTTAGTCAAATTTTTCACTTTATTTCGGCCTCCCTAAATGTGTCCAGTCTGATCAAGGCTCCAACTTTATGTCTGGAATTTTTCAACAAGTAATGGATCAGCTTGGCATTAAACAGTATAGGTCATCCGCCTATCATCCAGAAAGTCAGGGTGCTCTTGAGCGATTTCATCAAACTTTGAAAAACATGATTAGGACCTACTGTTTTGACACAGAGAAGCAGTGGATGAAGGAATTCATTTTCTGCTCTTTGCTGTTAGAGAGTCAATTCAAGAGTCTCTTGGTTTTAGCCCATTTGAGCTTGTATTAGGACATACAGTCCGTGGCCCACTCAAGCTCGTTAAAGAGAAGTTCCTATCAGATGATGATGATTGTCTGAATATTTTGCAATATGTGTCAGATTTTCGTACAAAACTCTCTAAAGCATGTGAATTAGCCAGAGAAAATCTTGAGTCATCTCAGCAGTCAATGAAAACCAAATATGATAAAAGCACCTCAAAACGGAAGTTTGAACCCGGTCAAAAGGTTCTTGTTCTACTTCCAATTCCTGGAAAACCACTCCATGCTCGTTACTTTGGGCCATATCTAATTGATAAGAAATTGAGTGATTTAAATTACATCATAATAACACCTGACAGGCGTAAACAAAAACAGCTATGTCACATAAATATGCTTAAGCCATATTTGGATAGGGATAATCCTACTATAACTCAGCCTGTCAGTGCAGTCAGTTCAAGCCATTATGAAGATAGTGATACTGAAACTGACTTGAGTGAAAATACTCTAAACTCAAAGCTGGGCTCGGTCAAGCTTCAGAACTCAGAAATCCTGGAGAAGCTGGAATCTACAAAGTTGGCACACCTCCAGCCAGAACAACAACAACAGGTAAAAGAACTGCTCCACGAATATAAACACCTGTTTCAAGATGTTCCAACGAGGACAAACGTCATCTATCACGACGTTGATGTTGGGGACAGTAAGCCTGTAAAACAACATCCATACAGACTGAATCCAACAAAAGCGAAATATCTCCAGGAAGAAGTCAAATACCTGCTGGACAATGACTTTATTGAACCCAGTAAAAGTAACTGGAGTTCGCCGTGCATACTTGTTCCCAAATCAGATCACAGTTATCGTATGTGCACGGACTTTAGGAAGGTCAACACTTTAACAAAGACAGACACTTTCCCAATCCCGAGGATTGATGACTGCATCGACCGAGTGGGAAAAGCCAAGTATGTGACGAATTTGACCTACTGAAGGGATTTTGGCAAGTCCCTCTGACGGATCGTGCTCGTGAAATATCCGCCTTTGTTACACCAGACGGATTGTTCCAGTACAAGGTGATGCCATTCGGAATGAAGAACTCTCCGGCAACGTTCCAACGGATGATCAACGACGTCATATCCGGGCTAGACGGGTGTGCAGCCTACGTTGACGACGTCGTCCTGTATAGTGACACCTGGGAGGAACACATCAAGCTCATGCGGAAGTTCTTTGAGAGACTGAGCAAAGCAATGTTGACTGTCAACCTTGCCAAATCTGAGTTTGGTTGGGCAAGGTAACTTACCTCGGACATACTGTAGGACAGGGTGAGGTAAAACCTGTTGATGCCAAAATCAGTGCCATTTCAAGTTTTCCCATACCAAACTGCAAACGACAACTGATGCGCTTTCTCGGTATGGCTGGTTACTACAGAAAATTCTGTCCAAATTTCTCCACAATTACTGAGCCTTTGACTAACTTACTTAAAAAGAAAGTAAAGTTTGTTTGGTCAGAGCAATGCCAACAGGCATTTGATACACTCAAAGCCATACTGCAAAGTGCCCCAGTGTTGTCTGCACCAGATTTCATTTTGCCATTCAAATTAGCTGTAGATGCTAGTGATACGGCTGCTGGTGCTGTTTTATTGCAAGAGGATAGTCATGGGATAGATCATCCTGTTTGCTATTTTTCACACAAATTTAACAAATCCCAGAGAAACTACTCTACAATTGAAAAAGAGTGTTTATCTTTGATATTAGCTTTACAGCATTTTGAAGTTTATGTTACTTCTTCAAATCAGCCAATAGTGGTTTATATTGATCACAACCCTCTTGTTTTTCTGCAGAAATTTAAAGGCAAAAATCAGAGATTGCTAAGATGGAGTTTAATGTTACAGGAGTTTAATCTTGACATTAGACATATCAAAGGCAGAGACAATTTAATTGCAGACTGTCTCTCTCGTATTTAGAATTATTGTTGTTCACTTTCAAGAAATTTTATTGTTGTTCACTTTCAAGGAATTTACTTTAGAGTAAAACAAAATTTGAGTACTTAAATCCTTTTCAAGATTACATTTGTAAAAGAAAGATTTTCTTTGAAAAATTTTCTTTTTTTGAAGAGGGGGTGTGTTATGTAGGTCATTTCCCCCACACTCATCATGACCTGAGTTCAATTAGTCTAGAACATTCCCAAGGTCACTGCCCTTGATGACCTCACAACCTTGAATTCAATAGTCATGTTTGGAATGTTCTGGAAAGTTGATTAGTTGTGTAAGGGAGATAATTTTAGAACAGTAATTAGCATGTCAATAAAAGTTCTAGATTGTTCTTACATGCCTTTATAAAAGGGACGTGCACAGCTTCCAGTCAGACTTTTGGGATCGTGTCTCTTGTGTGTTACTAAACTCCAGCAGTAGTCATTCTCAAGACTTTTCAAGACCTTCACTGTCAACGCTGGATTTATACTGTGGACTTTGTGCAGCTTCAAGCCTGCAAGCCAAAGGACTGTTCATTCATTCGACTGACTGTTACAACTCTGAGACTGGAGCTTTGCCGTCCCAGCTGAGATAAGTAGTCTGTACACTTTTAAAGCTTGTACTCTATCCCTGACTTAGCAATTAGTTTTATTTTTGTAATAAATTCTGTTTAAACGTTATTTGCTGAGTTCACCCTTTTGTTCGTTTTCTCTGCACGTAACACTTTATAAAAGGGACGTGCACTGCTTCCAGTCAGACTTTTGGGATCGTGTCTCTTGTGTGTACTAAACTCCAGCAGTAGTCATTCTCAAGACTTTTCAAGACCTTCACTGCCAACGCTGGATTTATACTGTGGACTTTGTGCAGCTTCAAGCCTGCAAGGACTGTTCATTCATCCAACTGACTGTTACAACTCTGAGACTGGAGCTTTGCCGTCCCAGCTGAGATAAGTAGTCTGTACACTTTAAAGCTTGTACTCTATCCCTGACTTAGCAATTAGTTTTATTTTCGTAATAAATTTTGTTTAAACGTTAACTGCTGAGTTCACCTTTTGTTCGTTTTCTCTGCACGTAACAAATTGGGGGCTCGTCCGGGAGACGAACATTTTGAGCCGTTTGACAACATTTTGCCAGCCTTTTCAAAACTACTGCTGTGAACTCAGCAAAATTTAATCATGGCGGAATTTAAACCAGAGGAAATGGATGACCCTGATCAGGACACATATGATTCCCATAGAAAAGATGACCTCATAACACTGGTCAATTTCCTTAAAGGAGAAGTCAAAAGATCGATGCGTAAGGGGGAAATACAGAACCATATTGCAAAACATTTAGTTGATTTAGGCCAATTTGAGGAATCCACCTTAAAAGATTATGAGCCCGAGTCTACCTTTGAACTAAGAAAACTAGAAATACATGCAAATGTGGAACTTAAGAAAATGGAATTGCAAATGAAAGAAAAGAAAGGCAGGAAAGATTAGAAATGGAAGAAAGACAGAGAGAAAAGAATTGCGATTAGAAGAACAGCGATTGCAGGTAGAAATAAAACGTTTAGAGCTTGGACAGTCAGGAAAATTCTTCCCTTCAGACAAGTTTGACATCACTAAGCATTTCAGGTTAGTTCCCCCTTTCCAAGAAAAGGATGTTGATAAATATTTCCTTCATTTTGAGAAAATTGCTCAGAGTCTGAATTGGCCTAAGGAGTCCTGGTCTATGCTTTTGCAGAGTGCTTTGGTGGGTAAAGCCAGAGAAATTTACATTCAGTTGTCAGTAGAGCAGGCTTCAGATTATGATTCTGTGAAGGAATTAATTCTCAAGGGCTATGAGTTGGTGCCTGAAGCGTACCGTCAGAAATTTAGGGATTGTGAGAAGGTGAAGGATCAAACTTATGTTGAATTTGCTCGAACAAAAGAAACAACTGTTTGATCGTTGGTGCTCTTCTGAAAAGGTCAGTCAGAATTATGACAAATTACGACAACTTGTTTTGATCGAGGAATTTAAAAGGTGCATCCGGAGTGACATCAAGACGTTTATCAATGAACAAAAGGCAGATACATTGGAGGTTGCTGCACGTTTGGCCGATGATTATTCATTGACCCACAAATCTTCATTTCTCAGCAAACCATCCCAGTCCTTTTCATACAGAAACAATGCAGGTAAATTTAACTCGTCCTTTTCGTCCAAGAATTTTTCAAAGGAGAGTAGAAAATCAAATGACAACAGTTCACAGAGTTCAAGTAACACTCCCACATCATCAGATCCCAAGTCTCAATCTCCTTCTGACAAACAGTTCGGTACACTTTCTTGTAATTACTGTAAGAAAGACGGCCATTTAATGTCAGATTGTTTCAAATTGAAAAGAAAACGTGAAGGTCAAAGTGGTCAAAGTGGATCTAAGCCCACCGGCTTTATTTCTTCATCAACTCAATTAGAGTCTAATAATGTGTGCAACACATTTTCTGAGGTTAAACCCCTCTTATCCCCAATTAATGAGGTCAAGGTCAATTCTTCTCAAGATAGCATTATGGGTATTTTCGAACCATTTATTCATAATGGTTTTATATCACTTTCTAGTGATTTTTCTTCTGCTACCCCTGTCAAAATTCTAAGAGATACCGGGGCTTCCCAGTCTCTTTTGTTGGCAGATACCCTGCCGTTTTCTGAAAAGTCATTTTCAGGTTCTAAAGTTCTTATTAAGGGGGTAGATTGCAATGACTTTATTCCTGTTCCTCTCCATAATGTCTATTTGTCTTCGGACTTTGTTTCTGGACCTGTGGCTTTAGGTATTAGGCCTTTTTTGCCTTTTGAAGGGATTCACCTTCTTCTTGGAAACGACCTTGCTGGGGACAAGGTCATTACTAATCCACTTGTGACTGATAATCCTAGTTTAGATCAGGATCCAGAGCCAATTGAACAAGAGATACCCGATTATTTCCTTCATGTGCTATTACTCGAGCCATGTCAAAGAAAACTTCTGAGAATCAAAATACTCTCAAAAATAATGTCACAGATGTTGACTTAAATGACACCTTTCTCAGTCAGGTGTTTGACACGGATCATTCCGTTATCCCTCGTGGATTTGAAACTTCCAATAAAAACTTCTGCTGACCAAAGTCAGACATTTTCTAGATCAAATCTCATTGCAGAACAACACAAAGACCCAGATATTTGTCTTTGTTTGACAGGGTAGATGATGAAGGTAAAACTTCAGATAGCTCTGTTTCCTATTATACAAAGTCTGGTATTCTCATGCGTAAATGGAGACCTCCAGACGTTTTGGTTGATGACGATTGGGCTATAAAACATCAAATTGTTGTTCCAAAGCCCTATCGTGCTGAAATATTGCGCCTGGCCCATGAAACCCCCTGGGCTGGTCACTTAGGAGTCAGGAAAACTTATCATAAAATTCTCAGTCACTTTTATTGGCCTAATCTCAGGCAGGATGTAGCACATTTCTGTAAAACTTGTCACACATGTCAAATGGTAGGAAAGCCAAATCAGACCATTCCAAAGGCCCCTTTACAGCCAATTCCTGCATTTCAAGAACCATTTAGTAGGATACTAATAGACTGTGTTGGGCCCCTACAAAAAACAAGATCAGTAAATGAGTACATGTTGACAATAATGTGTACATCAACTCGGTTCCCAGAAGCCATACCACTGAGAAACATAAAGAAAAAGACTATAGTGAGAGCTTTAGTCAAATTTTCACTTTATTCGGCCTCCCTAAATGTGTCCAGTCCGATCAAGGCTCGAACTTTATGTCTGGAATTTTTCAACAAGTAATGGATCAGCTAGGCATTAAACAGTATAGGTCATCCGCCTATCATCCAGAAAGTCAGGGTGCTCTTGAGCGATTTCATCAAACTTTGAAAAACTATGATAAGGACCTTCTTTTTTGATACAGAGAAGCAGTGCGACGAAAGAATACATTTTCTACTCTTTGCTGTTAGAGAGTCAATTCAAGAGTCTCTTGGTTTTAGCCCATTTGAGCTTGTATTTGGACATACAGTCCGTGGCCCACTCAAGCTCGTTAAAGAGAAATTCCTATCGACGATGATGATTGTCTGAATATTTTGCAATATGTGTCAGATTTTCGTACAAAACTCTCTAAAGCATGTGAATTAGCCAGAGAAAATCTTGAGTCATCTCAGCAGTCAATGAAAATCAAATACGATAAAAACACCTCAAAACGGAAGTTTGAACCAGGTCAAAAGGTTCTTGTTCTACTTCCAATTCCTGGAAAACCATCCATGCTCGTTACTTTGGGCCATATCTAATTGATAAGAAATTGAGTGATTTAAATTACATCATAATAACACCTGACAGGCGAAAACAAAAACAGCTATGTCACATAATATGCTTAAGCCATATTTGGATAGGGATAATCCTACTATAACTCAGCCTGTCAGTGCAGTCAGTTCAAACCATTATGAAGATAGTGATACTGAAACTGACTTGAGTGAAAATACTCTAAACTCAAAGCTGGGCTCGGTCAAGCTTCAGAACTCAGAAATCCTGGAGAAGCTGGAGTCTACAAAGTTGGCACACCTCCAGCCAGAACAACAACAACAGGTGAAAGAACTGCTCCATGAATATAAACACCTGTTTCAAGATGTTCCAACGAGGACGAACGTCATCTATCACGACGTTGATGTTGGGGACAGTAAGCCTGTAAAACAACATCCATACAGACTGAATCCAACAAAAGCGAAATATCTCCAGGAAGAAGTCAAATACCTGCTGGACAATGACTTTATTGAACCCAGTAAAAGTAACTGGAGTTCGCCGTGCATACTTGTTCCCAAATCAGATCACAGTTATCGTATGTGCACGGACTTTAGGAAGGTCAACACTTTAACAAAGACAGACACTTTCCCAATCCCGAGGATTGATGACTGCATCGACCGAGTGGGAAAAGCCAAGTATGTGACGAAATTTGACCTACTGAAGGGATTTTGGCAAGTCCCTCTGACGGATCGTGCTCGTGAAATATCCGCCTTTGTTACACCAGACGGATTGTTCCAGTACAAGGTGATGCCATTCGGAATGAAGAACTCTCCGGCAACGTTCCAACGGATGATCAACGACGTCATATCCGGGCTAGACGGGTGTGTGAGCCTACGTTGACGACGTCGTCCTGTATAGTGACACCTGGGAGGAACACATCAAGCTCATGCGGAAGTTCTTTGAGAGACTGAGTAAAGCAATGTTGACTGTCAACCTTGCCAAATCTGAGTTTGGTTGGGCGAGGGTAACTTACCTCGGACATACTGTAGGACAGGGTGAGGTAAAACCTGTTGATGCCTAAAATCAGTGCCATTTCAAGTTTTCCCATACCAAACTGCAAACGACAACTGATGCGCTTTCTCGGTATGGCTGGTTACTACAGAAAATTCTGTCCAAATTTCTCCACAATTACTGAGCCTTTGACTAGCTTACTTAAAAAGAAAGTAAAGTTTGTTTGGTCAGAGCAATGCCAACAGGCATTTGATACACTTAAAGCCATACTGCAAAGTGCCCCAGTGTTGTCTGCACCAGATTTCACTTTGCCATTCAAATTAGCTGTAGATGCTAGTGATACGGCTGCTGGTGCTGTTTTATTGCAAGAGGATAGTCATGGTGTAGATCATCCTGTTTGCTATTTTTCACGCAAATTTAACAAATCCCAGAGAAACTACTCCACAATTGAAAAAGAGTGTTTATCTTTGATATTAGCTTTACAGCATTTTGAAGTTTATGTTACTTCTTCAAATCAGCCAATAGTGGTTTATATGATCACAACCCTCTTGTTTTTCTGCAGAAATTTAAAGGCAAAAATCAGAGATTGCTAAGATGGAGTTTAATGTTACAGGAGTTTAATCTTGACATTAGACATATCAAAGGCAGAGACAATTTAATTGCAGACTGTCTCTCTCGTATTTAGAGTTTATGTTGTTCACTTTCAAGAAATTTTACTTTAGAGTAAAACAAATTTTGAGTACTTAAATCCTTTTCAAGATTACATTTGCAAAAGAAAGATTTTCTTTGAAAAATTTTCTTTTTTGAAGAGGGGGTGTGTTATGTAGGTCATTTCCCCCACACTCATCATGACCTGAGTTCAATTAGTCTAGAACATTCTCAAGGTCACTGCCCTTAATGACCTCACAACCTTGAATTCAATAGTCATGTTTGGAATGTTCTGGAAAGTTGATTAGTTGTGTAAGAGAGATAATTTTAGAACAGTAATTAGCATGTCAATAAAAGTTCTAGATTGTTCTTATATGCCTTTATAAAAGGGACGTGCACTGCTTCCAGTCAGACTTTTGGGATCGTGTCTCTTGTGTGTTACTAAACTCCAGCAGTAGTCATTCTCAAGACTTTTCAAGACCTTCACTGCCAACGCTGGATTTATACTGTGGACTTTGTGCAGCTTCAAGCCTGCAAGGACTGTTCATTCATCCAACTGACTGTTACAACTCTGAGACTGGAGCTTTGCCGTCCCAGCTGAGATAAGTAGTCTGTACACTTTTAAAGCTTGTACTCTATCCCTGACTTAGCAATTAGTTTTATTTTCGTAATAAATTTTGTTTAAACGTTAACTGCTGAGTTCACCCTTTTGTTCGTTTTCTCTGCACGTAACACACGAAAAGGGGTCGGGTCGCTCAGGGGAATGGGATGTTCAATGGCCGACGTATGTCCTACATCCCAATCGTGTTGCGAAAACACATGCCGTCGTTGCTTTAGCTTCTCATTGATTCTGACCTTGTCCTCATAACTAAGCGGGGAGTCACCAAAGTCAACATGAAGTCCGCTTCATTTTCCGTCTTGTCAGCACTGTCCTGTGCTGTCACTTTCGTTTGGTAACTGCCGCACTCAGTATTCCCTCAGAGCCCTTTGTTCTGGTTCAGGCATAAGTTCACTGGGTTTTATGGGCCGCACCCATTCTGGTAAGACTAAGTCCACAACAACACGTCTTGGCATGATGGTTATGTTATGTCTGGTATCATTATGCACAATGACTTTCACTCGTTGGGTACTCCCTGACAGGAGGGTGGTGACACTGCTCTTTATTATCAATCCTCCTGGGGTGTGGTGATGGGATGGGGTTTCCACCAACACGGTAGTTTCTGGCAATCCAATTATTCCTCTTCCATACATGTCAATGGCATTGTCTTTCCACTCGGTATAGTAACGGGTCTCCTCCCTGCTAGCCTAACAGGGTTGATCCGTCCATCATGGCCACACTTGTCAAAGGCATCTATCCTCTTGTATGCTTCAGTGAAGAGGGCTGCCATCGGTAATTTCTTCAGGTAATGCTTTCCCGCTATTTCTTTACATCTATGGGCCATATTGCGAAATATACTAGTGTTGGTACCACAAATCACTGGTACGTCTCCACTTTGGTCACGGTCTGGGGTAACTAAAGCAAGTGTTTCACAAGTCTCCTCCACTCCAGCAACTTCCTTGGGGAACCGAATAGATACTGTGATATACCCATAGTACGGAACCACTTGATCACCTGCACCACGTACTACCAAGTCTTCAATTGGCTTGAGACGGCAGTGAGACAGGTGTCGGTCATAAAACGAGCGCGAAATGAGGGTGACTTGGGAACCACTGTCAAGTAAACACTGGCAACTGATTCCATCGACGAACACTTCTGTAGTCATACTATCGCCTACCAGCCCTTCGGGTAGTGGTTTGTTGGCTACGGAATGTTCGTTAACTTGTGCAATGTTGTCAATTTTGTCTTTCCTTTCTTCATGTGTATTACTGGGGCTACACTCTTCTTGGACATCCACCGGCCCCTCTACTGTGGGTGTCGCCGGTAGTTTCCCTTCGACTCAAAAAATGCTCGTGCGAACTTCTGCTTGACCAGCTGTAGGTCTGGATTATCCTTTCTGAAACATTTCTTCTCTGTATGTCCGTCCAAACCACAATTAAAGCAAAAGTTCAATTTCTTGAACATATCAGATCCCGCTGGGTTAGAACTCAATGACTCTGTTGCTGATGTCGACGTTTCTGGTGTTGGGGTGGAAGCTGGTGTCGATACTTGGGACTGGTTCTGCTCTCTCTTCCTGCGATTTTGCTGACGTGGTCGTTGCTGACTAGTTGGCGTCGACCAGGTGTTACTCGAGGCTGGCTGTGTGGGTGACTGGTTGTCGTTTCCTTTCATCATCTGATCCATTACCTGCTGAACTACTTGCTGTATATCCGACTTATCCAATGTTTGCTTTGCCACTGGTGCCGATGTTGCGGTTGCTTCAAAACTATCACAGACAGCGGTGTAATTCGTACTGGCACTCGGCGTTGTCCCCTTATGGGCTCTGTTCTTAGCTTTCTCTTCTTGAGGTGCTTCTCCTTCCTTACCATCTGCATTACTCGATGTAACCGGCGGTTGGTTGAGCTTCGTGTCGAGTTGCAGCGATGACAAGTGGCTTTCATTGTACAACACTCCATCGGTGAACTGTTTCAGGCGAAGGTAATCGGCCTCATACTCTTTGACACTGCCTTGTCGTATTGCTCGTCGCAACAGAGTCTGTAATTCCTGCAAGTACTGAGAATGTGACCATTCTTCTTTCTGATAACACGACTGAAATGCCTTCAAAGACTCGGCAGGGGTAAGTCTTGTGCCATACGAACCCTCAAGGGCATCAAGGTAATCACGTACTGTCAAATTGGGTGCTGGGGTCAATGACCTAATAGTGTTCATAGCAGGTCGGCTAAGCTTTCAGCAATACGCTTCTTCTTTTCTGCGTCTGATACATTCCACTCTTTGATCATTTGTTCTGCTTGCTCTGCCCAACTTTCGTAGTCGTCTTCATTTACTGGTACTGGCAGCCTACCGGAGAAAACTCTCAGTTTACGATACCACCCAGACTCATTAGTCCTTGGTTGCAGGTTAGTCACAAGTTTCTCCATCATATCCATCCAAGCAGCATCAGGACCAGCTTGGCGTTGTGGTGGTGATCTGCTTGGGGGTCTTTCTCTCGGCTGGTAAGGCGTACTATTCCTGGGAGGGGTAGGCAATGAAACATATTCTGCTGGTTCTCTGTCCTGTACATCATCGTAGCCGTCCAATCCAGCCAATTGTGCTGGGGTCAACGGTGGTGGAGTCTTGATTGCCGTCCGCCAATCACCCAAATCCTCCTTTATAGGTTCCGGTCCCTTCCTCATCCAGTGGTAGGATGCTCCATCACTGCCGGCCATATGCAGGGAAGCCTCCTCTCTGACATTGACCGAATGGGGAAACCTTAGCGTTTTAAAAAAACGGGCAACAGGAGTAAACATCCCAACACTAGTGTCGGCTCCACTCTTTTCATATGCCAAGAATCAGCCCATTCCCTCTTTGTGGCTGAGTGGCAAAGCACACCTATTCCCCCTTCACATCTTAATATTTCTGTTAAGTCGGCATCTTTATATTCTCTGGTAATAAACTGCAATAAATCACTCACATCATTAATAGTTGCATGGGAAACCCAGAAAACTAATCCATGTCTAAGATCAATACCATTCTTATCATACACTTCAACTGCTTTTCTCTCAAGCTCATCCATTTTTCGTCAACAACAAAACAAAACAAACAATGCAATGCAATACTGATATCAACGGGGTTGGTCTTTTGTAATCTATACTCTTAACTGTTAAAAACACTACTGCAACATTAACTGTACGATAAATAACTCATTCAATCCAATAACCATCCCGGACAAGCCCCCAATTTTGTAACCGGGTAATTAAACTGACAATTAATTCAGCCAGATAATTAAACCCGACCAAGGTTCATATCACACAATAAACAAACCAGGAAAGAATGATTATCGTACAATTTGCGTTGCAGTTTATATTAAGGTTTATTTCACTACAGCTAAAATCTCTACTACTAACGATAATAATAATAAAGAATAAAAACAAGGGTCTACAATGATTAAAACTGATAGCAGTATTACTGGAAAATAATTTCCAGGCACAAAATCTAAAGTTCATCCACCATAATAAAGTTCCAGGTAATTCTAAAATGGCTGTTGTCTAGGGTTCATTCACTTAGCTATTGTTCATATGGCTGTACAATGGCTTCTCCGTAAGTTGTAGGTCAATGTCCGTCCGGTTGCTATGACGATGATAGTCTATCCAATAGGAAACTACGTTACACACACAGAGTCCTTCCAGCCGCTCCTCCCTGGGGATTTGTTATTCCAACCCTGGTAGCAATACTCGAGTTGATGATTGACTCGAACAAATTCCAGGCTCTCCTTGGCTCTTCACTCGGGCCACACAATAGGAACACACAGGAACACACGCAGTCTACCAGTAATTCATTAACTGGATCTCCTCTGTAATCACAGTCATGTAAAAGACCAATGGCAGTTATGTAAGCGTTTCCTTCTGTTTACACAATCTCATTCAGGATGAGACTAAGTCAACATGATAGCAAATACACTGTACAAAAATCCCATTGAAACAAAGAACTAAGAATCACAGAAAATTTCCTTCAAAATCAGAAAACCCAAATTTCAACATGTTAAATAAAACTTCACTACTATCATAAAGTACTACTAGAATCAAACTAACTACAGAATAACAACTTAGAAACTTTTCCACGGTAATTGGGAAACACAACTTGAGGGGTGTGTCTCACACTTTGAGACTTTTAAAAGTTCATTGTTTTCAATACCAAAGCCTTCAAATACACATACCTGTAATCACAGTCATGTAAAAGACCAACCACGTTGTCTGGAATTTTTTCTTGGCAGTAAAACGGATAATAATTCCTAAACGTACGTCCACACCAAAGTACTGTTTTCTAGCCGTGAAAATCAGTAGAGCATTGCAATGCATTGTGGGCGAAGACGCTATCAGTGAAATTCCACACATGTGTCATCACACTCAAACAACACGCAGCAGATCTAATCACATGACTTACAATCGTAACCGGGTTACATATATATTATATTTTACATACATTTACATTTTAACTGTCATTCTGTGTTTTAATGAAATTGTTGGCATGTCAGTTGTAAGATAGGAATTTCAAAGTGTCAATCTTAAAGTTTGAATACAGTACATTTTGAATGAGCTGTGAATGTATTTCACACTTTCTATGCTTAACCAGATGTCCTGAACTGTTGTACAGAAATGGATGTCAATCATTAATATCAAACAGGAAAAAGCAGTAATTAAAATCAAAAACTTTGATGGGTGTTAAGGCTTGCCAGCCATCCAATTAAATCTCCTGAGGAACCATAGAGAGGCATTTTAGCCAAATCTGATGTGTGCAGAGTCTGAGATGACCTTTTCTTGTAACATTGATATTTGTGCATGTTGCTTTCTCATACTGAATTCTCAAAGAGAGAACAGAAAAGTATCAGGAATTTGTCATGCTTTTCATATGAAATGCAGATTTCATAATCGCACACTTTCACTTAGCAAACATCAAGATATCTCTGGCATATATCTCTGATTTATTAACGTATGGTGCCCGAAGGGCGCAGAGAAAAATATGAAACATCCTGATATCTCTGATATATATGTCTTGTATATTAAAGTAATGCACAGGAAGGATGTGCTGAAAAATGTCTGATATATTAAAGTAATGAGCTCGAAGAGCATGCTGAAAAATATTGAACATACATATATCTCTGATATATGTATGCCTGATATGTTAAAGTTGGGCATGCTGAAAAATATGTCCGATTATTAAAGTTACGCGCCTGAAGGGCGCGCCGAAAAATGCAACTGGATGAAATTTGTGGCTGACACAATGCATTTTTGGCAATGATGAGCCTGTGTCGAAATTCAAAAACACACTGACCCCCCCCCCCCCCATTGGGCATTTCAAAAACATGGTGACCCCCCTATCACCAAAGTCAAAAATAGGGAGACCCCCATGAATCCACCCCCACCCCCCGGCCTATGAAACTGACCAGTCCCTTAGTTGCTTCAAGAAAAAGCAAACAGATTTACAACTACCGGTATTTCATTTCTCATCAGAATACTTATGAACTATACAATGTCCAGTACTATGTAACACTTGCCTGGTAAAACAATAACACCTTCTTAGCCAGATTTGATAAAACAACTTTGGTGTATATCTATACACGTAGTTATTGCAAAATTGTTGAGACGTACAGCCTGTATGCTTCAAGTTTATGACTGATCTGAAGAGTACATTGAACATCAAGTGTTCTCTACAGAAGGAATTACATATATCCCCTATCTGCAATTGACTTCAGTCAAATAAGAAAATAACTTGCTACAAGTTAACGTGTATCAAAGACCTTATCAAGCACACTACATGTACACGTATATGCACTTGACATTTCCAAGAACCACAGAGGGAAACCTTCACTTATTTCAAAACAAAAAAAATACCGTCAAGGATACTATGTGCTCACATTCAGTTTGAGTTGGTCCATTCAAGAAATATTTAAACCAGAAAAACTAGAATGACAAAAGCAAATAAGGTCTCCAACTTAGGTACTGGAGGTCATCTGTAGGAACATACATATCAACTTCAATAGCACTGGAACGAGCAGATCCTAAATACCAAGCAAATGTCAACAACAAAAAATAGCCAGAGAAGGCTTGATAAAAAAAAAGGTGGGAGTGGGGAAAATGTACAAGGGATATGGTAAAAAAGTAATGCTACCTCATTAATCTTCTAGACCCTACCCCCTCCTGAATATCAAATGTTCCACCCCTTGGTATTACATAAGGCAAGATGACAGAAAATGTATTTACAACCTTGGGGATTTTTTAATTAATGCTATGAGTGCTATCATTCTAATGTAGACAGCAATTAAGTTAGTTACAGATAGTGAAATGCCTTCCACTGTAGGGGTGATTAAAATATCTGGAATTATCCTGGATCCAAATTTCTCATCAGTTCTTGTGTGTCTTACATAGAAAAGTTGCAAAAATTGGTCCGCAATTAAAGAAATTCACCTCAGCTTTGTTTTCTGGATTAAAGTTTCCTATGAATTGATAAAAATATGACAAAATTACATTCACAGCCTTTGAAACTGTCTCACAATATATCCTGGGTTTGTGTAGGTCATTTAACGTCACAAACTGAGACAATTACCTAAGTGTTGTCTTTGATTATGTCCAGGACTAAGTCAACAAAAGTTGACTTTTTACTAAAAATCGGACCAAATTTACTGGCGCTGGTGGCGCGATTCCTGGCCGTCCCCAACCGTCCAAATTAAGGCAGAGGCCAACTGCAAACCTCCGGCGGGTACAGGCAGTCCGTTGATCGATCTTCAATTCTGCCGTTAGCTTTCAAACGGAAGAAGAAACCTTTGATACAATGGATATCAGTGATGGGCGTCCATGCATTTTATCCTATTCATTAGGCGGAACATGTCGTTTTAATGATGAAATTAGAGAGCAGGAATTATGACTGCAGAATTGTTCTTCCTTTTATTGGTTTGAGCCAGTCAGATCAGTGTCGCTCTGACAAATCCATAAATACATCTTTTATCATCCTCCTTGTTTCATTGTGATTGTATTGTTCTCTTGTCTATAGATTTATGTTCTCTGAAGTTCAATGCAAAACCTCCTCTTGCCCTTCCCTCTCCTCCAACTAAGCTAGCATGACTAACGACAATGCTATTCTAATACATTAAATATCAGTCAAACAACCAAGGCTGACTTGTAGCCAGTGTGCGAAATTAACGTCGATCCCACGGTTCGAGACCGACAGCTTTCTCGTCGGGCCGAAAGTTTTTAGCAACATGTCGGTCCTTGTGATCGACTGGACTCTGGAATATATGATTAAAATTTCTCCGTCAAGACCTGTAACAGATGCAGATGATCGACTGGACTCTGAATCATGTGATTCAGACTTGAATGCTATGCACCTGTCCATGTTTTCCACCGTGGGAGTGCGGGGCAACAGGGGATATTGATCGCACTTCGAGTCCTGGTAGTGGGGAATTCGATCTCTATGGTACGCCAGACGGGGAGGGGGTGAGGGTTGACAATGTCGCAACATAGCTATAGTAATTTTTGTCTTGCGACTTCTTGCATTTACGAAGAGTCTAATCCCTCCGATCGACGCGCATAGCGTGGTGCAGCTGATTACATTCAGATCAGTATGAATTACGTTCGTGCATGCCGATTCTAGCAATGGAATGAATTGATTTAGGTGCAACAATGCGATATATTAATATAGTAATACTCGTCAAGTGAGTGTAACCCTGGTAATGTTAGCATATCTGTGTCATATGACAACAACACCCAGTATCACTTCACTAGTTCAACACTTTAAGTGTTCGGAAGTTATATATGCACAAATGTACATAATACAGCCCTTCATTTTATCAAACTGACTCCGTTTTCTTTGCTTTGATTTTCCATTGAAGCGTTCAAAACATAAACGGTTCACAGAAAAGTTTAAGACAGAAACCTACTACGAGAACAGTGCTGTTGACTAAACATATTTGGTTTTGAACATGGAGGTATTTTTTAATTCTATTGTTTTGAACTACGCCCGATACAAGGACTAGATGTTACACGACAGCCCAATTGTGCTACTTGCAGTAAACAATCAAGTTCACGTTTCGCTGCGTTTGTTTGTGGACCGCTAGAGCATCTTGCTTGCTCGTTGGTCTTTAACCAAAGTTCACAATTCCGACTGTTACCACGATATATCGACGAGATAATAAGTGTACATTTTATAAAACAGAGCGGCCTTATCATAACAGTTTTGTCGAGTTGCATGATCCGTCGTGTATACATACTCTCAGAGGCCGAGAGTAGGGCTTCAAATTGTTTCGATGTATACCGGTATCGTTTTACGACAGGCATGCAAAACTCACCGTCATCCTGGGCTGTAGGCCTAAATGTCGCAAAAAATACGTCTTTTAAGATTTTACGGAATCATTATCTGATCGTGTCGATGGTTTTCAGCAGTATCGGGTGTCTGTCAAACTTTTCAGAGTCATTTTAATAACTTCAGGCTTTCAAAGGGCGATGAGACACAGCAATCGCTCAGGCACAAAACTTTTTGATCAGAAAATATGCATTCATTTCCGCGAATGGCGACATGTGCCATTCCATGTTGTCTGCAATTTCTATAATTGAGAAAAAGTTACGATATTGTCCTTTTCATTAAAAGTATAACTTCATCTGCTTCTTCATGAATGCAACAGAGGTCACATTTAAGCATATTTTTTTTGGAAAATTTTGAAAGTAATCCATACGTAATATCAAAATACATACCAAGTATTTTTTTCCCTTCTGTTTAAAAAAGACGTAGGATGGTAATCAATGTTTGTATAAAAAATTATTCATACACTTATGACTTTTATCAGGGTATAAAGTTATTCACTCACTCTTCTACCACTCGCGTTTGTTAATTCAGAAGTGATTTTCAGCTCGCCAACCATTTTCAAATCACATTATCAAATGCCCTGGTGTAGTGTACAATTGTACACAGCAATGTAGAGAACACCATTCCCATAGAAAGTGATGAGAGAAAAATTTTCTCGCTTTCATCAGCCACATGTAGCCAGTTCATGAGCCTGTATTCCCCGGCCCCTGGGTGTTTGACATCAATTTATAGTCCGAGAGTGGGGATTTGACATGGCTAGAAAAAATGTCAAATTCTCCTGTTAGTCTCGTAGTCCCCCCCCCCCCGTGGTGGAAAACATTGATTAATGTGTGCGCATGACAATGAGGAAGATGAGGGCTGTGATCTTTTTTAGATTGCAGATCATGTAGATGAATGTTTCATGATCATTCACCTACACTATTCTGCAATCTGTGTGAACAATAGTCCTTTTCAGAGATTACTTACTGACTCTATTGATAAAGCGACATTGAAAATTAATATATTAAAACTCAAAAGCCTAGTACTGGTGGAGAACTTGACTTTAATGGTCGTTAACAACTGCATTTATTGAGGACCGGCAGTTTTCTGTAAGGACCTGAAACTTTGGCTTGGTGCAGTCCCAATTTCTGCCCCATTCATTAAAATTAGGAGGCACACTTGACATTTTAGGGGGCAGTCACTTTTATCGTTGATTTTGCCTCTTTAGGAAGCGCCCCACCGATATCATTACGAAATCAATCGTCACTAAGTTCAGTTTCGTCGTCTATGTCGCACGCAGCACCCGTAACATTGACATCATATTTGTCAGTTTGAGATGAGCTCGACTGCTCTCCATCGTTTTTTGATTTTACATCCACTAGTTTCCTCGACTCAGACTTTGACGTATTTCTTTCCTTGCACATGGTTTGGTCTGACTTTGAGGATTTAACTCCATGAAAATATGCGCCGATCAAACGATTGTGTTTTACTATTGCGATCGAGATCATTTGTCACTGTAGCCTCGCTACACAATGCTAAAGCTTGACTTATCCAGAATTTCGTCACTGATACGGTGTTTCATATCAAGTTCTGCTTCCGAACTATAGCCCTATCAAAACATGACTAAAAAGTAATTTTGCTCTAGTATCCATGGAGACTGAACCGTAACTACGTCGCTGACTTTTCTTTTTTGATGTGTACACTCCACGTCATGCATGTCACATAAGCTGAGTGACAGGGATAGTTTGTTTTTTCCAAGTGAGTATGACTAGAAAGAACAGCAAATTCACACGTCACCACATCATTGGCTTGCGTCACCTTTTTACATGGGGATTCCTGTGCTTTTTATGTTGTTTAGTGCTCGATTTCCGCGCTATCAGTAACTTTTCCAGGGCAGATAAAGCTCGAAAGACGCAATTTGCACAATCGCGCAGTCGACAAAAATCCCCCATCAATAACAATCATATCAGGTGTTTGCTATCCGTAAAATGAACAGATCGCATCGTTATTTCTAAAAAATGTAGGCAAACACAAACAAACATAAAATGGCTTATACGATCATATAGGCCTAACGAGTATTTCAAGCAGTTGGAGCTGTAAGAAGCAGGCCTTGAGCCAAAGAATGCAAAACGCTCTTCCTTAAAATATTGAACACCACTGAATATTGTCAATCAAAATGAATCCAATTATGCTACAATTAGAACAGCTATCGTCAATAAACACGGTAAGCAAAGAGATATTGCCTACGTAAGTTTAACAAAGAATGACCCTTCGTTGAACTTCTTTGACGTCAACTGATCGGTAGGGAAGAACATCTGTTCATGAAATTTGCATATGCATTTTTTTACGACTGTACTTGATTTGACCTGAATAGAAACAACATCTGAATTGAAATAAAATGTCTCTTCTTTGTTTTGACACCGTCACTTCTTGATAAACAGTAAACTTATTCTCCGATATATGCAGTATAGCTTATGCAAGGTTTCTGTGCAACCATAAATGGCGTGTGTGAAGTTGGAGGCTGTATCTTGGAAATGGAACAGTTCATTTATGTTGTGGGAATAAATGATATGACGTAGTTATTAATATTTTGAAATTTATGTAATATTTAGGAAATACAGAGGTTAAAGGTTACAACAAGATCGAACAATAATTTCTATTCGGTAAATAGGTTTTGGTACTCTTAATAATATAGTTTCTCTGGCCTTTGAATACGTTATTAATTTCTCTGAATATAATTTCTGATATTAATTAATCGTTTGACTTAAGTACGATACTATGTCCAAAGGCTTAGTGTTGTTACCCGCAAGGCATTTGTGCAAACTCTATCGAAGAATTAGCATCGTTGCTCGAAGTACTCCACTATGCCAATAATCCCACCCTCATGTAAAAGTAATGGTTATCCCTTGACAGGGTCTCAAGTGAACTTCTCTCCGAAATCGCTCGCAAAGGCCTAACCGGGGTGAATTTTGAGATAAAAACAAACGATCAGGAAATTCTTTACTTGCCATTACGAAAGGTCTTATTTCAAGCCTATCAGAAAACGCACGAAATTAAGCTTACTGTCAGCGTCATCTCAAACAGTAGATCTATGATATAGGAGTGTTGTCTTTGATTATGTCAAGGACTAAGTCAACAAAAGTTGACATTTTTACTAAAAATCGGACCAAATTTACTGGCGCTGGTGGCGCGATTCCTGGCCGTCCCCAACCGTCCAAATTAAGGCAGAGGCCAACTGCAAACCTCCGGCGGGTACAGGCAGTCCGTTGATCGATCTTCAATTCTGCCGTTAGCTTTCAAACGGAAGAAGAAACCTTTGATACAATGGATATAAGTGATGGGCGTCCATGCATTTTATCCTATTCAGTCGGCGGAACATATCGTTTTAATGATGAAATTAGAGAGCAGGAATTATGACTGCCAGAATTGTTGTTCCTTTTATTGGTTTGAGCCAGTCAGATCAGTGTCGCTCTGACAAATCCATAAATACATCTTTTATCATCCTCCTTGTTTCATTGTGATTGTATTGTTCTCTTGTCTATAGATTTATGTTCTCTGAAGTTCAATGCAAAACCTCCTCTTGCCCTCCCCTCTATCTCTGCATGTATATATATATTGCAAGGCCGGGGTAATTTCTGCCCCATTCATTAAAATTAGGAGGCACACTTGACATTTTAGGGGGCAGTCACTTTTATCGTTGATTTTGCCTTCTTAGGAAGTGCTTTCCCGCTCGATATCATTACGATATCGATCGTCACTAAGTTGTGTTTCGTCTATGTCGCATGCAGCACCCGTACTAACATCGATATCATGATATTTGTCAGTTTGTAATGTGCTCATTAAAATGTGCTCATGCTTTATGTACGTACTGCATTCTATCTTATTCACACTGTCATTACATAGAGGAAGCTCTACTGCAAACACTTGATATGATTAGTAGTTAACTAATTATTCTCAGGACAAATTTTGTCAGAATAAAGGAACAAGAAGACTATAAAAATATTAGTCTGGTTATGTTTCCTACTCAAAGTCTGTTTCTGACTGTGCTATGGGAACGATATAGCAGAAGGATGAGTCAGAAAATGTTTCTTTAAGGAGCTAAATGGTCATGGCATAGGAGGTGCATTGTTGGTCTATTTTTAACTTTACATACATATGTAGTAATGGAGTAAAATATTGTTCTCTTTTCACGAAAAGGAGCCTTTTGGAAATAAAATGTGTCAGTTCCTCTGCTGAGACAGTATCGTTTAAGCCAGTATTCACGCTGTCAGACCAAATTATCTGATTGAACGTTCTTGTTCAGCAGAGTATCTGAAAGTTCTTTCTGCCATTCTTTCATTAAGGCTTTGTTACGCTCTTTTTATTCGATCTCAATAGCCACCTGCACTTGAGAGAGCTCCTTGGACCACACAAAATTGGCGAAATGTAAATATAACCTCAATGATCGGCTCTTAATCTGCAGATTTCATCGTCCAAACGACCAAATTTCTGTTTTTTTCTCAAATCAACCACTTCATTTTTAAGACCAGACACGTTTTCCAACAACCTGTTGTATCGTACGACCTGATCTACAATTTTATCCTCCATTACTTCAATATCATAATTCATTTTCCTTGTTTGTACTTCAGTACTTTGCGCGGTTATGCCTTCAGCGTCATGACTTTGTATATTGATATAGTATAGCATGTGCGTTTTGGTCGTCACTGTTAGTGTTACCGTTCTCTTCACCAAAGAGAGACTTTACTTCAGTTTCAGAGCAATTAGACTCTTCATCCGAAATGCTCACCCCATAAGCTGTAAGTTCTTTATCAACATCTTTCTCACAAAGGGTATCAGTGGTGATAGGATCAGGAACAAGTACACTGGAGCAGTTGCAGTGATCAGTTTCAACATGGTCGCAATCAATTGAGTTATTATCGAAGTCAGATGTAGTGACAATATCAATTGATGCATTTCTATTGAACCAATTTATGTACTCCTCTGCTTCTAATTTTGAGTCACAATTTTTGAAAGTTTCCTAGAAAACAATTAGTAGCCTTGTGACACGACTTCCAGTCAGTAAATATTCCTATAGTCCAACCAACTGTAACAGCGTATAGTACTTCACCTTCTGTTCGCTTGAGTCTTTGCCGCGTGGTCTGACTTGGCGCCATGCGTTGTTACTCTGTCCACTGCATTATCAATCTCAGCATCAATATCTGATCCGTAGATAAAATATACATCAGATTTGGACTTTCTCAGTATTTTATCTGGAGTGTGCATTTGGTAAGCATCGACGTACCACAACTGAAGAAAAAAATAACACCAGTACAAGCTAATTCACGCCAAAATTTCAAAGTTTGATTTCAAAAGTTTTCGTAAATTTCAAAATTTGTTAGTATACTGGGGATTAGTAACGTGTTACATTGCACAAGCAAAAATACAAGATGTATGTATCGTCCACACTGAATGATGGCAGGTACAAATGAATACTTCTTTTAATAACACCTTTATTGTCATCCTCCGATCCAGTGTTGGGTTACAACAGAACTGTGATTCAAGGTCATAAAGATTACAACTCCTTTTCAGAAGTTAAAGAATATTACCAGAAGATTTCATAAGTTTCAGCCAAAAATGTCCAGTCTTTTTTGAGGCAAAGCAGTAGTTGTCATCCTCCTTTATTTGGGCATGTTTTCAACAGTTAATTGTTGTATTTTGTGATTGAGTTACAACCTATATCATGACGTATATTAACTTCATCCCTTTGCACCATTCGCATATCATGACATCACTTTCTCTTTCTGATTGCATGTAAGAGTTATCATAATAAAATAAATCTGAGTTAAGCAAACAATATAACATGAAAAGGAGACATGACATTATCAAGTAAAAAAAAGTTTATCAAGTCAACAGTCTTGAAAATATGAGACAGTTGTATGCACAGAGCCAAGCTTTAACAGATCAATTAGCAACCTTATTAAAATTACCAGCCCTAGAAGGTGACAGTCTTATCCTGGGATTGAACCCTAGACTTAAAAAAAAAAGTCGTGGCGCTAAATATGTTTTCATTTAAAGCATGCGATGAATGGAAACAAAACACTTTTTCTTGGCCTTGTTATGTACGTGCGTTTTTAGTAGGACGAGACTAAGGCACTAAATAACATCAAAAGTTGCCGAAAGCACACGCTGAAACCTAAGTTCGCTTTCCTGCATTGCCAAAACTTTAAAAATACGGATTTTCCTTTAAAATTACATGGCTTCTCTGATGAATGATAATACGACAGCAAATTTTAAGAAATCAAATCGCAGATATATTTACTATGGGTTCACAGTCAGGCCTAGGGCTGCCTCTGGGCCTAGCACAAGATTGTGGATTTGAATCGCGTTCACTGAATCCCTCGCCACTGAGTCACTATCAATCTGACTGTAGGTCAATTGTTGGAACAACTAATAGGCCAAGGGCAAATCTCAATGATTCACATACATAATTTTGGGCTCAGCTGCAAATCTGTGTTGACTCTAAGCCCATTCGATATAAATTTGAACGGTCTTGGCCCTTGGGCCCATAAACAAGAAGGTACACATCAGTTGTTAAACAAAGAAACCAAACAAATACGAATACAAATGTTTTCCGAAGATGTGCACGTACAGTATCACATTTCGATTAAATAATTTGATGGTTTCGGCGGAGCGTATTTTTTGGACTGAGAAATCTAACTTTTTCTGTTCAATTACTTCAAAGCCTGAGTCGTTTAAATGTACGTACATTCACTGTAATGTAACGATGAAGAATAGAAGGAAACGCTATATATTGTAATAACAGCTCACGATCACCATTGTCACATTGAAATTGTTTTCATTAGTAAATTGCGGAAGACAATGCTACTCTCTTTTTATGTCCAAAAATGATCGAACGAACGGAAGCCTGTTGACAGGATGATATACCCATCGCCCATTACCAATGGTCTTGCTCAAGGGTGCAATTGAACCACCGACCAAAACCCAGTATCTCGTGACAGTGAGTGATTTAATATGTTCTTTTTGGGTACTTATTTGTCAAAAGACGTCCAAAATAGTGTAAAAATATATATCGACACCACTTTAATAGTTATAGATCGATAAATGTTGTACATCGAAACCAACCATTTCTCATCTGATAATGCAAAAAACCACGATTGGAACTAATTTGGGATAATCGGATCTTCATATTTTTCAAGTTTCTAAAAAGTGTCTGGTACCCTATAGCTGAATGTTCCGTTTGCATTACTTTAACATCAAATTATCAAAAACTAGTACCAATCGTGTTAAAATCTTTTAAAATTATGCCCAAGTTTCAAATCCGATCCAGGCATATATAACATTCCATATTGATGTAGAGAAAGTTATCCGAGAAAAGTCAGCAACTGACGGTGTCACGGGCAATGAACGTTAAACGCAGTGTTACCTATTGATTAGTTTGAGATTGAGGGAATTCGTTTGGTTTCAAGTCAAATGTTTTCCTATCCGATAAAAACTGGTCTTCCAAAACCCTAACGGTCAATAACAGAAACGACGCAGACACGCTGTTGTGGGTCCATCGAGATCAGAAGATACACATTTTAAAAATATGTCCCTTTTGACAAATGAAACCATTTTGTCCGAAATACCGCTGAGGCCCACAAGACAGAATGCTATCGATGAAGTAATCTTGCAATGTATTTTTTTTTAAATTCCGGACCCTAGGTGAGCTCGGAAAAAGTAAGTTGCTAACGTGATTTCAACTTTCACCAACTTAAAGCCGGCAATGCAAACTTTTTAGGCCTCGTCGTGTACGTAGTCTGTCATTTCGTCCTTTCTGTGGTACAAGGAAGATGATATGTAAATAGTCACCTGATATATCTTGATATGGCGTTACTGATAGCTGATTGAAGAAATCATCTAACACTCGGAGTTGCATCCTGTTCGTCTTTGATTGCCCGATCACTCGATTGGAATTACCCTTCAATGACAGGCAAACACCAAGGTCCTATTGGCAGAATAGACACCCTCTGAGGAACATCGTCAGCAAGACGTTCATTCGAGAAGTGAGTTTGATTTTCAACTCACGTTGTCCTGCAAATCTCAGGAAATCGTAGAAATGTTTTTACTGAAACCAGCAGCATATCTTATAGAGAGTAGAAACATTAAAAACCGGCGAAACTTCGACGGACTTTGGACTTTACACAATGTGTAATAATTTTTCTTGCCTAGAACAAGTACGTCCGCTAAAGAATTTTCTGTTTCAATATATTTCAGTGCGAACCAGTATTCTGCAGCTTTGGTCTGACTCTTATCGCATAGTACCAGTAGGTAGAATAACACAGAAATCTCAGCGTCAAATGTCGTAGTATTTAGAGAGTATAAGGAGACAAGTGTGAATGAAAGATGTGTTTCCGGTACATTTCTATTTCCCTCAACAGCAAGGCTGGAATATGGACAAGAAGTTGAGTGAGCTGATGATTTGATTCATTGCCATTGAAACTCGACGAAAATACAGAATACTGTCAAGATTGTTCAGATGAAGATAGTTGTATTTCAAACAACCAAAGAATATGAACAAACACCACACATGCTTTATATTTCGACTGAGCTCACTGTACAACAGAATGCTCAACGGTGCTCCCGTGTGGCGCTTTCAAAATAGTCGCCATGACATATTGAAAGGAAATCATGCACTTTAATTTTTACCGGAGAACGTCTTATTAGCTATCTCGGGGGGAAATTGTCGAATCGATATGAAATTAACAAGTAGCCGTTACGTCATATGTGTCGTTTTGGTGTCGCTTCAGAATAAAGCATGGGACGAGTGCATTTTCTTTAGTTGTCCTCATTGCACTTTGAAGTGGAACATGCAGAATCAGACTGAGTCTTCACTTGACTTGTTCTGACCATCCCTGCCAAACTTTACCCATGCCCATAATGTTAGCGACTGGTCAGTTCCTTCAGCCGAGGATAATTTATTTTTGCGGACATCAAAAAGTGGCTGGCACTCCCCCATATTAATGGAAAAAAACCCCAAAAAAATGGCCCCTAGGTATGCTATAATTTTCATGGCAGAATTGGAAAAAAACTTATAGAAAACGCTCCCTGTTCTCCTTTTCTATGGCAACATTTCATAGATGACGCGTTCAGTATCTTGGCTCTCCATATCGATAATATAATGTTATTTTTCAACTTCATAAATACCTTTCATTACAGATAAATTCACCATGGAAGTATACAGAAATCTCTCAATTTCCTTGATGTGAAATTTGGGATCGACGAAAAGGGAAAAATTCAAACGGACTATACAAAAAACCTACAGACACAAACCAGTACCTTGAATTCAATTCCGCCTATCCTTGTCACATGTAAATCAACATTCAATATGACTAAGCCCTCAGAATCTGCAGAATATTCTCTAAAACAGAATGGAGAGACCAACGGCTTTCAGAACGCCACACCTACTTGCTATCCCATTACGCTAGTTTCCGATCAAATCCATTGCGCTAAATCCATCCCTAGAACCAACCTACTCCAATATAATAAAAAAGACAAAGAAAATAAACAACGAATACCACTAGTTACAACTTTCAGTCCATGTCACCCCAACCTTCAAACAATCGCCAAATCAAACTTCCATATTCTCCAAAAGTCAAAACAATGAACCAAGGCCATCCCCACCCTGCCAGCCATAGCATATTGTCGCAACACAAACTTGAGGATCTATTGGTTCACAGTAACTTAAAAAGTTCAACGACAGAAGTTGGGTTTATGAAGTATAGATCGCTCAGGGGTTGTAACGTCTGCAAACAACGATAACACGCAAACTTACACAGTACAATTGACAGACTGAGTGAAACAAGACCACACTTAGGCTTCGCTTTAATAACCATCTTTCTCCCACACTCCTTTGCGTTTACCCGTAGAGCGCCCTCTATACACCCTACCAAACATATAAATTCGTGTTTCCCTTTGTTCTCACTCATACCTTTTTTCCATCACCCGGTATCACCAAGATAAGTACCACTTCTTTTCTGCATCACTCAACACATTTTCAAAGTCTTCGATACAAGTAATGTCATTTTTCAAAGTTTTTCTACACAAGTAAAATGCATTTTTTGAAGGTTTCAAAAACATTCATTTAACTTCTGTGTGAGCTCAATCGAACAATTCACTGTTAGGCCAGAGGAAAAAAAAAAATCTTGTTCATCGGATTTTTTGGACCAAGTCCCAGGAGCGGCGAGCGAAATTTTTTTTTTTTTATTTTTTTAGGCCGAAGGTAAACGCGGTGGCATTTTGCACAGATGCAGACAAGGCAAGATAATTGTTTCCCTTTTTACCAGAAATATCTCAGACAAGAAACACTGATACTGGTAACTGAATTAAATACTATATTTCCCAACAATAACATAGGCCATTACATTCACAGTTAGTGTTTGCACAACATATTCTGAGCATTTCAACATTCTCTCAGAATAAAACTGAAATGTACAGCAAATCACTGAAATCAACAATTCAGTATTGTCCTTTAATATTGTTCTGGTGGGACCTAGCATCTGAGTTTTTCACTTTACTTTGGCCCCATGTTTTGGCCTCTTTACCACTGTCTATATATACACATTTTACATGATAATGGTCTAACAACACTGTACTGTGATCGGAGTGAAGTTATACAGTCATCATTCAGATCGTACTTTAACATCGACGCAACCATGTGTTTTGTCATTGCCGTAAATTTTTATACTTTCGATGCAATTTTCATTCAATCGGATGCACCGTCCATCTGCTGTCACGATCTTGTTGAACAATTCGCCGAACGTAATATCAGGACAAACACTGCACTGAATAGCGTCTCTGGAACTAACTGTTGGCCATCACGTCGAATGTTGGCGATCAAATTAATACTCATGTGACATGTACTAACCTTTACAAAACGAGCAAATTTCTGGCCAAATCGACCCACTTTGCGTCATGATTCGCCAAATTCAGACGTAACAACAACGTGTTGGCGGTCAACTAAGTCCGAACACGAATGAAGTCTCATTCAGAAGAATGATCCCGTGCCCGCGAAAACCCGACACAGTGTAGGGCGCCACCAGCGGCAGTACTAAAAATATTTGTAATGCGGAAGTAAGAATTTGCCGGAATCAAAAAAAAAAAAAAAAATTCCAAATATGCCAAAGTAGAAGCGCGCGATTCCGATGAACAATTTATTTTTTCTTCCTGGCCTTATCTTGCAGTTTACAAGTATACTGAGATCTGTACATTTCATTACTCTCTTTAGATGTACCTGAAGAAGCTCTGGCATATATGTTTAGTGAGACGATTTCTAAAAAATATTCAAACACCTCCGGAATGTCTACCAAATCTTGAATTTTTCTAACGACTACTATTAAAAATCTGAAAACCTGGAAAGTTAATTCGGAATTGATCGTCACTGTGAGACCATGTTTTCATAAAAGACACTACATGGAATCCTAGAACATAGTTTTCAATAGTTTGACGCTTATTTTTCAATCATTGGACATTCCATGTTATAAATTTAGCTTGATGTTATAAATTTAGCTTGATTCGGGCCACAGCCTGTTCCTCAGTCTGTGTAACCGTCGCGTTCTCGCCGAAGTTGAAGTCGAGTGCGCGGACGATCTTGTCTTTAAGTTTAACTGGCACTGGCGGTATTCGAAGCTCGTCTTTCGTCTCCATTTGCGTGGCTCTTTGAAACGACTAGTTTTCCGTTTTTGTAATATGTCGTTTTCCTCTGCCGTCTCAGATCTGCCCAGCTCTTCCTCTGACGTCTGGTTAGATGGTTTCCGATTCCAATGTCAGCTTCTTTCGGCTTTTGTCTTGAGGTCTCAGTGATGAAATTTGACAACAATTGGACGACGTGGTTAGTCTTTCCAATTGACTGGTACACGCTGGGCTCTGACAACGTCCCCGTTGCTGAATGTCTTCTTTCTAACATATAGCCGAATGGCTCTACTTCAAGACTCCTCTACGTTTGTTACGTGTTGAAATTATTTCACGGTAAAAAGTGAAACAATGCCGAAAGAAGTTACTAAAATGTCTCAAAGCTAAAGTAAACTTTTAGTCAACTTTCAAACCGACATGCGGACTAGTACTCAGTGTTCTTCGAATATGAACGTGATCTCCCTCCTTCGAGGCCGCCATTATGTGGTAAGGCACCAGGCAGTTGAAGTTTGTGCTCAAGAATGAGACACGTCAAAATTGCCAAAAGGCCCTTCCGGAAGTTAGAATTCCTCCAGGCGTACAAAGGTGGGTTTATTGTTGTGTTCATAAGCAGACAAGTGATCGCAAATCAATGCAAAGCGGTATGACTGTAGGAGCTGCAGCCGTGATCGAGAAACTGTTTGATGTGTATAGGCAGCCAGCAGAGGTAGTACGCTGCACATAGAATGAATGAATTCTTAGCGACTTTAACTGTGGCTTTCTGCTGGCGAGGTTAATGGTTCTCGCTCGGTTGATTATATCTGCAATATCGTTTCGTAGTGGTGAGACTTTTGACTGACCTTTCGACAATCGAGAGCGCGTCGCAAGAAAAACGTATGTGTAGGAGAGTGTGATTATGATCGACGGTATGATGAATCCAATTATGGTTAAATGGTGAGGGTTTACAGCAACCGAAACATAAGTTCACCCGAAAGTCGTGTTTGAACGGAAATCCTTTCGGTATGGCCAACCAGGGCAGTGACACCACAACGGCCGAAAGCCAGACAAGAACACAAACTGTGATGATCTTCTTCTAACAGAATCCATTCACTGATGGCCTGGTAGCATTGCAGGTGCGCACGAAGCTGTAAAGAGCCATTGCAGTTTGGGTGAAGAACGAAGTTAACCAGGGATCATCGAGAAAGCTATTGTAACGAGACGAAATACGTCTCCACCGAGAGGAAATTCGTTGTTCATAGTGGAGACCACCATCAATTGTTGATAGAAAAGGGACGCCATCAATTCCGCCAGGGCCAAGTTGCCGTAAAGGGGTGTTACAGGTTGTCTGTCTAAAGAACTTCGACAAAAAGTGTAGATGAAGACGAGTATGAAGAAGTTACCAAGGATGCCCGTGATGGATATGAGTGACACAACGGTGGCATGTAGTGCGGGAATCACGACGGGAACTTCCAGGTCAGGAAAACAAACTCCTGATGTTTCCATGCACAGTTGTCGTGTTGGCCATCTTCCCTGCCGCAGATCGTCAATCCGACCTTTCAAAGAAATTCAAAGTCTAGTGAAGCTGTCAAGAAAACGACCTGTCGGAGCTCTCTCTTCGTGTCCAGTAATCTATGCGGATACCTGCTGCAGCGGCGGAAATGTAAATGGTTCTGATGCCCCAGAAGTAAAAGAAGCATGTTTCCATGGAAACAAAGTGTGCCATAACTATTAAAGCTCGGTACAGAATCCTTGACTTGAAGATCACGATAGCGGAATATTTGTATTTTCAAGGCAGGATTATCCTGATATCCCCATATGCTTCATATTGTAGGAATAATCGGAACGCCTATATTGTGTTTCAATGTTACCGTATATACATAACTGCATGTAAGCAAGAAACAAAACCAAAAGAAAAGTGTTGAATATTAAAATAAGCTATCAAATTTGCAAACCAGCATAACATATTTGAGGAAAAATGACATCGAGACTGCTGAATGGGTATAGGTAACCCATTAAAAAGTGATGCTCAGGGATTATGAGGCATGGGACAACGGAATAACATGTATCAATATTACATTAGCTTCACAGTAACTTGAAATGAGGAAGCAGAAGCTGACGACAGCAGCTGTTCCAAAAATCGAACAAAAGTGGAAACACTTTTGTTCAACCAAGAAGAATATACAACTTTGTGTTTTCGCCAACTTAGCGTTTTGTCCGGCAGATATATCTGACTGTACCCTCTACGACGGATTTCGTACTTAATTTATGGGAGAAAATTGTAAAATCTCGATGACCATTTTTTTCTTACATGCGTATAAAGGACAGTTATTTTCAATGAGCTAGTACCAACTACATCATCTAGCCAGGGTGTTGGGTAGAGTAACCGTAATCTAGACTAGATTTACCAGCAATATTTTGTACTTATGTCTTGACTGATGTACAAAAATGGTGCTGAGTGTGTTAAAGTGGAGCGGACAAGTAGATTTTCCATGTAAGATTTGAAGATATTAAAACTGTAAATTACAGACAGAGAAGAAGGACGAAACTGTAAGAACGTGGATCATTACACCACTCATATGGCACTACGTTCGACTTCAACTCTCTCGGCCTATAAAATGAAAATTTGAAAACGCAAAATTCCGACAACAAAATCATGATCTTACCCCAAAGCACAGAACATGGCAGATTACTTAACAGGTTTCTTGAATTTTAACAAGCGGACAGGTTTATGTTTAAGGTTTAATTCGCCTCGCGGACAGATATTTGGACTCTCAAACTTTTGCAATTTGACCTCCTACGCACTGAATCGGGAATTTTATTTTTCCGCCATAGAGACAACACAGGGATGGAAGCCATGATTTTGAATTTCAAATATCAATAATTTGTTTCTCAAGAACCAAAATTTGCCTGGTTACCCTTGATTTTTATTCTTGATGTTGAAAGAGAATAATCAAAAGTTTGCTTGAGGAGATTTTGAGCAAAGGTTCAAATCTTTCATTTTCGACGCGCGAACTACCTCAATTAGAGCGACGATTAATGTTAGTGCCATCGCATAGACACGGTTTCCATGGTTTAACCATGCAATTATAATACACTTTTGCTAATGTAGGTAAAATATTCAAACAGAGCTACAACCCACTAAACGCAATAACTTTCGTTTGTCGTACTCTTGTTTCAATTATCCGCAGCCCTAAAGGAGACATGAAGAGAGAAAAGTTGACAGATGGAGATTGCATGATTCAAACATATCAAAGTTATCGTTAAGGTAAAGGGCGACGAATTCGGACGCGCACACGCTTTAGAACGTTTCTGCGCAGATTTAACTCCAGCCTGTCGCAAATGGGTTACTTTGTAGCATGTATTTAACATCACCTGTCATTGTTGAAATTGCGCTTTTACCTAATATTTTGACCCAGTCTCCTAGAAATACATGTGACCTATAACCTTGTCATATTTTGACCCCCTAGGAAGCTGGTTTTTATTCAATATGAGCGAAAATTCACATTTCTCTCCCATTACATGGCGCATATTACCCATTCACCTGGAGATATTGTAAAAAGTAGCGTGGTGACACCCTTTTATTAAAAGTGTAAACTAAATGGTATTATGTCAGGATTTTATTCGCCAAGTTTGGTCAAAATGACACCATTCAAAGCGACAGGAAGAAAGTTCGAAAATTATGTAGTGATATAATTTCGATATCGTCATTTTGTAATCGATACTTATGTAAAAATTTCTTTACAAACATCATGAAAACTATACATTCGATAGATATGGATCTTAAGTCTTGGTATTTATTAAAATTAACTCATTTGCTAAGCTTTTTATAATTGCTTTCTTTAGTTTAAGTGAATTATATCATTTTTATTTATTTCTAACGACGCCATTTTAACGTCCGTTTCCATGGAAACGAGCATGGTGACCCCCATTTTTTATTTCATTTTTGCACTTGCACAACTTCCAAGAATATTTGTGCAAAGTTTCAAGAAAATGACACCACAACCTAATTTTGACGTAATTCGTAGTACTTCACCTTAACAGGAAGTGAGGTGCGGTCAACTGCATACTGCCTTGGGTCACGAATCCTTGCAAAGAAGGCATGCATTGCGGACACTCTGTCAGTTTGCCTTATCGCAGTATTAAAATCTATAATGTCGATGACGTGTTAGCGATGGAATATGCATTTCGTCATTGTTTCTAAGAAAATAAAGCGTATGAGATCAGTTTTGTCAGTCAACCAGGTATCAAAATTTGTGTACAGTTATGGTAATTACAGCCCAAAAAGGTTTTTACGCTGTTGTTCATATTTGATTTTGAGAGACTTTAAACAGTTCTCTTTCATGATAAATGGGGAAAAATACGGGTCATTCTTGCAAATATTTTGCGGGACGGATAAAAACGCAACCCTCATTCACTATGTCGACGTTTAAACTTTATACTCCGTCGTGATTGCTCCTTATATTTTCGATTTTTGCTAAATTAAGACAGTTGGTTTCAAATTAGTGCGCAAAAGCTGTAGATCAGCAAAGAATAGCCAGAAATGTTTCCTTGAATGTAATCTGCAATAAAACATCCAGTCACTTTTTTCAATTCACTCATAGCACAGTTGACAAGCTTCAAATACGTTGTCGTGTGACTGTTTTGATATTGGACCCGCAAAAAGTATTTATCGCCTAAATGAAAGACGATCCGAGTCATCTTTCATCTGCAATAATGCGGCCTTCAGGTTCATGGTTTCAAGCAGATTGCCTCTCCCTGTTTGTTTGTTGATCTGTGTACCTGTGGGCCTATGAATGGGTGATGTGTATGTTGACCTGCAGTACGATATTTTATGATAGATCTCTTTTGGAAGTATATAGTGGCCTAGCCCTGCGTACGATGCCGTGTGTTCCGGCGTTATACGGCCTCCCACCACGGCTCTGCTGATTGCCATGGACAAAACCGGCAACATGCGGATCCAATTTGGACGGAGCACGAAAAACTACTTTTCTGACTGTTTTCGGCCGAAATCAACTTGAGTCCGATCCAAATCCAATTGCCTACCCAAATCACTCATACGCTCACAGAGTGCGAAAAGAATGCTCTCGTGACGTCTAAAACCGTTGTTTGCTGGCGATGCATGGTCAATGGCCGAGGCAGTGGACGCCCATTGGATACGTTCATGCTACGATCATGCAGGTGCCTATGAGCTGCATTATTTCCTGTCGGGTCGGGGGATGAAACTAAATCGCGATTGACTCATCTCTGTCGGATTTTACCAAAAAGAGACACTTGAAATAGATGATAGCATCAAATGTTGACATCCAGACTGAAACATGATGAAAGGCCTGAAGATCGCCGTGATGTCATTCTTCTCTACACGTTTTTCTGAGCTGTTTTTTACTAAATTGCTCTAATATTATCTGACGTTTTTTTGATCATTTTTTCTTTCCCAACCAGGGCACAACATTACCTTTTTTACTTTCATAGTAACCTAGGATTCATTTAATTCGCAGATTAGATGTAATAGACTCATGTTCTTCCTCGATTGTCTGTGACTGATTTTGCTTTCCCAATATCGATATTGCATTCGCACTCACATGTCTTGAACCTTACGTCATTCACTGAAATAGTTTTCGGACAACTCAAGAAATTTGACAACTACTAACGAATAGTCGGCAAAATTACAGAGACTAGCAATAGTAATTATGGTCATTTTACCATCTTTAGCTAAGCGGATTCCCTTGGCGGAAGCAGTATATAACGATCTGAGTTCCCAGTTTTACCCTACCGTGTGAGTGTAGTATTCGAACGAGTGAAATCATAATCTTACGATGTTCCGAGTGGCCTGGAGATTTTTTATAATATACAATAAATTGACCCTATCAAAATACTCTGTTTTACATTGCTTGGATATTGATATTTTTTTCGATACTTTTTGACTTTGATTTTTTGATTCTCCATTGGCGGCAGCACATGTACGGTTACAACCGTCATGTGATGACCGGAGTGCGATTGTAAAGTTGTCGGGAACAGTGTTGTTCAGAAGAAAAATCATTTTGTATTTAGAGGCTGCAGTTCGGGATTGTTCATGATAAACAACCAATTATACATTTCCTACATCTTTGGAACGGGGATTACGGTAATCTTTCATGTGATGAAAATTTTTTTGAACGTGTTTGCAATGTGTTCTCACGATAAGTGTGAACTGATTCTTTGTCAGTAAAATCGTCAGAAATGGTCCAGTAACCATGGTAAAATAGACAAAGATGAAAAAATCATTGCGAGGAAGATAGTAAGAAATTCTTATTGCAATATTTGCTGTCGTATTTCTCGGCAGGAATAACCAATTTTACACGTTGTGTATGTATAAGGAGAGCAAGCAGGTGTTCGGCGGTCAATTGCTTCTATCATAATTATCTTGATCGCAGCTATTTGGCGAGAAGACAGCGGGTACTTATAATCTCGCAAAATTATTGACATCATGTCTTTGTATTGACAATTTTCGATCGGAGGCAGTTCAAATCAACAGCCGTGGTACATTAGGAATCGTGTTTATCACTGGACACCCAACTACATGCTATCAACAGTACGTTATGTACCATTGGCGGTAACACATTGGTCGTAATCTTGTCTAATTTTGCCCCGCCTTTTGTACCGTCCTGAAATTTCAAAGCTAGAATCTTTTTCATGCCACGTGGATCTAACAAACACTCCAGCCAAAAGTAGGACTGTAGGCGCAACGATGTAAGTTGATTTCCCTTTATGACTTTCCAATTATTTAGAGGACCATTTTGAATGCAGTGCTTAGATATTTTTAGTAGAATTTAGTTCTTTCCTTCCGTTTATTTTGAACTTGATTTACCTCGAATCTCCGATGTAGAAAATGAAAGACCTTGTATTTTAATCTCTTTATTTACCCAGTTTTCACCTCTTCTTGAATAAACCTATCCTAAACTGAAGCAACTGAGGGTGGTTATTTCTTGGAGTGGTTGGCACTTAGCGGATACAAAAGTAACTGGACTCCGCCACACACACACACACACACACACACACACACACACACACACACACACACACACACACACACACGGACAGACAGACAGCCATCGCTATGACATTAGCCCACGTGTAAACACGTGAGCTAAAAGATCTACACTGGCATTTGCCTGGATATGAGAATTTCCTTTGTCGTGTTTTATGTATTTTTTTGTATAATAGTTGCAAGCAGCACTTTCTCAAAGGCTTTCATGTGTTTTAATCAGCTGAACAATACGGCTTTCGATTGATATTGCAACTGTTCGACATGTACACGGCTGGTACTTTCAGTTTACTTTGAAAAGCTGAAAATATGTATGTATGCATGTATGTATGTATGTATGTATGTATGTATGTATGTATGTATGTATGTATGTATGTATGTATGTATGTAACAACCACCAATCTGTGCTAACATGCACTTCTGTGAACACACGTATTCTTTTATGCATTCGTCTAAAGGCATATAATGTTGTAAGGAGTGTTTCATAACACATACATTAGAAAAGTACCCACAGAATTTTCCAACATTTTCTTAAATATATTTTTGTGAAATGAAAGTGGCTTCCTACACCTGAAAATGCATTATACAACAATGATTTAAAAGAACTGGAAAGTGAACCCGAATGACAAATCTGTAATACGACATTTTAAATCAATCATATGGCATTTTTATATCAAGTATGACTGTCTATGTTTATCTGCATTTCTGTCTGTTTGTCTTCATGTATGTATCTATGTAAGTATCTATGTATACATCAATGAATGTTTGTCTCTGTGCACCTATGTAACCATATATGTGTGTTTGCATACATTTCTGTGAAGATGTTTATTTTTTATGTATTTTTCTATCGACATATATCGTGAAGAGAGTTTAATAACACAAACGTGAGTAAAGTTCAAGTACTATAATTTTGCGCAATTTTCTTGAAATATCTTTTTGTGAAATGAAATTTGCTTCGTACTCACGAAAATGCAAAGAACAATAATAATTTAAGTGAACTGGAAAAGCTGAATGATAAATATACAGCATATTGTAATCTATCAAATGAATTTTTTACATCGAGTTTGTCTTTCTTTCTTTCTGTCTGTCTGTCTGCACGTATGTATGTATGTATGTATGTATGTTTGTATGTATGTATGTATGTATGTATGTATGTGTGTGTGTGTATGTATGTATGTATGTATCTGTGTATGCATCTATTTAACACCCACCAATATATGCTTGCATACACTTTTGTGAACATATGTATTCTTTTGCATTCGTCTGAAGGCATATAAAGTTGAGAGGGGTGTGAATTAATATATTCATAACATATACATAAGAAAAGTACATACAAAATTTTCCTCCATTTTCTTGAAATCTATTTTTGTAAAATGAAAGTGGCTTCCTACTATTGCTACGGAAACTTTGTTCGTCCTACGAGCAGGATACCAGAGATCGACCAGAGTAGAGGCGTGTGGTTGACAATTAAAAGTCTTTATTCCCGAAGTGAATAAGCTTACAGATGAGCCAGCCGGTGTTAAGTGCTACTAACTCAACTTAACGTCCGACTATATACCTTATCGACTTAATTGTAAATACAGCAGACTTTAATTAACTCAACTATAAATACAACAAAACTTCATTTTAAATGTACGTCCTAACTCATTATCATACTTAAAGAGAAAAACACCGGATGTTATTAACATGTGAAAAGTAACAGATCGTTATAAGACGATTAAAGTAATAAAAACTTAAAGAGAGAAGCAACAGATTGTTATAAGAAGATTAAAGTAATAAAAACTTAAAGAGAGAAGCAACAGATGTCACGGACTTCAATTAAAATACCACTAAGAAAAACAACAGATGTCACAGTCTCTAATTAACATACAGCGGTTGGCATGCAGTAGGGCATTGAACTCTGTGTCTTAACAAAAAGAGAGAAGCAACAGATTGTTATAAGAAGATTAAAGTAATAAAAACTTAAAGAGAGAAGCAACAGATGTCACGGACTTCAATTAAAATACCACTAAGAAAAACAACAGATGTCACAGTCTCTAATTAACATACAGCGGTTGGCATGCAGTAGGGCATTGAACTCTGTGTCTTAACAAAAGTTTCTGATGAAAAAAACTTCATTTGTAACACTACACACGAAAATGAAGATTGAAAAGAACTGGAAAGTAAACCTGAATGGAAAATCGGCATTTTCAAATCTATAACACAAAATTTTTAAATCGAGTATGTCTCTATGTCTGCCTGTCTGTCTGTGTGTCTGTCTGTCCTTATTCATATATTTATGTATGCATCATTAATGTATGTCCCTGTGATGCACCTTTGTAACAATATGTGTACATTTGCAGATATGTATTCTTCTGTGCTTTTTACTGTCTATCGACATATGTCGTGAGGAGTGTTTATTAACTCAAACATAAGTAAAATACATACGGAATTTTGTTCTTGAAATCGATTTTTTGTAAAATGAAATTCGCATCACGCACACGGAAGTGCAATTACAATTACATAATTTAAGTTATGTGGAAAGCAAACCCGAATGGGATATATACATAATTTTGAAATCTATAAAACGACTTTTTTATACATCGAATCTGTCTTTCTGTTATATATATATATATATATATATATATATATATATATATATATATATATATATATATATATAATATATATATATATATATATATATATCGGCACATGTGGTGAGGAGCTTTCAAAAACACACCATTTATTTGAAATCGACTTTGTAAAGTGAAACTTGCTTCGTGCACAGGAATATGGCATTTTGAAATCACATAAAATTACAAAATTCAAGGAAAATACTGTTATAAAGATTATAAAGTCGTTTTGAACAAAATAATAGCAAAACCATACATATGTATGTGTGTATGTGGCAATCTATCAGTATATTAAATAATGACCAATTAGGAAATCACATTGGTGTATAGTTAACGCAAAATTTTACATCACTTTCTTGAAATATATTTCAATGAAATATATTTAGCTCCTTACACACAAGTATAATTCCTATAACAATTTAACAAAACGGTAGATAAAACCCGAGTCGGAAAAATATAGTTTGACATTGTAAACAATCATATTATTTGTATAGTGTGTTCATGACGCTATCGAGTGCCCATAACTCGCAAGAATATTTTAAAGAAATTTTTTATACCAAGTGCAATAAGTATACTAAATTCAAGTCTGTAATTTGTAAGCTTCCGCCCATTTTAGATTACACATTACATGATGTATTTATTTTTATAAGTCTGTATCAATTTTAACGTTTACGTTTGTGAGCTTTTATTGTGTTTTCTATGTGATTCTATTTATGTCTCCTATTGTACATATATAGGTGAAGCGAAAGAAAAATTTCCGCTAAAGGACAATAAAGTATAATCTAATCTAATCTAATCTAATATTTTTACGCACGGCCTTGTTTTCTATTGATTATACATTACGAAATTATAAGTAAGTCTGAATCTTTTCAAGTAAAATTGAAAGCTTTTTATATCACTTCGAACAACATCATCAAAGTAGATTTAACATGTGATATATTAAATATGTCATGTTGCAACAAAGTACAATTTAAAGGACTTTAACAACAATTTCATAACGATAGGAAATTGCTTTATAATATCATAGCGTTTCAACAACACAAAACTATTCGTTTGCATGTCGTGAAAGCACGTCTTAGAAAGATAGTGATGTTTGTACTCGCAATCTTAAAGTGCAAGTTCATCACCTGATCAGGCGGATCTACCAATCTTTGAAGAGGAAAGCCATTCAGATCCATCAGGATCAAACACACCCACTCAGCACTGAATTTAAAATCCTCCCGTCAGGTCGACGACTTAAGGTACCTTTGCGCGTAAAAACTTGTACAAAAAGTGTTTTATACCTTCAGCTGGGGCAGTTTTAAACTCAGAATTTTATACGTAATTTATTGTTTTTCCCCAAGACTGTGTATATATGTGTGTGTGTTTTTATTGTAAGTCAGGAGATTTGTGGTGTCGAAAGAAAATTTTCCATTTGTGGATGTGCGTGTTTCATTAATGGACAATAAAGTAATTTGAATTGAATTGAATTGAATTGAATTTATGAAAGTGGTCGATTTAAAAACATTTTCCCGTTGTCTCAAATCGAAGGATTCTCATTGGTCATGTGTCACCTGAAAAAGTCCCGATGAACAGTGACCACGTTATCAATGCTGCATCTTAGAAAAATGTATATTCACTTAAAATCAGTTGAAAATTACACAAATTGAACAGTATTTGGAAAAAATATTTTCTTCTTCCAGAAAGTATCTTTCCAGCTCATAATGATTCTTAAAATTGATTAGCAACCATTTCTATCTACTAATTTCACACAGTTACCGTACGAACAATAATCGCTCTGACATTTGCTGCAGGGAACTCAATGTATCAGCTACAGAGACTACTTAGCATAGCTAAGGATGTGCACATCCTTGTTCATGAATGTGCGAGGTCCTCTTCGTAAGTGTATTTTCTCTGAATAACCTACGTGACCTACAGAAAACCCCACCTACAAGATCAATGTTTTATATATTCAATGTAGTAGCTGAAGATACCGTGAACATCTTAAAACCTGTGATTCAATTCAGCATATAAAACTTCGTAAACACGATCTGATCAGTTTAAATCTCTAAAGACAAGATGATTTTTTTCTGTAGACGTAACAATCACATAAATATACACCATTTCTTAACACCAGTGTTCGGGAGATTGTAGTCGGTTTTTGAAAGGCGTTTTTTCAATTTGTTATCCTGGGCATTATATTTGTACCGTTTATCGAGAGCTAGCTCATCAGTTAAAGTCGAGGCAAGCTTTTTTGTGTAGTATCAAACAGTGTATCTACCCTTGAAGTTAGCTACTGTTTTTGTCTGTTTTTATTAATTATTTTTATCGCTATGTCGCTCTAGCATTGTTTGATTCTCTCCCTTCTTGTTCTTTACTGTCTGTCTATAGTTACACTGGTTTTTTTGTTTCCATATTCCTGTCGCTGTTGCTATGCATTTCTTGCTCTATTGTTCCGTCTCTCTCTTGCTCACCTTTGTCTTCTGAGTTCTAAATAGTTTCGATATTGAACGTGGTCAGATGATTGCAGAGACACACAGTTGACGTCATGTTGGATGCCGATGATACCTAATATTCAAGAGAAATAATTATCAAGGAGGATTGACCATAGTACTTTGGAGGCTTGGACAGAGAATTAAGAATACTTTCTTGGCAGCAAAAATCTCTCTAAAGATCACAAAAAATATCTATTTAAAAATGAACACGCAAATTTCCGGAAGATATTTGGGGTTGGGTGGAATTACCTGGAACATGGTGGAAAACAGAAAATGGAATCCGGAATCCGGAATAAAAGGTTATGTTTGTGTCCTTCTTGTAACAAAAAGTTCCTAGCGATGAATTCGAGAATAAAACTACTAATTCGGTAAATCCTGTACAGAAAGAGCTTCAGGTATCACGTTTCCTGCGTCTGCATCCACACACTTGCTTGATCAATCATGGTGGTAGCTTAGGCGAAACTGAGACTGCATCAACCGAACAAACACCGCAGCAGGTAGTTCAGTATAGATTGCTGCAATCGTAATTGCAAGTCATAACCGTACGTCTATTATAAACGTTCAGACGAAATCCCGACGACAGCTAGCACACCCTCATAGGCTGTGACCGACTCTACTGTCCAACCCACAGCAGTGACTATCTTAACCGATGAATGATTCCCACTGGCAGCTATTCCCAAAGAACCTCCACCAACGTATCCTCAAACGCCCGTTCTCGTTTTAAAGTTAAAGTGTGTTTTCCATACACCATATCCGTGTTTAGCGTCAGCTGTTTTTTTTCCAAAAAGACAGAAAATCCTCGCTTAAGTTTCTGTGTTGGATAAATTCATTGATAACCTTGAAATTAAACTATTTTTCAGGGATTTTTGGTTCAAGACATGGAAATCTTTGTCTAACACATCAATGGTGAAGTCAACAACTTATTCATGAAAAAAGAAGCAGAGCCTTGTGCCGGTAACGCCAGCACACCTTTTCAGAAAAAAAGATTCCATGACATTTGCTACATTGTCTATGTGTTTTGTCGGTAAAAACGTCAGTGGCTGCATTTACCTTAAAGCTTGTTGCACGGCACAAGAGAGAGTCCACGCTGACTTTATTTTCGCTGTATCTGTGCTTGCGCACTTTTAGATGCTAGAAAATCCGTCTCCTGTTTTTATACTATATATTCCGAAAGCTCAGACACTGTGATCTTGAAAGTTTGCATGTCATCAGTTTTTCGTGCGCGGTCCAAATTGGGACTGATGTCGCCGGATTTGTCTATGGACCTAAGCAGGGCTGTGGTGGGACGCCGTATAATGCCGGGAAGCAAAGCATTGTACGTAGAGCTAACGGCTGTGTATGTTTATACGTCGGAAAACACAGTAGCGAGTGTTTTCAAATTTCCCCGATTACAAGATTTGACTTTTTAAGGCGCCATGTCACATAATCCGGATTTGATTTTCCATTTTCCATATTCCATGTTTCCGGTAATTCTACCCAAGGGATGTTTTGGAGGGGGACAGTTGGTGTCGGGTTGAAGTATTGATACTCTCCCCACTTCAAATATGTTATCAAATTGTCTATGGCTGCGAATTGTATGGTCAAATTCTGAGGAATCTCTTTCAACATCTATTAGTGTACGCCAGAAAAGATATTAAAAGTTTTGCATATAATAGTCCCTACGTCTTAGAATACGCTCGCCGGTTGTTAACATATTATTAGTACACTACAAATAATAATTACGTGAATATTAATGAAAACCCTTAACCTTGCGTATATGATTAGGCTAATCAATAAGCAAACATTGGTTTCATTTAACTTTCGCCGCACTTTCTTATTAAGAGTCACATACCTTACAACCTTGTATGTCCCAGGTAGTCGTATTCTTGTCCAGATAGGTGCAAGCGGTTTGCTTTACACTCATTGAGAACATGGCACTTTGGTCTACAAAAGGAAAAATAGTTAGTGAAAAGTAATTAGATATGGCAAACGACTGCAAACGGATTCACGACCAGTTTCTTAGTAGTCAAATAGATGCGCATTGTTCTGCAATCAAATCAATTTCACTTGAGAAGAACATTTGTTGCTATAAAGAAAATGTTGACAAGTTAAACTTACTTCCAGGAATAGCAAAGGTCAGATAGTATTCTCCTGTCATCAAAAAGTAGTCCTCTGGGATGAAAATGCTTGAGTAGTCTCCGTGAAAGACAACATCAACAGAAAACTGGTAACTATGATAGTTTTTTGAATACTTCAATACATCATTGAAGATGTACGCAGTGCAATTCCAAAACACAGATTCATTGCTTACTAACATGATAATTGTTGCATGGAAAAGCCGCGACACCTGCAAAAGAATGATAAAGAGGCATATAAATTGGGAATTACTCGGATGTTTAGCAATTGAGGCGGCATTTTGCCCCTTCATAGAATCAGAGATGATTATGTAGTGCAATTCTAGAGAATGTTGGCCAATCCAAGATACAATGTTCGATTGTAAAATAGTCAGCACCACGCATTAAACGGTATGTATCGTCAGGTATTGACCGATATTTTTTGTTTGCGACTAAAATTACCCCAAGGACTTTACCTTATTCACTTCTCCATTTATGTATTTACTTTATCGTGAAACAACAGGTACAGGTAATAGGGTAAAATTGTCAAATATAATTATTTGCATAAAAACGAAAACACAATTGCAAGATCAGCTTTGAAAGGAAATCATGGAAAACTCTGGTAAGTGAGAAAATGTGATGCAGTATTAGAAAAAGCCAGGAGAGAGGCGGAAATTATATGACTCTCCCATAAACATACATCTAAAAAACGGAGTTGGTAAAGAGGTCACGGAAAACATCCAAACTTATTAAACTGTCAAAATGTTCAGTAGTTTTATAATACAATGGGAATATTGTTACATTTTCTACCTTCAAGCCGTCAATCGGGGAATATCGACCACCTCTTGCCTTCTTATTGTGCTCAAAATATGGTGACCCTTTTTAAAAGGTATGCAATGCATGAAATTTCATTACCCTTAAAAGTGCTTGTGCGAAAAATGGCGATTCCTAAACACTTTATTTCTGTCCTGTACCTAAGCTACCGGTGAACAGAAGCAGAGATTTTAAATAAATTTTGTCTGAACTTGTTCATACCTTTGCATCAAATGACTTTGATCGGGACCCAATAAGCGATCAACATTCTACATAAGCTCTCACAACGGACACATACAGTATTTTGAAGATTAAGGAACAACTAGAACGCATATAATGTATGTTTAATAAAAATCAACAATTTGATATACGCTCGTCTCAGCAAAATTAGTTTACATACGGTCAAGGCTACTAGTGAAAATTCATTATGAGTGAAAATTCATTAGACAACTCGGGCTATGTTAAGAATAATAAGCTTTATAGATATTACGTCAGAGGCGACCATCAGTGGCAAAGTGACATTGATAGGATGACACATGGACGTATAAATACATACCCCAAGCAAGTCTTAAGAAGCTGAAGGAAAAAAGAAAAACAACGGAAGAGTGCGATAACAAATATTTATTTATACACATGAATATACTTACGTTGAAAGTGAAACCAAAGTATGTGACATTGTCATCTTCAAGATATAAACCTTCAATCAATCTGTGTGTTTCTGGTCCAGGGGGATTAATAGCAAACATAATGCCAATATCTTCGTCTGTATCTTTCACTACGACAACCAAAATAATCAAATTTGAGCATCGTAAATGATGAATTAGGTAAAAAGCAATACAAGTTAACATAATATCAAATATAACTGTTTATTCATTAATTCTGACAATCTCTGCGATAAGAAAAACAGTCTACTGAAAGATAATATAAATGTTGTCTCAATGCCGAAGGAAAATAGACAGATGGATAATGTTGAGGTTTAGTTACCTCGGTGGTATCATGACAACTGACCCTGATAATTGCCTCTGGATAATTGCTCCAGAAAGACTATTTTGTCACGAAATCAGGGAAACATACTCATATTGGAACGTATGCAGATAATCAACTCAAATAGAATCTTCATTTCTCATATACCATAAAAAAGCTCATTTCAACTGCACTTTTAAACCGTGTGATTTACAAACACTTTATGTCAAACACAAGAAATCAGAGTTTACACTTTGGCTTTTTACAGTTTACCATTTGGTTGTAATCTACATGATAAATTAAGTTCTCTGTCTTGTACGTCAAGAAGTAAATTAAAAAGCAAATATGAAATGTGCCTGTATAATTTACTCTTCAAAATCAACAGAGACATCCGAACCATGTTTACTAAAATTCGCCTTTGACAAAGTAACAATGAAGTCATTGACTATCCATTAACAATATAGTTTATCTGATGGTGACACCTTCCAGTATGTTACAGCATCACGCCATTTTGATATACCATTATCACACATGGCATTATCACCTCCATACATTTATAATCATCCATTCATCGTTCCAGATGGCTTTCTCTTTAATAACGACAAAATTGTGTCGGTAACTATTTGTCTCTGCCATTTTGTCGCCCTTTAAGACCTACAGTGATCCGTAGCCTTTACACAACTAGGGACTCGACATCGGTAGTTACTGTTTAAGAAAACGGTTACTGCAATTTTTTTGCACCGTTAGCGATAAATCGGAACGGAAAATGTACAATTGTCTGCGGGGCAGTTGTCGTAAAACCATAATTCATAACGTGACAAAGGCCATCTAAAGCAAACGGCGTCTCGAGAAAAATACAGAAGAGCTAATAATAAAGGCCAAGTTATCTTTCGTTTTCCGTAACATACTATCTACTATGGGAAGGAAGAAAACGCAACAACATGTCCACATTCAAATGTATTTGTTGTCGATTATCACGAGCAACTTGTTATTAAAAAATAACTGCCAAAACGCTGAGTTGTTAGAAGACACTTTAAACCGGAATTTGTATTGAGAACGGTCATGTGAAAGGAATCGGTACTTACCTTCGACTCCGTTGCCTTCCCTGTCCGTAAAGGACAATGACAGTATGTCATTCACGGAAACGTCACCTTTACCCCGTCTCTTCAAATGAATGACCTGTGAAAGACATTGAAATCCGTTTTAAAACCATCAAATCCATTGTTTGGCTGCTCACTTGGCCAAAGTACTTACTTATATTTTTGTGTCCACGCGTGCGTGCACGTTTGAACTTGTCAAGGACAAACACAAGATGAATTTGAACACAGACTGGAAACGCGGCATGTCTTTTGTTCCATGGTCGTCTCGGTAGACTATTGGCTTTTCATATTAAAATGAGCTTCAAAGGTGTTAAACATTTTGGAGGCTTTGTTTGTGGTTGATAATTGCACGAGATTATGCGAAAAATACGACGAGATGGCATTGCACTGGCCTGAGAGCTCACAAAGCTCATAGTTACTTTGTGAGCTCTCAGGCCAGAAACACTGCTTCACGCCAATCAAAACATAACACGCCAGCAGTTTCATAAACATGTCCTTCCTTGACGCACGTGTAAAAGCCGGTATGACTGACCGTAAACCATTAAGTAAAACCAGACATTATCGATAAAAGACTTTCAAATTTGGTTCAAACACACTCATTATATGTTCATAAAAGTATGAGAGGAATTTTTAAAACGGTAAAACTCACTTTCCTGAAGCTCAAAACACTCCCGTTTTCGCCAGCACGCCAATTCTGCTCGGCACCACACGACAACAACAAAACAAACTTTGCCGAACATACTTTCACTTAACAATTGAACATACTTTCGCTTAACAATCCGAAAATTACCGAAGGATGCATGGTCGGCACTCTTCGGAAAAGAGAGGGGAGAGCAACTTGAGGCGAGGCGAACATGGATAGGTTACGTTACCGCTTCACGCCTTAAACAATACCCGTTGCGAGTCTGTTTATGACTGTCTGTGATTTGAATACGAACTTACTGGGTACCCCCTGCCTAAAAATCTATCTCTACATATTCTTAATGCTTATTATACGGTGTAATTTAAACGCCTCCGTGCTTGCAGACTGTCATATTGCCGTTTAATTATGGGAATGGGAAAACAGGTAACTGCTTTTATTCTTGAAATGGCACTCATATCACATGGAATATATATATGGAATATATATATATATATTATTATATATAATATATATATATATATATATATATATATATATATATTCCGAACGAGTATAGGTGCGCCACAAAAGAGTGATTCACCATGTAGAGGCAGTATCCCTCCGAGTCGTAGGCATGGAACATACGGCAGTGACACAGGGCATTATACTATTTACCACATGCATAGATCAATGTTTCCGTGATAATGAGATAGATATTATATATATATATATATATATATATATATATATATATATATATATATATATATATATATATATAATTGCACAGATAAATAAAAAATGAAATACAACTGTAAACATAATACAACGAAAATACAGGCAAAATGGGAAAACGAAATAAAAATGTAAACATAATAAAATATGCAAACAAAATGAAAGAATGAAATAAAAATGTAAAGAATATATTATAAACCTGCAAAGTAAATAAGAAAACGAAATAAAAATGTAAACATGAAATGAAATACAAACAAATTGAGAAACGAAATAAAATATAAACATAATACAATAAAAATGCAAGAAAAGTAAAAGAAAGAAATGAAAATGCAAGCACAATGAAAAAAAAATGCAAACAAAATACATTTGATTAAAAATGTAAACAAACGAAAAATTACATCAAAATGAAATAATGTTAACACAAGTGTTTTGGCTCAAATCCCATCCATAGTTTCCGTGCGCTAGCGCCTGAAAGTCACAGTATTATAACCGGAGTTTTGCCACAGCCCTACGCTACAGGTTTGATTCCGATCGATAATTTACGGAATTTTTTATGTGATGAAGCTAAGGAAATTTGTCGTTGTTCGTCGAGTGACTTGATGTTTTGTGCCTTCTATGTCGCTTTCCCGAAAATCATACGGTACTTATTTCGTCAGTTGAACTTACGTCGAGGTGTAGTTTTTGGGTTATCGCCATTGCTTTCTGTCTTGAATTGTGGTTCCTCGTCAGTGCATGTTTTCCGTATATAATCTATGTTCCCTGTCACAGTCGTTACACAAGCCATTAATGCAAAAAGGCAATCCATGGTTCTTTCAACTCTTAAAGTCGTGATAATCGATAAAATAGTAATTTGAGAAGTGTGGTTGATTTGAAATAAACTTACAATTCTATTTAATGTTCCATCCCCTGACGACTCATTAGCAAACAGTTTATCTGCCGACGGTAAAGTAAACCCATAACCATCTCCGACTACGATAGTGCAATTGGTGATGTTGTAGATTGAGTTACTTTCTAAGAGTAATCCTACAGATGGTGTATCCAATACGATGGGCCCAATGCCAGGCTTTGTGTTGCGTAGAACAAACTTCGCAAGGCTGTCAACGGTGTTCAGCACAGATTCAGTCATCAAGTCTGTGCCATCATTGCTGTTTACATGTTTTGGTGCTGCGAGCTGTATCACTTGGATGCCCTCGTCGATTGCTTTTAATATGTCTGTTAGAAAGAATTAGAAAAAACGGTAGTTTAGAGACTCTGAATTGATTTCATTCTACAGGTTGTGGTTTCAGAGTCGACGCAATACCGCTATTGAAATATATAACTGATATAAAAGTAATTGGAAGTGATAAAATGTTACGAGAGAATAACTTGGGCATGTTGACCCTGTGATGTCTCTATCAGAACATTCTGGAAAGAGATATTCGTGTAATATATTCATTTAGGTAAACGTGAACTGTACTGCATTCTATTACGAATTCAACAATGTATGCTTCGTGTCGTTCAATTTGGTACTGTGAAGGGACATAAGCTTAAAATTCATGAGTTTACTTTTCTTGTCTACGCACACACTCGTTTCTATTTGAAATCTGGGGAATGGCTATTAAATCAGGTTGACAACGGCCGCACGACATGCGGTTACGATTCCGAGTAAAGCAAGACAAATTTGTTGCTTTCACAAATTTCCCTTCAAATACAACACTAATGTTCATCAGACAAGGAAAACTATGCAGACCTAGCATAGCTCTTTGTAACGACATGCGAAGCACAGTGAGCATGCAATAACCGAGGTATTCCACAATGCTTGTCCACGGTCACTCCACAAAACGTGGCGTGCCGTATAGCATGGAGGTACTAGCTAAGCTCCGGACTCCATGCATGATCGTAGCGAGCCACTAACCGTGAACGTAGAAGAGAACGCTATGTACTAAAGTACACGTGGCCATAAAATAAAACCACGGAGGTTACTATTAGTATTAACTTAAAGCAATTTTCTGTCACGGTATCAGCCGATGCACGATGGTAAGATACAGCCGGTGTGAGTCAAGAGTGCTCGGCCATGACTACGCCGAAGCCTTATAGCCCTACCGCAAAGAGCAATTAGCGTGTGTGCAGACTGACGCCAGAGCAGCCATCGAGACCCTTCTTTTATTGACATGTAGTCTTTGGTCCTGGCAAAATTTGCAGCAACCTAAGTCTGTGTACGGTGACTTGTGTTCGTCCACTGTGTTGCCCTCCATTGTGGTGGAGGGTAACGTAGGGAACAGAACATGTACACAGAGGTCCGCACAGCATCGTACCTATGGTGCATTAGCTACGTTGATAGTAGCTCATGGTTACTGGAAAATACCAAGAGCAGCCAAACCTGAACTTTCTCACGTAAATGATTTTCTTTTTCTTGAGTATACAACAGCATAGACCCTGGAGCGAGAGTCTCCCTAAAAATATATATTCTCAATCACTCACTCACTCACCCAATGAAAACTATACGCGGGTGAGGAGCTGATACAAAGATACCCGGCCCAATATCTGAATATATCCCATGAAATACTGAAACTAATCTTTCCGAAACAAATAATAATCGCATACAGAAGAAACAAAAACATAAAGAAACATTGGTGAAGGCCAGATTAAACAAACTAACAAACGGACAGCAACGCCATGGCAAGAGCGACTTCAACGAAAAGCTAGAGTAAAACAATCAAACAAGAACCAAACAAAACCATGAGTCTGATAAAGAAACTACTCAGGTTTCCAAAACGAAAGCGTCAAAAGAATCACGGTGTCTCAGACATATCGGTCCGGCTTCATTTCTAACACCAAAAAGCCGACACACAACACAGTGCACAGCATGAATACACTACACTTAAATAGTCACTAAACAATTACACAATCAGTCCATATCACAAAACATTAAACGACACGACTCTCAACATAATTTATTAGCAATGTGTGCAGCCGCATTCCGTATTTTACCTGCAATGTGTCATGTTTTCCTGTGTTTCGCTAAACTGTTAATGAGACTTTTAATTACAATGTTGCTTTTCAAGTCACCTACACAACCATTTTAAAGGGGTGATCAAGAGGGCAAGAACAGCCGATTTTGACCAATTAGGTTCAAGAATCTGGCAAAAGGTGCTAAGAGCGTGCGATAGATATATTGACAAGATACACATTGAGAACAGTAGGATTAAGATATATGTGACTGGTCCAACCTGTTCAGTTTCTGCGTGGGAAAAGTTGGAATGAATGCAGAAAGTGCAGGGAACCACAAAACAACAGTTCTGAAAAAAGTAGTCAAAAGATACAGCTTATGGAGCTTTAATGAATAATGAATGGCCACTTCTGGTCATTTTGCTCTGTATGTGGTATATAAAAAGCACCAAAACAATGATGAGATGAAGTGAAAGGCCAAGTATCCTTGGCATTTTAATTAGATGTGAACAATGTGAACGCCTGAAAAATTCCTCGCCAGTTTCCTGGAATTGAGAGAAAACTACAGAACAACCCCAAACAAAGGAGGTCACAGGTCAAAGGTCAACTGGCGAGGACAGAAAATTATAAGACAGCAAAACACTGGAGAAAAGGCACATATTAATCTACCACAAAGGTGTGGGCCTCAAAAACGCCACAAGCCACATGTTTGGCCGCCCCACCCAAAATGACCAGACGCAAAGGTAAAACCTGGTGAAATTACAAAAAATAAGTTAACGCAATTCATTAAAACTGAAGTACTTTGGTTAACAACAATGCTAAAATTTCAAATATGGTGGCCCTCGCCTGATTAATATAGAAATGAGGGAATGACCAACAAAGGAAGGGCACATGTATATAGCGGCCCCTGCCTGGCCTATATATGAGCGCAGTTGTTTTACAACAAGCTACCAAGCTGCTGGTTGCCTGATATACCTCTTGAATGCATCAGAGTTCCGCCTGCGTAACACACGGATCTGTGCGTCAGACAAACCGTCTACGGCAGCTTGCGTGGCTGCTCCGATCCGAAAACTGTGTCCCTTAAACCTACTTACATCAAAGCCGCAAAAAACGATAGAACGCCTAAGCTGTGCTGTGAAAATCACAACGTCCAATGCCCAATGCCCCTGGCAAGCACAAAAGTGGGCCAGGCTCCACTCGCCTCAAACGGCATAAATCCCAACTGCCTGTGCAGGGAAAAGGTCTGCCACTTCAATCTTCTGTAATGAAATAACAAATGCTGTGCCCGGCCTGCTATGCTTAAAATTGGAAAGAGTAAATGTCGTTGACTAAGTCGACCTGAGGTTCTCTTAAACTGCAACTGATTGAACCGAATGACACCACCCATATCGTGTTTATTCTTAATGGTGATTTCCCCAATCCTGAGGAATCCATTGAAGGCTGTTAGAAACATTGCTCTGAATAAACAACACTGGTAAACTGATGTAATAACATCAGGAATGGTCTTAACTAGACAATGCAAAATATCCCGCGTGATAGGGAGACGAGTATCCAGTTTATGCTCTAACTTGCGATATGGTTGAACCAGTTTGTGCACCATAAAAGAATTGGTTGGGTCTGAAAAACCTGCAAGTCTATGAACATAGCTTATGGCTGACAAGTAAGTTGACATAGTGGATGGGGCAAGGTGCTGTCTGGAAAGGTAACCAATAAACAATGCAATGGTTGTGTCTGAGAGTGGTATGATGGACAATGCAACCCAAATTTGCTGCCCGTAAACTGTAGTAAATAAAGATTTCAAAGCAGGTTTACCATGGTTGATAGACTTGGTTCAAGTCGCTGAATTAAAAAAAAAATAAAAGCATTTATAATAGTTTCTCTTTTGTCTCTGCTATTTAGTACAAACCTATCCGGAATTTGGCAGCTCACGCCAGGTTTTCCCAGCGACTAAATGCGTCACGTTTGAGTCTGCGCAGTAGTAAGTTAGTTTCTGCCGGATTCACCGACTTGGACTTCTTGCAAAGTACAGGCGGTGAGACGGACTGTGTACACAGTGACGTAGAGCAAATACAAAATGATTGACAGCCCCCGCCGTTATTCTGGCCAATAAGAAGAACGCATGCTAATAAACCTCTGCATGCATTAAAAAGTTTGTTGTCATCTCCGCGGAAAGCTAGACATCGAGTACGTTTTATATCTGGGCGAATAATGGCATCAAGTTCGTACATCAACCGCGTATGGCGCGTAATGCATGCCAAAATTAACATCCGTTTTCTACACCACTGACCGAATTTTTCCACTAGTCATCCACATTCGGCTTGCCGATTTCTGAACCCACTCACTGAATTATTCAAGTGGTTAGCGATTTCTGAACCCACTTACTGCATCCTTCACGTGGTCAGCGATTTCTGAACCCACTCACTTACATTCAAGTGGTTAGCGATTTCTGAACCCACTCGCTGAATTCTTCATGTGGTCAGCGTTTTCTGAACCCACTTACTGCATCCTTCACGTGGTCAGCGATTTCTGAACCCACTCACTTACATTCAAGTGGTTAGCGATTTCTGAACCCACTCGCTGAATTCTTCATGTGGTCAGCGATTTCTGAACCCACTCACTGAATTCTTCATGTGGTCAGCGTTTTCTGAACCCACTCACTGAATCCTTCAACTGGTTAGCGATTTCTGAACCCACTCACTGAATCCTTCAACTGGTCAGCGATTTCTTAACCCACTCACTCAATCCTCCAAGTGGTTAGCGATTTCTGAACCCACTCGCTGAATTCTTCATGTGGTCAGCGATTTCTGAACCCACTCACTGAATCCTTCAACTGGTTAGCGATTTCTGAACCAAGTCACTGAATTCTTCAAGTACTGAACTCCCTAAGCTCAACTTCATTAGTTTCTACTTATGACACGAAACAAGACCCCTACGTCACACAGCGTCATGCCTACGTCAAATGTCGTCACAAAAATTGTGGTGTCAATTTTTACTAGAATGCTAAGGGGTCGAAATTTACTTTGACCTCTGAGTTTTACGTCGACAACAAGTGCGTTTACGTCAACTAACACACTCTGTCAGTGGATTATTTTTATTTTATTTTTTCTTCCAGGCCTTAAAGCACCATTATTTTTTAACTTTTATCCTTTTTTGTTCGAAATTACATGTTATTCCCTTTCATCCATCTTGAAATCTTGTTCAGTGAAGAAATAAGCCAAATTTGTGCTTCTGTATATAGTGACATACAAACGCTAAATACTGCCCGATCGAGTTGGATTGCCGCGCGGGTTTGTTGACACGCACATGTATACGTCTTGCAGCATGCCTCGCACGAGTGATCGCTCGCATGGAAGTACAGCTCTCGTCATCGTACGGTTTCAGAAAAACGACAATATGGTAATTGAATATCGTAATTTAACTGCCTGTAGCTAGATTTAACTTTACCAAAGGCGACAGAAACCTCTACATTCAGTGTTGATAACTGACTTTGAAGTCTTAAATTTCAGCTTCGAATGATCGTGATGACAATAGCCTTAACACAGAAGTGATATTTGCAATCAATACCGTTATTTCACGGTGACCTGTAATTGATTTTGAGATGTACAGTCGTGCAAAATTAATTCAGTCCGGTGATTCTTTTAAAGTGTCTTTACTCTGTACTTGATGGTGAAATAAATTTCTTCTGGTATAATGTCTCGCATTTGTTTTTTTTTAACTCGTCGCCACGTGACTTTCTTTTGTTGAAAAAGTGTCCATTTTACAAGTTCTTTTGTTTAAAAGTGTCCGATTTACTAGTAAACCGGACAGTTTTTGGGGCGACTTGCAGCGATTTCGAAGCTGTTATCCTATTGGTTGGCTGAATCTTACCAATATAATTAAAACAATACAAATAAACTCCCTAAGTTGCTGTGAATAGTGACAATCGACCAATCAGATATAACCTTGCAAACACGCTGCGAGTCAGCCGCAGTTTTTAACAAAAGAACTGTCCGATTTATTAGCAAATCGGACACTTTTAAACAAAAGAACTTGTAAATCGGACATTTTTTAAACAAAAGAAAGCCAGGTGGTAATAATAAAATATTCGGTTATGGAAATTAGAAAGCATGGTTAGAACAATGGGCACGAGGCGGAGAGTGGTATAACTAAGTTAAAACAAGGAACGTTCCTAGGAAACGATAAAAGGAAATGTTCTTAACGTATTTTAAGACCTTAGAATAGTTAAGTGTCGTATAATAAGAGGCTCTCATCACAGCCAACAGTCCCAAAAAATTCCTGGGGCCATGCCGCGCCCTGCCCGGGCAAATGTCCACGGTCGCTGGCTGAATGACCTGCGAATGATTTTATTTTGTTCTCCTCTTTTCAAAACGTACTGTTACTGTGTTTCAAAGGATACAGAACTTTGGGCAAGTAAATTTACTTTAATGTGTATCCGCGCACTTGTCTTCCCTATAGCTAAAGGCATGATACTTTGTAAATTTAAAGTTCTGAATCTCCATCAAAGATCAGCGGACATTGTCAAAATTCAATGACTGTAACGAGAAAGGATAAAAAATCGGAAAAAAGAGGGTGAGAGAAGAGAAAAATTACAAAATAATGGAAAGAATGAAAGAAAAAAAAATTGTTCATCCGGAGTGGGATTCGAACACACTTGCTGGGGGGGGGGGGGGGAAGCATTAATCCACACACCTCATGTTGTTGTATGTTTGAAGCTGCAATTTTGTTTGTATATGTTCTCGAATTCATTTTAGGGGGGCACTTTGAGTCTCGAAAACGTGAAAATTGAGATCGCGAACACGATTTCATTGGTTGTTTATTATGAAACAGCGATAGGATTTTAGCAAGCTATGTCAGCAATTCAATTGTCAATTGAACACGTGGGTCTAAGGCTAATTATGGAGAACACACTTTAGTCACACGTGGAAACTCTTTCAACACGAAAGCCATACATTTGAGACCACTTGATACAGCAAAATGGTGACATAAGTGTACAATTTGCATTTAATGGCAAGTTATCATGATTGTGTCGATAAGGTGCTTTTTCTTGCTTACCAACACGATCATCGTGTCGATAGCCAGAACGTTATTTGGGGCCTGCCTTACGCATGGACCGAATATTAGGCTACGTTCATGCTTAGCGGTATGCCATAGCTCACTCCGAACGTCTCTAGACTACATGTCAGCCTAAGCAAATTGTGCAGATATATGTGTCATGAATTCTTTAAAAAATAAGTAAACAACAGAATCAACCAAGAGGTTAGTTTGCTGTTGGGCCGGGTGTGCTCGGGGACGACTTTGCAGTGAGGCCGGCCGGGATCTCTCTTGTGTTCGAACTTCTACCATGCCTGGAGCGCCATTAATGTTGTGCTCGCATCTAGCCGGTAATTGTACTACGGTAGTCCTTATGAGGATTAGATACCCGTTACGTTTGATATTATTTGGAAATACTTTTAAATTTACTAAGTAAGACGTTTATACTGTATTTAAGATATAATTTGTTCCTTTCTATGCATTTTCAATTACGGCAACGATACGCGAAGTTGATGGGCTCATGATGGGCTGTAGGCCTACATGTATTGCCTATCCTGTACATACAGCGTAGCCCGCCGGCCGTAGACAGAGCAGAAGCAGACCCGTCATTTATTTTCAACGAAATTTTCATAATACTGCATAATGGAAGAAACGACTAGTTCAATGATTACGATGGTGAAATATTGAATTTTTATTTATATATGTTTTTCTCTCTCAATTCATTCAGCAAACTTGATCTCCGTACCGTCGGTCACAACGTGCAATGCCTTGCATGAAGCTTACAATCGACTGCCTCCAACGTTACTTTAGCTGTTCAAGACGTTTGTTTGCACGGCTCATTATAGTCGGAAAATCTGTTAACACTTACATATTTATATCTTTCCAGTATTTCGCCGAACTTTTGCGCGTCTTTGGCTGAGTCTCCAGTTTCGATTGACCAGACCTTTTCGAAGAGCATAGGTTTCTATGGACGCCACAGTAAAACAAAACTTGCGTCACAGTCCCTCTATCCATAGAGGGACTGTGCTTGGGTAGATTGACGGTGGTGTCATTACGTTTCGTCTTGTGTGTCAAGAAACCTGACTTCTGGTCCGGACAAGAAGTCATTTTTCACTCCTTTTACTGTTCATTGTACACGTTTTGTGAGGCGGGCTGGGCATGCGAACCACGCGATTCAGTATCTATTAGGTTACTTACTCAGTAAAGATTCATTTCCGGGTCACATCTTACAAGCTTTGATAAAGACCCCCTAGCGTAATGGTCAGCCACCTTCAGAATCCGTGAGTGAATTTGACGGGTCTCTTTTTGAGTGACCGGATTATGATAGAAAAAATATCAAGTCTGCTGGGGTGCCTAGCGGAATGTAGGCAAGTAGTCAAAGGATTCGGTGAGTTGGTTCAGCAATCGCTGACCACTTGAAGGATTCGGTCAGTGGGTTCAGAAATCGCTAACTAGTTAAAGGATTCAGCGAGTGGGTTCAGAAATCGCTAACCACTTGAATGTCAGTGAGTGGGTTCAGAAATCGCTAACCAGTTGAAGGATTCAGTGAGTGGGTTCAGAAAACGCTGACCACATGAAGAATTCAGTGAGTGGGTTCAGAAAACGCTGACCACATGAAGAATTCAGTGAGTGGGTTCAGAAAACGCTGACCACATGAAGAATTCAGCGAGTGGGTTCAGAAATCGCTAACCACTTGAATGTAAGTGAGTGGGTTCAGAATCGCTGACCACGTGAAGGATGCAGTAAGTGGGTTCAGAAATCGCTAACCACTTGAATAATTCAGTGAGTGGGTTCAGAAATCGGCAAGCCGAATGTGGATGACTAGTGGAAAAATTCGGTCAGTGGTGTAAGAAAACGGATGTTAATTTTGGCATGCATTACGCGCCATAAACCGCGTTTTACAACTGATCGGTCGACCATCGCTAATCATGCGAGATTACCAAAGAAAGCTTGTTGAGAGTTACATTGAGGGAAAAGATGTGTTCGTCTGCGCACCAACCGGCAGCGGAAAATCACTGACATACGAAGTCGCCCCACATTGTTTTGATTTCCATCGCTTTGGGCACGTAAGAGAACAGGCTTAACTGTAAGGACGGTGTCTTTTTCCATCCTTGAATAACCGGCGACGATTTTCGCATTTTGCAACATGGGCCCCACAAACAACACAGATATTTTCACGCGTTTTCGGTGATACAACAGAGGTCGTGCTGACTTTTGTGGGAGTGATCGCACTCGACATTTTGTCAACAACGCCATGTGAGTTCTATGCACGTCTCGTTTGGATCAATTGGTAACTCCTCCCAATTTGTAAAATTTAGTGATGTCATCTTATGAAGAAAACGTCATTCATGAATAATTTATAGCAACGCAATCGTGCAAGAAAGCCAAGTCTGTGATTCGGGGTGAAACTCCGCTGTATAGCGTTCACTTCACTCCACTCATCGCGTTCACCCTACTCATCGCGTCCACTCACGCGCGCGTTTCACATGAAAGCAGAGTACAAATTATTGCGTTCACTCCACTCAAACATTCACAAATCACAGACTTGACCAAGTCTACATGGTTGACAAACTTAATGAGGACATATAATGGGATAACAATGATAATTACGTCTGACTAGGACATCTCATATACGTTCTCTTGCGATGGATGCCTCACAGATGGAGGGGGTCTCTATGGCGACGAATATTTCCATGTAAGGTTTCCTGATCATATACTAGAGAGAAACCTACACATAAACGCACTTGAGCTATTAGTAGTTACAGTTGCCATTCAACTGTGGGGCCATCTCTGGGGTGGTGACAAGGTGCAAGTATTTTGTGATAATCAAGCTCCGGTGTGGGTGATCAATACAGGGAGAGATAGAGTTAAATTTGTGCTCAGTTATTTGAGAGAGTTGTGTTAAGTCAAAGCGGTACACAATATCGAATTGCATGCCGTAAATATTGAAGTCATAACAAACACGTCAGCATTTAGGCCCACAATATGAAACCCAGTTCTTTGAACGGATTGAAAACCAATATAAAATCAACAGACCAGTCAATAACTCACTTTTTTAGTTTTCTAATAAGTGGTAATGCGTTTATTGATATTGCATTGCAGGCATCTTGAAATCAGCACTCAAAGCCTTAGGTGCAGCGGTTCGCCCCTCACAACATTCAGCTCTGGTTGAAGGCACTTGCAGTAGCAATCATTCACAGTTAAAAGGTTATTTACTGTTTAAATTTGTAGAACATTTAGTTTAGTCGCGTTGCCAGCATCTACTGACACCATTTGTCGTTTCATTCATTTTTGGCACGTTCTGTTAAAGCTGCTGGAACATTTTATTCAACTATCTACATGCAGGTAAAGTGAGCGAATCATCGACTGAATGTATATGGCACAACTCCTTGTGAGCATTACATTGTTAAACTTACTATTCGCGGTTTGTGAAGAACCACCTTGCTCCAACCAAAACCTAAATTGCCTATCACGCCTCGCATGCTGTTAGATATGTCTGCTTTTCTCATTCGCATCACCTAAAGATGCCACAGTGTGGGCGGCTATTTTAGTCGGTTTTTTCTCCTTTTTCCGGAAGTCAACCTGGTACCAAAAACTCCCTCTCCGTTTGATCTACAAATACATTTGTCCACGGGTAAGACAGTATGCACCGATTCCGGCTTGCTGGTGGGTGCAACATGGTAAAAACAATCATGTTTAGAGAGAAATGTTGAACCATCCGATTGCAAAGATTCCCAGCTCTCCACTCTGCCCGTTACAAGCGTACAAGCACATGTGTTCTCTCATCCTTGCTTCCCCATCTAGCCCAGCCTTCATTTTTTTCCCCTTTTTCCAATTGTCGGGATGATGTAAAGCTTGACTAATTCAGGATCAGCTTTTGCTCTCAAAGAGCTCCTCCTAAAAGCAGGTTTTGAACCTAGTCTTTATCCTGGATATATTTTGCGCGGAGGTTGAGAATCGTTTGCTTTCAGTTGCAATGTACCAGGAGAATTAATAAAGCTTCAGGGAGATTGGCAGTCCAGTGCTTATCTCAGGTATATTGCATTTCACACACGCTACCAAGTCACCTGGGCAATGAGCACAGTGTACACATTCAGTCAATGTTAAGGCTTAGTATGTTTACCACAATCGTTGGGTTGGACACTTGTTTGGCAGTGGGTAGGTCTGCAAGAGCCTCTCTTTTCCAGTTACCTTTATTAAAACATCACAGACTCTTGCCTACTGACTGCCAAACTCGTGTCCTTGTCAGTTACTTCACTTCATAATTAACCGTAATGATTTAAGACTGCCCCCTCCCAGTAAGCTCCCATAATACCTGATCTCGCTAAGTGCGCTAAAATGAACCCCATCAGCGCAGAAATCAGCAGCAAAAATATATATTTGGCCTCGATCTGATAACAACTGCAAAATTTTACATATAGACTCGTTCTGGAGACACCTGGGAAGTTTTACACACAGACCCGGTGGGAAAATTGTACATACAGACTGGTCTTGGATTTTGACACACATACTAATCAAAATTGGATCAGCATGGTGCTTTAGTTTTGCGTGGTTAACTTTCACAGTGTCTGGTGAAGAAGCTGTAAAGCTATGTCGCAGCAAACGTTAACCTAGTATAGGCAAAATGTCAAACAGTCCGAGTTCTGAGTCCTGTCTGATTTTGCAACGTCCGATAAAGTTGTTGCTACACGTACAACGCTCATTCACTGAGACCACCGCCTTCAGCTGTGCAACCAACTTTCACGGTCTACACAAGTTAAGAGAATAAAGACAGATATTTAAAGGGGAAGTTCACCAAGGATGATTTTTACTTATGTGCTAGCTTTGTGGTCACTTACCCCAGAAAAGCTATTTTCACCATTTATAACGAGCGATTTTTTACAAAAATCGATAAAAATAGTACAGGAATTTGCCCATGTAATTTGAATCATTGGAAAAAAAGCTCCAAGCTTGGAGCTTTCATCATGTGATATGGAAGGAACCAGCTTCAGACGGGTATGGCCCCAACATTGTCCACTCACAGTAACACTGTAGTAAACAGCAACATAAAATTGGACAGTGAACAGTTTATTATAAGTGATTCATCGTTTATGCAAGGATACTCAGTATAAACAAAAAGTTATGCAAACACACACAGCTTGGTTTAAGCGTGGGTAAGTTGACAATGCCATACCTACGGGAAGATGGTCCCTTCCTTATTACATGATGCAAGCTCCAAGATTGGAGCTTTTTTCCCATGATGCAAATTACATGGGCAACTTCCTGTACTATTTCTATCGGCTTTTGTAAAAAATTGTATGAGTTATAAATGGCGAAAATAGTTTTTCCGGGGTAAGTGACCACAAAGCTAGCACATATGTAAAAATCATCCTTGGTGAACTTCCCCTTTAATACTGAAATTTTGGTGCAATAAATCACTGCACAATGATGGATGAAGGTCAATTCGGGTAGAAAGACAGCAATTCTTTGTCTTGGGTTAGCTTTCCTAGCTTTCCTGGAGCATGGATACAACGGTTGTGTTCAGGGTGAATTAAAAATGATCAGTAATTCCAATTCACCAGTCAATCAGCGACACTCAGCCGACTTAGTACATGAGATTCATTGAAGATGGCATGAAGTACAAGAGATATCTTGCTACCTCTATGACTCTTTCTACATCCACAGTAGATGCTTATATATATATATATATATATATATATATATATATATATATATATATATAATATATATATATATATATATATATATATATATATATATATATATATATGAACCCCATCAGCGCAGAAAATCAGCTGCATATATATCCATCTGCTGTTCTATCTCTTAAGGATGATAAAGACGAAATCGGTCATTTTTCTGTCGAATTTTCAAAATTTTCTGAGAATACGCCTTAAAGTCAGGCCTATCATTGAGATGTGTCGCTAGTTCAAGATAAGTAATGGTTTCCGTGTAATTCACGATTTTTAAAAATCAAAACAAATGCACGTGGCTATCCCATGTCAAAACGGGGAGCTTTTGTAAACATCGTGGACACATTTGCATCGCTATTTGCATAATCCATCTTGACTGACACAACGTTGCGTAATTTACATAGTGACGTTGTTGGGCTTCTCCAAAAATCAGGATTACTCCCGCATGTCAACAATAAACCGTAACAATAATGTTTGTTGAAGCACAGTCCCTCCGAGCCTAGTCCAATAAGTCAGTTTTCGACACACAGAACTGTTTCCGTTCAAAACGCATTGCGGCCAAAAACTGCGTGTTTTACCAGTATGTTTCACGTCTGTCCGTACCCGATAGAAGTACTGTAAGACAACCAAAACTGTTCTCCATCCAACTTAATATTACGACCGAAAACCAAAAAAATACGTCCACTTTTGTTAACATTTTACATTTGAGTCGACACGCAACAAAGTTCCACACTCAAAATTCTTCGATCCTGCTCCGAATGAAATTAGGGCCGAAAAAAACCAACCAAAAACCACGATTTTTTCTGGTATATAATGTCTGTCAATACAATATCTGACATTCAAAACGTGTTCCCAGAATCCCACCTATGATGCCGAACATCAAATTATTATGTCCGTTTCTGATTATATTTTGTATACTTGATAAAGTCCGACATCCAAAATTGTTCCTGCTCCGAACCAATTGGGACCGAAAAAACGAAACATCTTTTTTCTGATGCAGTGATTGTGTTTTACACATCGGTCAAACTCGCGTGGTAAGCTTATTATGCACCGTCCCCAGTGCATCTGAACGTAATCACAGTGAATAAAGATTACATCCAAGTACCTCACCAAGGGTTTCAGTGTCGTTTTACTTTGGAAATGGTTGCGAAGTCATACAATTTGACAGTCGATCGGGCGACATCCCCCACGAACTTGTATTCACCCGAAATTGTGCGAGAAAAATACGCCGACCTCTCCTCGGACGTCGACCGATCGGGAAACTTTGCCGGGTAACGCACGTCTACTTTTCTACATTATGTTCGAATGGCCTTGCTTTGGTTTTGAATCTGGTTTATCGCGTAGATGAACTCAACCACGCTGAGAAGTGCTTCTGGCCTATCCACTGCTCTCCGTACCTCAACACAAAGGGTAGCAATCAGGAACGGACGATGCAATTTCTGGTTTCAACTTGTCAAAGAAGGCGAAATTTTAGTGTTGAACCTAAGTACACGACCTAAGTCACGACCGTATTTCATTATTTATACAAAAATTAACGTTGTGGTTTTTAAGAATAACGTATTCTGTTAATATCCCGTGGTCACGGACTCGCAATAAACTTTCAGAACAAGTTGCCTTCGTAACTCTCCGAGACCCGCGATCAAATTGTTGTTTGACCAAATGTGAAATGTCGGCCAATACATTTTACGAGCGAAAAAAAAACACAAAAAACAGACAGAAATATAAATTTACGCGAGCCAAACAGCAAAATGGTTTTCATCATGCCGCTCCAGACAAGACCACGGTCAGTGATCGTTGTCTGTCTCAGAACACACAAAGCCAGAAAAATCGGAGAGTAATTACTAACTCGTTTTTTTAACGGCACCGACTGTTTGCTACAAAGTGGTTCTGAGATGTGACCCTTCAAAAAAGTGGGTCACAAGCTTTCCTTTGATGCGAAGGTGCGTAGAGATTTACATGCATGAATAAATGACATGTCAAGTGAGACAAGTTTTTGGCCAGTCTTCAGCCTAGAACTTACATGGTTAAAAAAGTTAGGTTGTGCGGCACGGACAGTTATCACTACATAATTTAAATATACATATTAATGGAGATTTATAATGAGCTGTTTGTTGAAGGCACGATAACGTAGCTGTGCTACTCGTCAAAATAAGGAAACATCAGTCGGTACCCAACAAACTTCGTATAGAAACCCTAATTGTTGTGGGAGATTGTGTAAATAAATTTTCTTATATTTGGCGCCTCATAAATTATGAGTTCCTGACATTGTGTTCAATGCATAATTGTTATATGCTGATGAGGCTAACAGTAGTCTTTTGATGCTGGCTTATTAACATGTTGGCAAGTCTCCTTCTTTGGACTAAAACAAAGTCGGTTAATACACGGTCCCTTCACAAAGCCGTGGTTAATACTACCCCTGTCAAGACTGAATGAGATGATTTCACCTATATTTGTGTTTGACACATATCGGTAGGCTAAAATTAAAAATTGTCACCGGGACGTGACACGTATGCGACTAAATAGCATGCACGTTTTGGCCAGCAGCTTCCAAACATTTCATGCTGATTTCACGACTTTCTCAGCATAAAGTAACCAATCTATTGTCATAGGTGTTAGACAGTGCTGTTGTCGTGACATATTTCTATATTATTGTCAGAAGATTCAATAATCACCTACCGGTGGCCAAGGCTTGGCTTTCGTCTTGCGATAGGTTTACTTTGTCGAGACCAGTGATCGCCTCCGATAATTCATTGAAACTTTCAATAATCTGTAACACACAAGGAAAGTTTGTCGCATGATTGGTGTCAACTATCTTGACGCAGCCAATATCCATCAGGTATATTCTTTGAAATGTTGAAGTCAGTCTTACTCTTATTACAAAATAAACTTGTTTACAGCATTTCAAGGGTACTCTTTAAGATTAATTTACTACTGCTTGCTAGGAAAGCTTTACCAATGCCAGTGTTAGAGTCTCGTTCAAATTTCATCTCAAAATGTTGGTCGGTCTATCGAAAAGTACACTTATGTAAATCAACTAGTCACCATTGATGACACAGTCTCTACTTGTTAATGGATACTTTGCTTACTCGTCCATGTAGAGGATAAGAGTCCTGTTATTTGATAGGGTCTATGATTAAAATACTGCGATACAGATGGGGCTTATTTGCCGAGGATGAGTTTCATGGTGGTGAAAACATAAAACAAATCTGGTCTGCCACCCTCATTACCAAAACTTATTGAATGAGCCAATTAGTAATTAATCGCCAGGATGTTGCCAAATTTTTTTGCATCCTATTATAACTCGGATCACCACCTGCGCCATATTTCATAAAGTTCGATGTTTTGCTTCTAGACATTCAGCCTAAAAACAAACATTCATTAAATATATATATATATATATATATATATATATATATATATATATATATATATATATATATATATATATATATATATATATATATTAGGCGATTAATTTAAACGATACCACAAAGTGTTATTGAGTGGTATTACAACACTGTGAGACCAACATATGCACCAAGTTGCATCACATTTGATGCAGTATTTCTGGACATGTCAGCCTTTCTATGAAAATGCATTAAATATGCAAATCTCCAGTTTATTGATATCATACTGCTACATATATCACATAATAGATTGATTTGCATATGTATGACATAGGTCAATGTCCTTGTACCAAATTTGAAAGATATTGGTTGAAATATATCTGCATTGCAGCTCTGGACATGAAAATATTTTTACAAAATGACCACAAGGCAGCCTCATTGCCTCTGATTGTCAAACCAGTTGACATGCATATGAAGGACAAACATCATTCTCTTTGTAACAACTTTGAATAAATTAAGTTGATACATGTCTGAGTTATGGCTCAAGAAATGAAAAAAAATCGTAAAAAATGGCCACCAGGTGGCCATATTTTATTGTATTGTGAAACCAATTGACTTACATATGCATGACACAGTTCAATGTCATTGTACCTACTTTGAATAAAATCTGTTGAGACATGTCTGAGCTATGGTTCCGGACATGAAAAAATCGTAACAAATGGCGCCACACCGTCTTATTAGATCGTATCGTGAAACAAATCGACTTCCATATATACGACATAGGTCAATGTCCTTATACCAGGTCTGAATAAAGTCGGTTGTAACGTGTCTGGGTTATGGCACCGAAAAAACCATAAGAAAATGACCGAGTGGCAGCCATATTGGATCGTATCGTGAAAGAAATCGACGTGCATATGTATTTCATTGGTCAATGTCCTTGTACCAAGTTTGAATAAAATCGATTGAGACGTGTCTGAGTTATAGCTCCAAAAATCGCAACATTGCATCAGACCAAGTCAATGTGCATGGCATAAGGAGTAATCCTTCGGCAAAGTTCAAATGAAATCGCTCCAGAAATTTGCATGAACGGACGGATGCAGGCTTGGACATGACTAAACCTATAAGTCCCCCCCGCCCGGACGATGTCCCGGGGGACTAATGAAAGCAAACACTCACTTGGATTTTGTTCCCTTGAGAAAAACAAAATATGATTATGAATTCCAAAATATATACTACTTGAATATGACTTTCGTTCACAACCTTTAGGTACTTTAAAACAATGAATCCATATTTTATCTTTGGTCTACGACGCTATACATATGTTCATCAAATGATTTTCGTCAAGAACGTTTTCTGTGTGATCTAATAATATATCAATTTAACTTTCGTCAACAGTACTTTACGTCTATTCAAAAGTTTTGATTACTTAGATACAAACCTCCGTGGGTGATAATTCTGACTGTGTTCCGTTCGGAATGGTGAAAAGTGTTCCGATGACAGCTATAGTTGTTCGCCGTCGTAATGAAACGAGTACATGTCAAAATATGAAAAGAAAGAGTGACGCTCAATTTCAGTATGCGAAATCATAACCTAACGTGACCCATTATGCCCGTTAAAGATAAATCAAAGGAGTATGATGCTTAATTAGTATATATACCAAGAAAATGAACAAGTCTGACTCGATTGAAAAAAGTCAGTCGCATTGAACTTTTTAATTGTTTGTGAAGTTTCAGTCAAAGTAGGTTAGTTATTCAAGTTATGGAAGTAGACATCATAACGATTTAAGCTCATGTAGCGAGAGACAAAGACTTGATGTTTCCTCTATTCAAGAAAGAGATGAATTCGCGTCTCAGGGCATCTACTGCCTATGTATGATTGATTACAACTATTGCAGCTATTTACTAATAAACGTACTTAATAGTTTTTTTTAAATTCTCACCATTTCCATCTATGAATCTATCTATCTTAATTTATCCATCTATGTATCTATCTATCTATCTATCTTAATTTATCATCATCATAGTCCAAATAACTCATAATTTTAGGCTACAGTTGAGGTTAATATGTCATGCGTACGTGTGTCATGAGTTAACGCATATCATACATTCTAACGCATATAATACCAATTCCCACCTTTAACCCTCACAGTGATTGAACACGAAACCAGACCACCAGAGGGATATGATATTTCATAAAATACAACTGTTGCGCCGAAAGAGAAGTTACTCCCAGGTCTATGGCTCTCATGTACATGCACAGTGCCCGAGTCATCAATTACATCAGGAACGGGCCATGATACAGGAACAATAGGTCTGCCAATCGTTGTCGTTATGTTGAAGTCTTTGGTACATTTTATACCTGTGTGAATGGATGAGATAAGAACATTCTCACTTTAATGCAACAAAGATAGTACATGTGAAATATATGGGAATCGGACACTTGTAGTTAATTTTATTATATAATTTTTGTTGTATTACCTTTCCGACTACGTGAAATGTTACCTGTTAATTGGCTATTGGCTACTATCCCCGGCAAGCATGCTGGGATAAATGATGATGACATAAATCTTCGGATTTTGATGCATTGGCTGGGGGTCCGATCTAGGGAGTCTTGTCAACAACGTGGACATAAAATGTCTGCCTTCATAGTCAACGGAGAAACACTATGCTGCCTGCAAAGATCATACGCGAGACTCTGATAACGCATGCTACAGGATACATCATCAACGCAGGACAGTTGCCGACATATTACTTGTACTTCTTTGAGGTAGCATTCACAAGTTTTGTAGAGAACGTAGTAGATAAAAAGATCAATGACTGTGATTTGTTCGCACGATTCGCAACTTTGGTCGCAGAGACGCAGTGTCAATGTTCACTGCGGATTAGTACTGGCTAGAACACGATTGGAACTAATTTGAGATGACTGGATGGTGAAGTAGTGTCGATTTAATCTGCAAATGTAGCTTCATCCACTTTTCTTTTTAAGTTACACACTTGTTTTTATGAGCAATTTGTAATATTGCAATATTCAGCGATAGATCACCTAACACTTTTGAGAAATTTGAAATATATGAATATCCAATTGTCCCAAATTAGTTCCAATCGTGTTTTAGGTAAACTATGCTTTCGCTGACGCAATTACGCCAAGCGGACCGGACGGTTACGCGCTACAAGTGCCTGTGCTTTTGTCATCCATAATGTAATGTAGACAGTACTTGTTGAGATTTCCCTATAAAAAGTTGTACCCCTCGTGATCTGAACTGTTCACTTTAGGGAACAGCCATGTGATTTCAGGCAGCAGAGGATTTTTGAAAATAAAGCTGTCGGCAGGTGAAGGAGAGAGAAAACAATTATGCTACAATGGCTCAAGAACATGTGCTGAAATCAGGAAAGTACATCATCTATTTCCCCATGTTCTCTAGAGGTGCACTGCTTAATATTTTCAATATCTCTCTGCAATTCCTGTGATTTTACAGTACAAAATTCAACTTACTGTACAAATTGTTTTGTTGTAATGAGACATCCTAGAAAACACGTTTCTAGTTTTGTTTGTAATCAGTATTCATACAATCAGTATTGAAATAAAGAGGGACTATTTGACTCTTTTTGTACATCGTGAAAATTACAAAAACATTATATATCCAAATATCTAGTTTAAAAGCAGTACAACATTCTCTAAATATACTTCTATGTTTATATTTCGGAAAACACAAACAAATATTTCTTAACGATGACTATACAACAAATTTGAAATACAACTACAAGTTCTGACAATTAAATATGATGCCGTTCTTGGGAACTCTCAGTTGATGAAAAAAGGCACGGTATACAATACTGAGTTTAAGCAACTGAACCATCACTTCAGTTTCATCAAACTACTGCAATATCATTTAACTACTACTTAACAAGTGATGACACAATGCCCACTTGTTAATGGGTACTTTGATTACAATTCCTGGAATGGATAGAGTCATGTTCATTAATTGGGTCTGTGATGAAAAATACCACGATACAGATGGGCATTATGGCCGAAATGAGTTCCGTGGTGGTGAAACGTACAACCAATCTGGGCTGCCGTCCTAATTACAAAAAGGTCATTAAACAATATAATGAATTGACAAATGTTGCTAAACATATTTTGTATTCTATTATAACACTGACAGATTATTACCTGTACATAATATTATAAAATTTGATTCAGTGCTGCTGGACATCCACATTAAAAAAATATTATGTATGCAAATTACGAATTACTTTTACGATACAGCTAAGTGTGATTGAAATATATTACAGCACTGTGAGATTAACATCTGTAACATGTTTTGTCAAATTTGATGCAGTATTTCTGGAGATATCAATCTAATTATCAAAGTTCATTAAATATTGAAATTAAAAATTCATTGACATGACACTGAGAAACGTCGATATTCACTTTTAAAGCAATTTCAGCTCAACATATGTACCAAATTTCACGTAATTTGATAAACTATTTCTTGACATATCAGCCTAATTAAAAAAATTCATTGAATATGCAAATCAGCAGTCAATTGACATGGTACTGCTACACATCTTTGCACAACATCACACTACTGGAAGATAAACATCTAATTCAGCATTTCTAGGGTATCACACTAATTGTGAAATTCATAAAATATGCTAATTAGCAATTAATTGATATGATACTTCTTAATGTCTTCACACAGTATTACAGTACTGACAGATCGATTTCTGTACCACTTTTTCATCAAATTTGATGCAGTATTTCTGGATATAGCCCACTAATGAGGAAGGTTCATGAAATATGCAAACTAGAAATTAATTCACATGATCATGCTAAGTGTCTTTGTATACTATTACAGGAATGTCTACTAAAGATCTGTACAAAGCTTCATCAAATTTGCTGCGGTATTTCCAGACATATCATCAAATATGCAAATGAGCAATTAATTGAATAACTGTGAAATATGTCATTGTGTGCTATTAGAGCTTTATGCGATCAACATCTGTACATTGTTTCATCAACTTTAGTTGTTCAACAAAAAGGGCTCATTTTCAAAACTTCATTATCAATGACATAGTCCCCACACGCTTAATAAAATGTTTGTCATGCGGCGTATTGCATCATATCACAAAACAAATCTACAAGCAAATGTATGACATAGGTAGTGATGGTTGTATCAAGTTTGAATGAAATCGCCCCGGGCATCTCTGACAAATTGCGTGAAGTACGGACGGACACATGGACGCAGGGATGCATAGGGTCCGTGGGGACTAATTATAGTCATCGTGAATCTTCTGAGACGTTTATTGCAGCAGTTTGTATTAAAATGCTGTAACCTAATGGAATCTATTACACTACACATGAAAGATATTTTTCTGACTTGTGGTACTGGAGGAAAGGAACTCGGAGTTGTCAGGAGTAAAACACTCCCCATATAAGTCAGCTCAGAATGGAGTTTAACCCATTGTCGGTTATACGTAAAATGTATAAACAGCATATACATTGTAAACTGCAGTTTATCTCTGCTTACAGAGACGACTTCAAACTATTTATTGGGACAAATTTGACTGTGATATAAAGGTAGATTACTAACTGCACTTCAAAAATTGTTAATAACGAAAAAATGCATTGCTTCTGCATAGTGAAAAATAATGTGATACAGGATTGATATTAGAAAAAATTGCTTTCATAGTGACGTGAAAAATTTACTGACATACGCAATTCTTCAACTCCCCCAGAAATCACATGGTTCTCCGCTAAAGAAACTATTCACAGTCAAGCTGGACGTCACTTATGCCATATTGATTACTGAAAAGTACAACATTTCATCAAGTGTGGTTTCAAGATTACAGCTATAATACAAATACTCCGATACCTCTCAATATCTCATCAAACCTTGTAATATGATGATCGAATTTAGAGGATACATCAATTGAAGAACACATGAGCAAAGATGTTTTAATTAATGAGCCATGTTGGCTGACAGACTTTGTGCGAAGTGCATGAGGCACTAAATATAAAAAAATAAGTTACACAATCACGCTCATTTAAGAGACGGAACAGATTGAAAATGTATATAAAGAGGAATTTTCAATGTATGTATTTGCATACACATACATTGGCCCTATATATGTGTGCATACATATACATATACATAAGCATACGCGCACACATATAGTGCATTCATTCATACATGTAGAATACATACATAAACACATACATCATACGTACGCACATTCACATATACATTCGAACAAACATGCATAAACACGTACACAGACACTACACATACACTTCACATACATACATACATACATACATACATACATACATACATACATACATACATACATACATACATACATACAGACAGACAGACAGACAGACAGACAGACATCTCACATACAGACTTTTTCAACCATATAACCTCCCAATTGTCATATATGTATGGCAAATGGGAGCTAAAAATAGGATGACTTTGGATGACCTTTGACCCATGACTACTTCACATATCTCAGTCACTACAAGGGTCAACAGTTCGCTTTCTTTTGCATGTTAACCTTTATGTAACGATTGTCCCCGAAATGTTTGATGACCTCAAATGACCTTCGACCTTCTTTCATATAGCTCACCAACTATAAGGGATAGAGATCAGGTTGCTGTTGGATGATGACCAATATGAGACAAAACATTTGTTATATAATGTGCAATGACTTTTGCCCTACTTTTAGCCACTATAATGGCTACAATTCTTTTCTTGTTCGACGATGACCAGTAGGAGACAAAATAACCTAAGAATGATTTCAACAATTAATTGGACGAAAGGAAAGAGTGCTACTTTGCTTTTAATAAAATGATCGAAATTATATTTCGAAATTATTTGACGAATTCATCGAACGCTTATGTGAAATGCTGATTTATGTTTTGTTTTAGTATTCAAGTAAAAGCCATATTTGCATAGAAATGTTTGCTGTATTTCCTGGATAAACTTGACAACTCACTCAATAAAGTGAAAAATGATTTCACAAAAATGTGCATTACCTTGATATTTTTCACAAACATAACTATATTTCATTTCACATTCGTGGCTATATCCTTCATAATTATTTGTCTTCCTTAGCCATGCACAGTTATATGTGTTCTTGAAGCCATAATGCCATTGAATGGCATCATTCCGCCAAGGTTCTCCATTGGTCCATTTCCAGTCGTCAGATTGGAAGTTCTTGTACCCACCTATCCAGTAATCTAGTTCATTGTCCAAGCTAGTCAGTAAGGCAGATATGTAATCGAATTCCTCTCGTGAAGACAACGCAGCCAACCAATAACCTGATGCCTGGCAACTGTCTCTTGCATCATAGAATGATAGCTCTTCTGATCTAAGACTGTAACATGATCCTCCGAATGTATCGTCGCTATCAGTGCATACTGCAAAAGGACATACTATTCAGATGAACGGATATGAAGGACTTATATTTCAATAGTACGTTTTGTTATGTGAGTTTTTCAAATATTATATTCATGTTTTAAGTGCGCCAATGTATTGTTCTTACCGGTTGATAATTCACGATGACAGGAGTAAAATAATAGGGTCATTACTAGCATAGAAGGTTGATGCTATAACACAGGACATAAAATAATCGACGAAATGTGGAACGCTCTCCCAAAAAATCAAATAGTGACAAAAAATGTAGAAATTACTAAACGCAAACTTTGAAAGTATTGTCATTAGTATTGCCGCGTCATACAAATCATGGTAATGGCCGATACAGTGTTCAGTCTCGGGCTATGAACACTGACATTTAGTGTAAAGTGTACCCACCAACAGGAGAGCTTCTTGCCCAAATCCATTTTTGCTGGAGTAAATAATTCTACATTTTCTTAAATTGAAAGAAGGACAATTTTAGCCACTTATGCTCATAATTTAGGGCAATAGCAAAACAGTTTGTTTGACACTGACGATGGGGGAATTTCGACAAAGTCATCAGCGAGAGAAATACTACATGTTTCTAAGTTAAGAGTTGTATATGCTCTATCAAGGTGTACGCTGTCTGCTATCCATACTATGAACAAATACAATGAATGTAGAACACAGGTATAAGGTGGTGAAATAGGTTTGATAGTTTGTCCTAAGTAATTGATTGAATTTGATGAAGTTTTATAGTCCTTGTTAGAAACATGGAGACAATAAATATCGACTTACACTGTACAGATAGATGTAAGTGCAGTATCGAATATAACATCGTTACCTGAAAGAAAATAAATAAATATATAAACCTTTTCACCATGCATGATTATAATATGCAATGTAGTACAAGTTTACAAACTGTACTGATAAACTCAGTTGTGATTTTGATAAATGACTGGCTACACATAGCAGAAAACTAAACAACATGGGATTCCCTTAAGTTTAAATAAACGATCAAGGTGAAAGCAATATGTAAGAGACGAATCTTTTTGACTTTCTTCTGTTTCTCATCCCAACAAAGTCTCAAAGCGAAAGGTATTTTAGGCTTGAATTTTTAAATTGATAGTTCGGTCATATGCTGCCGAAGTGTTAGTACCGTTTTTGCGCCTCTCTTCCGATGGATAGAATTGTTTCATTAAAATACCTCTAAAGACCCTCATATTTCTGAAAACTAAGTCCCAATGAGTTTGCTGCCATTATGTCGATGAGTGTAGTTTTATGGACAGCTCAAATAGGCGGGTTTTCAAAAGTGGTGACACTCGACCGGTGCACGCAATTTACAGTGTGGTCGCCGCTCAACAGTCTGTTATACAGACTTGTTCGCTATGCTTGTGTTATTGGAGTTGTCACTACCTGACATGCAAGAGAATACAAATCTCACACACATAATTATGCGTTGAAGAAATTTTCAAAATTTTCATTTGTAAGTATATGTGAAACTTGGGTTAGAGTAACTGACGAATTCTCGAATAGTTACCTACTCACAAGTGTTATTATGTTATCAGACAAAGACTCTGAAAGATTTGCTGGTATTCTGGTGGCATTTGTGTATATGTTTTAAAGAAACTTGATGATTTAAGAATTACTGGTAATTTTGAAGATGTTTTATTTATCTTGATATTTACTTGATAAAAAAGAAGCGTCCAATCACCTAATGATGTTATTCTTGCTAGTGTTTATATACCACCAGAAGGTGCTTTACTTGTAGTGACGAATTGAATTGGTATCATTCGTTTAGAAAACGATGTCATCGAAGCTAAGTCAAGGTAACCGACTTCTAATTGATATCGAAATTAAAACCAGAGTAGAATTGAATGGAGCTCGACATTTTCAGTGATGGAGCTTTAGTTTATTCGGAAAGCCGGAAGTGTTATTCAAATTCATACGATTAACTGTAACGCTATGCGTGGTTGGGACCTTCAAGCACCATGCAAACACCCATGACATCAGAGTTCACATATCTATATAAGTTGTCCCCTGCCAAATAAGGTGCTCAGCTTCCCACCCTCTTAAACTAGCCTCACAAGCCAAAGCAAGTTTATATGGTTTCTGCCCGCATGAGCGTAACTATTCACTAATATTATGTTATAGCTTCAAAATAGGCCTCGTTAGTATCATACAAGATTTTTCTTTCTTTCTTTCTTTCTTTCTTTCTTTCTGTGTTTTTTCTCACTTTCTTTCTTCATTAATTTACAGATAAACAAGTTTACAAAACACAATAAACTCGAAAAATCACATGAAGTTACTGAGTTACATAAAATTAAAAGTCGCTAAGTAAACACTTATGAAAGGTAAATAAGAGAACTCTCAAGGCACTGTTAAATGAACTTAAAATATGTATTGTTTTTCCTGTTGTGATAACTCATTTTTTACCACAGTTACATAGGACAGTCATTCTTTCAATGACACGGCATATCTCCATTATCTTAATTCTTTATTTCGATTGTTGCTACAATAATTTAACTCTCAATAACTGGTTCAAGAACTTATTCATAATATTTCACACAAAAGATATCTAAATATTTAAAGCAACTACACAGTTTGATAATTGTTTTACATGTCCCCTTCTTTGCATAAATCACACAGAGGGAAACTTCTTTCCTTCTATTGACATAGTTTCAAAGCAATGGAGGATCTTCGCATCATGTTTAAATAGCTTAAAATAATAGCTACACACTTCGCTGAATTTTTACGACTGCCAATCAAGGCATATTCTGCACAGGTAATTAAGCAATAACCCCCGCCGCAGGAGGGTATACACGAGATTTTGGTACAATGCGCGACATAGGCCTATAGCACGAGCCGATAGGCGAGTGCTATATGGAGCGAATTGTACCAAATCGAGTGTATACCCGACTGCGAAGGGGGTTATTGCTATTCTAGTATATCAACTTGCGTGTATTTGTTGTCTTACTTGTGTATTTTCATCTAAGCGCCACATGCAGAAAAAGGACGTCTGAGAGATCGAACGTCGGAAATTCTGCGCCCGAGACCGAGCATTTTTATAAGTCGGGATTCCCTACATGCACACAGTACGTATCCTACGATAAATACGCATTACGTCCATATTGACATTGCATTTTATTCGCATGCAACACGAACGATACTTGTCAAAAAATACCTGCTGCACTCATGACTCACACAGAAAACGGGTCAAGAGTTCAAATCAAAAGAAAAAAGTAACAATTTTTTTCGTAAATTTACATAAGAACAATAGTCCTGGCTTTTTTGGCATACTAAAAATAGATTTGTCTCATTCTGCACCGCATACCGTCGCGACATTTAGTGGTGGCACAGTGAAGTTACAGGATCTATTTTTGATGGATAATTTGGACGTTGAAAACAAGCAGTTTTAAAATAATCCAGACTAGCGATGACTGCAACTGTGATGAACAGTTGTGCAGATTCTGAGTGTGTTGCCCGATGCAGGGAGAGCTGGACGCTGACACTGCTCGTTGCATTTGATGTCAAATATCGTCGCAGTCGCCAGGAGTCATCCCATTGTTTTTTTGAACTTCTTTGTCTAGATCGTGAGGACATCCCGATCTGTTATAGCCCAAACTTTGGTAAATAATATCTGACATACCGTTACTGTGAGGAAGTGTCAATTTATTTGTGTATGAACGAATACTATCTTCATTTTAAAGAGCGGTACTAGGATATATTGCGTCTCGACTCCCGCAAAGTGCAAGGTGCGCTGTCGCCCTAATATTTGTGTGCATCATACCCCAAACGTGCTGCTTCAGAGATGTCTTTCATCATTGATCCCAACTTATTTACACCAAGAGGTGAGTTACAGACCCACACTTTAGCTGTGTATCAAAATTCGGTCTTCAGTCTTTGAAACAAAGTGGACTGTTTCGGTCTTTCTCGAGGGTCTATGGTTTAGATAGGTACGTTCAAATGCTGGTTTAGGGGCCCGTTTTAGCACTGCTAGCAGTGCTAAAACAGTATTTTAGCATCGGTGGAATGAGCTCTCGTCCAATCAGAATGGCGCATGGTAGCATGATATAATGTAATACTCTTTTTAGGTGTAAGACTGATATCTCAATACCTTGAATATCGGAACAGTGTCTGATCATAGCTCATATTTCTATACAAACAATTAACAAATATGCGCCATGGGGACATCCTTTCCGGCCCCATTTCACCTCATTAGGGAAGGCTCCATTAACTTTGATGGTACCTGAAACCCGAGTTGCTGCCTGCCAACTCGGGTGACAAACAGAAGACTTTTAATCCCCAAGGTGTTAATTTTCCATTGTTGCGATTATCTTATCGAGCTGGTGCTATGATAGGAACGTCATGGCTGTAACGACTCACTCAATACACGGGCACACACATATGCTTGCACATGGAACTATGTTGACAGGAAAAAGTGAACTGCCCTTTTTCAATGCAAGTAATCTAGTTTATTCTTTAATTTAGGCTCTAAACTAAGTTTTAGATATATGGTGAAACAAAATATCGTTCTTCGTTCATTTTCATTCAAGTTTTCTATTTTCGGACGCTTCACTTCAGTAACGTGCATTGATCATATATGCAAATGTGATCAGAACAGCATGGAACGTTCTTTCCGTGTGGCGAGATTTTTCTAGCACTTGCAAACAACGTTACGAGTGAGTAAGGACTCCAAGAGCTGCGCGTATCCTGTGACATTACATCTCCTATAGAGCGAATTTAAGTCAATGAATTGCAAGCCCGATCCGTCTGTAAACAGTATGACCACTGGTACATATTATAAGAAAGGAGAAATAGTAGAGGCAGTTATTGAGGCCGGTCGGCGGACGGCACAATTTTCAGTGATTTAATTCACGGTATTAATTTCACAATAAAACGAATTCGCGAGCTTACCATTGATTTTTGGTGATGTTGAATATAATTGAAAAAGAGAGCTAAATTCCAGTGTTCCTTGTTTGATAAAATTCCAAATTGACGACACCCAACGTCAACCTGTACGACACCGTATGTGTACAACACACCTGCAGTCGATTAGTCGATTGTGACACAGTATTAAAGCTTACACATAATGCAATATCGGTCGACCCACAGTCCCTGTACGATGCATTTCTGCAGTTGTCTTTCCTATTCTGCTCAGTTAACAGACATGATTTCACAGAATTTTACACAGAAAACATATTTTATCATATTTGGAGGCACTGAATACTAGCATTGCAAGAGAAAGCGACGACAAATTTTCCGGTTTGATTCCAGCCGTTGCTTGTGCTACGTCAACACACTCGCAGCGATCAACCCCAGAAATTATCGCACACTATCATCATTTAGGATGGGAGAAGGATCAAAACACCGGTTTCAAGATATGATGATTTCTGTCTTCGTGTCATAGATAGACGCAGAGAACACTTAATAGAGCCAAAAACAGCGAAAATTCGAGAAAAGCGTACACACAATCGGGGACTGTGGCATGCAGGACAAACCCAAGCTACGCATTATCACGTGACTGCCCCTCGTATCGCGGTTGGCTGTGCGGTCCAGGTGATTGACACCTTTTACAATAGGCGTTTTCAGACCGGTGGATAGAGGGACTGTGGTCGACCTGAAATTTGACACTGTGATCGACGTAGCGTTTCAAAAGTACGAAAAATGAGACCAAGTAATTGTTTGTTTATTTAGATTTGATCTAAAACCTCCCAAAACCAACAGACAAAGTCCTACTCTTACGCAGAAAATCAACGTTTTCAAGCGTAGACTCCCGCGTAGACTTTCCCTTCCGCTTAAACCACGGCCCTCCACAAAACGCGATGTAGATCTATGATCGTCTAGGATGGATTGACGTGGCGTTTTCAAAAGTATGAAAAATGAGACTCAGTAACTTTTGGTTGCTTTACATTTGATCAAAAACCTACCCATCAGACAAGGCCCAACTCTTACGCAGAAAACAAAAGCTCTGGAGCGTCGACTTTCTCTTCCGCGTTTGAGACTTTCTTCTCTTTCGCGTTTGAGAGAAACAAACGTCGGCTTTATTTGGAAATGGCCGGCTATTGGTGGGCGTAACGTCAGTCCAATGGTAAGCTGCACCCGATGTGAACGTCGGAATAATTCGGGCTGTAGTCGGGAAAGCAAGGATGACCTCGAGAGCGATTCCCAGTTCGCACGTTCGCAGATCGCGGTACTACGGGCTGATACTAGATAGCAACAAGTTCACCGCGTAAAGTGCTAGATTACATATAGCCACATAGGCACTTCTGAAATGTTATCTCCGGCTTGCAAGACAACAAATATCAAAATATTATTATCAAAACCAGAATTTCGGGGCTAGAGAGCGAAACATTGCTGAAAAGTAGCCGGCCAAAATACGGAAGTAGCCAGTCAATTTGGCCGGCATCCGGCTAAAAATGAACACGCGGATTCAAACAGAGAGGCTTGTTGCGATAGACAAGTAGCCTTTGGCTTTTGACCAGAAAAATAAGTGAGTGTTCATTGATAATTCAAAGACTGGATCCGTTGACACCAAAGTTTGCTCGTGACTTTCATTGCATTGCATGCACCTTTCCTCAATGTGAGTCTGACTGAAATTGAAAGAGTACGTTTTAGTAAAAGTCCTGTTTTGTTGTGCTGAAGTCCTGTTTGGTTGTGCTGATTTTCGCTACCGTACTTTCTTTTATAGGGGTATAAACATTCATACAAAAATAGCTTTTCGTATGCAAAATCAGCGTACGTTAATTAACTGCTAGTATTGTTTAAACAGCATTTTATTTGAAAGGGATTCTATAGTACACTCGTTTTTGTAAACTCTTCATTCAATTTTATGAACTAAATGATGACCTCAAAGTAACAGCAAGTGCTGGACGGCACTTTTAACGCTTGTTGGAAATCCTGAGTGCCGGACAGGGGGGCCATCATCAAGTCAGGCGCCGACTGGCATTGGCCATGCTAAAAGTAGTTCCGGCAGTGCTAATGTTTTGTTTACACTAAAAGATAATCTGTTCGCATATGTTGACATAGAGATTAATCCTCTGATAACCAACTCGGGTTACTCGGGTACGTCCAAGTTAATGGAGCGTCCCCTCATGTTCTCTCCCACACACGAGGTAAAACAAAATTCAGTGAGTAACCGTATCTTTTTATATAGCTCTTTTTTTCAATATTGATATTGAAAACTGAACTTAGGCTTGACTAGTATTATCTGTCAAGGGTATAATATTACGTATAATTTCGAGTTTTATGATCGTTCAGCACATAAACACATTCTTAACACGCTAATGACTACTCTCCATGGTGATTGTCAATATCATGTGCTATCTTTTTACGGCTTAAGGTGAAAAAGGCAATCGAAATATAAATTTCCATGTTATCATGGCCATTGTTGTGCAATTGAACATTCGCACTGTACACGGAGAACTTTCTGATATTATATGTACACACTAAGGCATATATGGAAGTTATACATAAATACTCATACCAAAGTCGTGTGATGTCGGTCGCAAATACGTTTTTCAGTGATATAAGTTCTGTAAAACATCATTTGTTACCGTGGTTTACCTTAAGCAGTTGGCAGTACGGGAACTGGACATACTGTAAATTGAGGAGTTGCCAAAACTGTCAGGTGCAATGATCATCTAGATAGTAATATCGGTCAATAACAAAAAAACCAATTGTGAAAAAGTTGAAATATTGTCTGGAAGGAGGTAACGAGTAGCCAAAAAAACAGCACACATCCACACACAACCCGCTGAGAACGCATTATTTACAAGCGTTATTTGTGCGGATATAGTTATCTTGTTTTCGGCTACGTCTGACCTCACCAAACAATGTTGCAACATTCGCAGTGTTGATATCTTGTGATCGACTGATATTACTGCTAGACGATAGTTGCACCAGAGAGCGTTGGTTATTCCTCAATATAGACAGTATGTCTGGTTTCCGTATTGTAAACGGTTCCGCGCAAATCACTGTACTTGTTTTGCACCCGTTTTCTCTTTTACTGTGTGGAAAGAGATGAAGCTTTTAATTTTTTTTCAGTGTCGAGTGTTTCATTAACGTCCAAATTAAAATCGATTATCGTTATAATATGTATGTGCCACTTTGCAAGCAGTATTCAGTTAATTTGATTGAACAACGTCCGACAAACTGCGTCGCCAATGGGGATAATGAAAAATTATATTTATTGATTAGTCTGAGCAGGAAAGTATTCACAGTTATCTCCGATCCCATCGTCTTACGACTTTGAAGTTCCAATTGTAACAGCGCTTTAAGGAAATTCTTCATCAATCTATTCAATCTTCTTTAGTCTCCGGATAACACTGCTCGGTACTTCTGTTGTAGACTAACATGTCCTTTGAAACTATGGAGCCCCTTTTCCCTTTAGGACCGCTATTTTTAGATGAGAAGAGCCCACGGACCTAACACTTAAAATAGTGAATATGTTCGCTCACTTACATTAAAAGGTAACATCGATAGAATATGATCAACTGTCGACAACAAGGAGCCGGAGTAGACACGTGCATACAAACTGAGATCCAGAGGCGCATAAACTCTTCAAATAACGAACAATTTTTTCGCTAACGTTCTAACGATGTGTAGCAATTTTAACCCCTGTTTTATGTCCGGATTACCCTGAATTGAGCCCTGCTTTTTCTCGCAAAACTTTATTGTCTGCTTCGCAAATGATATCACGTGAAAGCCTTTCTTTTGTAAGGCCGCCAGCTTTTCTGCACACTGTATTTAAAAGTAAGAAGCACCTATCATGAAGTTCTTCATGTTCCTTTCCTTGTTGGTTGACTTCAAGCAAGAAAATTTCATTGTCGAAGTGCCATGAACGGAAGAGTATATTGATCTCCTTGAGATTACAAATTTAAATTCACGGACAACTGTAATGTATTGGAAACGCGTGATCATTTTCATATCTGGTTTCAGTCTGGCGACACATTGCCAAATGTTGATTTGTCAAAAATAAAATCTAAAAGCTGTTTTCGTCTTATTGTCATGCTTCTCCTAAGATCAGAATTCCTTGTATATTACTGTGTTTTGTTCATCTTGTTTGTAATTATTTCAAATGGTAAAATTTTATTAACGATTTTTGGGGTTTATCTGCCATACTTTAGTGGTCGCTCTGATCAAATCGACCTCCTGAGTGAAACACTAAATATTTTACAGTCATCCATCGATACTATGGATACATCTCCTGTCATGATTGTAGGGGATATGAATGCTTCACTACCTATTGGTAATCAGCTTGGTAATATTGGTATCGTCGACATCCATTTACTAAACATAGTTATATTTTGTATGATTTCTTATGTAGCAATGAATTTCAAGTTGCTAATTTCAATTATCCACAAACTGCTATGTATACGTTTTTTAATGACAATGCGAGGTCATATATTGACCATGTTTTTTGCTCTAGTTCAGCTTTGAATATCATTTCTGACTGTAAAGTTATGTCCGACTTTCCTTTAAATGTAAGTGATCATTTCCCTTTGTGTACAACTCTTAATTTTTCCTTTGGATCACCTCATGTTGGTAGTACAGATACAAATTGTGTATATGCACCAAAATTTTTAGTTATCAATTGGTCAGTCTAGATGAGAGACTCCGCTCTGCTTACAGTAATTATGTAACTGATGCAGCAACGACACTAAAAACTGTGAACCTTGATGATGTTACCAACAGGGATAATGCCCATGATATTGTTGATTCTACAGGGATAGAAATACTTTTTTATTTCTTGTGGCAAAGTTTGCCACCGGATATAAAATCAGGTGGCAATTATGAAAAATCTGGTGGCAGTTTGTGATCGGTATAATACAACATTTTGTCATTGCCACATACTCACTCTAATTTATAAATTCTTGAAAATATGGTGAGTACACGTCACAAAAAAATCAACCCATACTGCAGGCCTTGAAAAAAATGTTCAAACTTACCAACCGTGGGACACGTGAATTTCATTTTTACTTGCCCGACAGGAAAAATTACTTGCCCTATATTTCTAATAACTGTACCAGTAATTTGTAACAGAAAGCAAGAGTTTGGCCATATGAAGTGAATTCAAAGAGGGAAAAAAAGATCCAAACATTAACTACATTCTTGTTAAAATGAAGGACTATTACAAAATCTGAAATGTTGCAGAAAAAATGTGAGAATACTTTAGTTTTTTTCTGTAGATTTGGCCATCTAGAAAACATCTTTAATTTGGCATTTTTCCACAACCTAATCCAAATTAAAATCTTTGCATAAGAGTAATAAGATTGTGTGATTTACAATGTGCATAGCTGGCTGCTGCTCTTTATTATCAAGCTGAGATCACAAACAACTGCTCTGCTAGTGTTTATCTGCCAATAATTCAATTACGCACATGTACATCTGCAAACCTTTTACCTGTTTACATGATTACTCACTGAGCACAGCCGTCTTTCAAAGTTTTATTTTGATAAATGTATTCGTCAAGAGAGCAGATTCAAGTTTCATTTTCGTTACTCTTCAGTGCAGATTTGTTTTCTGTAAGTGAGAGCCGATCCCTAACAACCAAGGTCACGTAATTTGAAACTGTCTGCATCTCACGCACTACGTAGCTGCAATATGTGGCCTCCTTGGTCGACTGAGCCCGTTTCGACTACGATGTAAACTTATACTTTTTCATCTGGGTGTTGATTTACGTTGAACAGTAAGCATTGCCGAGATCCATGGCTTCGAATAAGTTTACATCCATTTACCAAGCACAGGGTGCAATTACACTATCGTGTGAAGCCGATCGCCTGTCATAAACGACTCATGCTGCACTTGCACAAAGAGAATGGCTACCACTGTCAAGAGCATACCACTTTACGGCACACATACAAAACAGTGAGTTCACTCCTCCGTGTCGTCGGAGAGAACATGTCGCAAAACTGTATTTTTACGACTTTTTGTGTTTTACAACAGCAAGAACGATTATTTTGCGATGTCGGGCGGATTTTCAAGGGTTTTCAGAAAAAACTTTTGAGAGTTGAAGGACTTACAATGATTGTAGGCGTGTACAGACCTAATGAAATACGTTTTCAAGCTTGAATTGTCCAGAGCTTAGTTAATTCAACCGCTGGTGCACTTGCCCGAACGCAAAATTCACTAGCCACGGGCGTCGGGCGATAGGAATTTTTGAGCCCTGTACTGGCTAATGAATTGCATGTATTTATTGTTATTTAATTCATGCAGGCTGCAGTTTGGCTTTGTTTTCAAAATGTCACAACATGCTTTTATCTTGTGCCGTATGACTGCATATGCGGCTATCACAGAGGGCAACAACATGTCCAGTGTACAAAAGCTGCTGTCATCGATATGGAGATTAGCCAATCACAAGTTTGGATTCACGCTGTGTTTTCATTCATGCCAAAATGTCGCAATTAGTTTGGGGTTTTTTTTGGCTAATGAGTTTTTCCGCCGTCAGACAACGCGTGTTCCTTCAGACTAGTGTTCCTTCATTCAAGCCGTAGGATCAATGACATGATGACCCAAAATTTAGTGGCAGAAAAATACCACCAGAAAAAAATTTTGGTGGCAGATTGACAGTTTTTGGTGGCAAATGCCACCATTGCCACCGATTATTTCGATCACTGTCCTGGTATGCTTAATTAGGGGACAAAGCCCTATGGGGCTTGTCCCCTATTGTATTTACTCTGGATCACTTCTTCTTCTTCTTCTTCCGCCATATTGGATAGACGTACGGAAGAAGGGCTCCTACTTGTTTTGTTTTTCTACCTGTGAGAAGTGCCATCCTTCGTCAATTGTCATCATTTATGTTGTGAGTAGTGTTAAGTTCTTTTGGGTCTTGTCTCCGGTCCGGTTTCATCTTCGATTAGGTGGATTTCCTTCGATTTTATTTTTTGTCATTTGTTAACCCGTGTCGGCAATATGGCCGCCCGGGAGGACAAGCCATTTCGGAATCTGACACGCAAGCATGCTGTCAGGTGTACTAATATTGAAGGTGTCCCTGTTGAAAGCTATGTTGAAGAGATTGCAAAGAAAGTCGGAAGTGAAAATGTTATTGCTGCATCTAGAATGAATAAGTCCGTGGTTGTGTTCTTAGCAACACTCGGTAATGTTGAAAGTATTGTTGAGTCCAAGTTTGCTTTGTTTGATGATTAGTCGATGTGGAACACATGGTGAAACCGGCCTCAAAATTAATTCTGTCAAATGTTCCTCCGTTCATTCCTGATGAAGTTTTGGAGGAACATTTATGGAAACTTGGTAGAGTTGTTGGTCACCTAAGAGCAATCCCTCTTGGTTGTAAAAATGCTTCGCTGAAGCATGTGAAGTCGTTTAGACGACAAGTTCATGTTTTGTTACACAATGAGAACATCAGTGGTGTAATTCAAATCAAATATGATGATCGTTTTTATTCCGTTTACGTTTCTATTGATGAACTGCGTTGTTTTCATTGTGGACTAAAAGGTCATATCCGTAAACGTTGTCCAAACTATAGATCTTCAGAAAACAACGATAATGACACTGAAAATGTTCAAAAAGATAATAATGGTGTGGATGAAAACTCAGGTTTAATGGATGCTGTCGAAAGTGAAGCAAATGCAAATGAAGGTGTCAATCAGCATATCAATACTACAGAAATTAACACCTCAACTTCAAGTAACGCCTCAACGTCAACTCGCTTTGTCGAAAACAATGAGGCACAATCAGAGTCCGCTCACAAAGTCACATCTGTTGATGAAAATGCTGTTGATCAAAGACCTCTCACCAGTAAAACAGTCAACCCACTGACGCTCAAAGAAAGACAAAATGTTAACGTCCATGCCGATGAAGACAGGGTACGAACCCCTGCTTCGCCTTCGTATTCTCCGCTCCCCTCTACTCCCGTTTTATCATTCGACCCCCCTTCTTCGTCATCATCTTCACTTATTGAGTCTCAATCACTTGAGTTTCCCGAGACTCCTTTTTCAGATATCAATGTTAATGAGTCTCAGGATTTGTTTATTTCTCAGTCACAGTCTCCAAGAAAGCTTCTCAAAATCAGCTTATTTGGTCAGGAGTGAAAACATCAAACTCCTTTGATGTTCTCAGCGAAATGTCTGATCATGACAATGAGTCTGTTGCGTCTGAAATGTCTGACTTATCAGAATTTCAAGAAAAGCTACAAATCAAGCCGTCTAATTTGCTTGAGTTTTTAGAAGACATTAAAGGCTCTAAAAATATGATAGAAAAATGTAAAGATTACTGCTCAGATTTTAAGGTTCTCATAAAGTCATTTGCTAACTTACGCAGGTCAGATATTGTCACTAGTCAACAAAAAGTTCGTATCCATAAACTTGTGGCAAAGTTACAACAACATGTTAGACAATGTAAAAGCTTGGCTATTACGAAACATGGGAAGTAAAATCGTTCTTGTTTTTGCTTGTCTAGTGATGGCAAGTTTCATTTCTTGGAACGTAAATGGTTGCCGTGATTCTTTGAAACGGTATAACATTTTGTCTTCGTTGAAGTCCAATCATTTTGCTGATTTTTATTTTTTACAAGAAACCCATTCTACAGTGGCTAATCAGGCGCAGTGGCAAGTAGTTTGGCGCGCGCCTATTTATTTCTCACATGGTACTAGTAATTCTGCTGGGGTTGCAGTGCTGTTTCCACGAAACAAAAATATTGATGTTGTTTCTGTAAAAAGTGTCGTCCAGGGTCGTCTACTTCATTTGCATATTAAAATGGATGACACTTCCTTTCATTTGCTTAATATTTATGCTCCTTCAAGTGGAGATGATCGTTGTATTTTCTTTGAAAGTCTTCGTAAATTTCTCCTTGATTTTGATCTTGATAATGAAATATTGTCATAGGGGGCGACTTTAATTGTACTCTTGTTCCTGATTTAGATAGGTCGTCTCATATTGAACCACATTTAAAGTCTTCGCAAGTTTTTTCTTCTCTTGTTCATCGCTGTAAGCTTTCTGATGCCTGGCGTTATTTTCATAAGCAGGCTCAAAATTTTACGTGGCAGAGAGGAGAGCAAAAAAGTCGCATTGATACTTTCTTCATCAACAAGAGGTTGACTTCGAAAATTAAATCTGTGTCTATTGACTCTCCTACTGATTTATCTGATCACTCTCTTGTTTCTCTTGTTTTAACTATGAATTCGAGTGTCAACAAAAATCCAGTTTGGTGTCTCAATACCAGTCTTCTTAACGATGAAAATTACTGTACTTTAATTAAGGAATTCTGGGAAGGTTGGCGTAATGAGAAGGATAGGTTTTCTTCTCTTCAGTCTTGGTGGGATATAGGAAAACAAAAGATTAAAGAATTGAGTCAGCAGTACAGCGCTGAACGAGTTCATCACTTTAAACGTTCAAACAAAAGCTTATTGAGGAAATTCGTACTTTGGAAACATTGATTCATACTCAGCCTTCTCTGGAAACAAGATATCATCAGCAAAAAGACCTTTTAGACAGTTTTCAGAAACTTGATACCAGAGGTGCAGTTATTCGTTCTCGTTTTCAACAGCTTAATGATTCTGATACTAATTCACAGTTTTTCTTTTCTCTTGAAAAAAATACAAAGGCTGTCGTAAATCAATTACTCATCTCCAACGTGAAGATCATACAATTACTGAAAATCAGAGAGAAATTCGTCAACTTACTCGCCAGTTTTATCAAAACCTGTTTACTGCTGAGCCTGTTTCGCCCGAAGCACAAAATACTTTGTTTCATGATCTCCCTCAATTACCTGCTGACAAAGTTACGCAACTTGATGAACCCATTAGTCTTGATGAGTACACCTTTGCACTCAAGAACATTGCGAATGGTAAAACACCTGGTGTTGATGGCATTCCTTGTGAATTTTATAAAAAATTCTGGTCTCTATTGGGGAACGTTTTCACCAGGTTTTTCAAAAGTCAATTTCCGATGGCCTGCTTCCAACGTCCTGTCGTAGAGCTGTTATCACACTCCTTCCGAAACAAGGTGATAACTCCCTTCTTAAGAACTGGAGACCTATCAGTTTGCTTTGCTCTGATTATAAAATTTTCACTAAAGCTTTATCGCTTCGCTTAAAGCAGGTTTTGCAAGATATCATTCATGTAGATCAAAGTTATACTGTTCCAGGCAGACAGATTTTTGACAATATTCATTTAATTAGGGATTGCATTCATTTTCATAATGACATGAATCTTCCTCTTGGTATTCTTTCTTTAGATCAGGAAAAAGCTTTTGATCGTGTCAGTCATCATTATCTTTTTCAAACTCTGCATGCGTTCGGGTTTGGTGAAAATTTCATCAAGTTTATTAAACTTCTGTATACTCAACTGATAGTCTTGTTCGTGTTAACAGTTCCCTTACTGCTCCAGTTCAGTTTTCACGTGGTATAAGGCAAGGTTGCTCATTATCGGGGCAGCTGTATGCAATTGTTATTGAACCTCTTTTACACAGAATAAGACAAGATGACAGTATTCAAGGTGTTATGATTCCAAATTCAAGTGATCGTAAATGTAAACTTTCAGCTTATGCTGATGACGTTAATACTCTTGTAACTTGTGATACTGATTTTTTGAGGTTTAAATATTGGTTTTCTGTCTATGAGCATGCCAGTAATGCAAAAATTAACTATCGTAAGTCCCAAGGTCTTTGGGTCGGCTCATGCGTGGGCGTGCTGATCATCCGCTTGAAATTCTTTGGAATAGTATTGGTCTCAAAGTCCTTGGTACTTATTTGGGTAACAGTAACGAGTATTTTTCAAAAAACTGGAGTGAGTGTGTTACAAAGATTGACAATAAGTTATCTTGGTGGAATAGATATGCTCCTGCTATGTCATTCCAAGGCCGTGTTATCGTTATTAATCAACTTGCTGCAACTAAACTCTTTCACCGTTTAATTTGCCTCTGTCCTCCTGCTTTTATCATTGATGAAATTCAGCACAAATTTTTTGATTTCTTCTGGCAAGGAAAACATTGGTTGCCCAGTCGTACAATTTTTGCTCCATTGAAGTTAGGAGGGCAAAATCTCATCGATCTCTCTTCACGTGTGAAAGCTTTCAGATTAAATTATCTTCAAAGATACTTGTATTCAGGTCTGGATCATCCTTCATTTTTGTTTGCTGATTTTTTATTTTCGGAATGTTGGTAATCTCAAGTACACCTCTCAACTTTTTACAGTGAATTATCAGTCTGTTCCAGATTATCTTCCTAATTTTTATCTTGAACTTTTGAGAGTCTGGAAGTCATGTATTTTCCTGAGAAAAGGTGGACCCCTTTCAATCAAAGATATCTTCCATGAAGCCCTTTTTTTCAACGATTGTGTTAGTTTTACAAACCCTCTTGATAGTACTCTTGTTAATCACTTTATCAGTGCTGGCATTACAAAAGTTGGAGATCTTTTTGACCCTTTCCAAAAATCTTGGCGCTCCCCAAGCTATTTTAAAAACATTGTTCCTATTCATTCGGATAGAATTTTAACAAATACTGTCAAGACGTTGGTCGACTCTATTCCCTGTGATTGGAAAAACAAAATCCAAAGTTATTTTGAAGAGGAAGTTGATTTGGATGACGTTCATTCTTGTCATCGTCCTTCGTACTCTTTCGAACTTATTTGTAAAGGCACTGATGACCATATTATTTTGAATTGTCCCTTGTATAAATTTGAAAGGGTAGCATTTATAAATTCTTGATTATGTCCAATTTTCATAGGAACAATAAACGTCAAGATACAGTTTGGAGAGATCTGCTTTCACTTACGGAAAATATCAAACCTTTTTTCACTTCTTGTTATCTCAGTCCAATTCCCAAAAAAGAAGGAGATCTTCAATGGCGTCTTCTCCACGGTGCGTACGCAACTGGCTCGTTTATGTTCCATTCTGGCTATAGCTCATCCTCTGATTGTATTTTCTGTAGTGCCAGAGATGACCTTTTACACATATTTTTAGAATGCCCTCGTCTTTCTCCCTTGTTCATTCTCCTTCGTAAACTCTGTCACCTTTTTCTTGGTCAGGAATGCAAGATTTTATTCTGGTGGTTTGTTTTAGGCCCACCCTTTGATAAATCATACATGGACAAGAATACTTTTGCGCTTTTAAATTTCCTTTTTACGACAGCTAAAATTGCAATTCATGTAACAAGACGAAATGCAATTAATGGTCATGATCCCTCAATCAGTAATATGCTTGTTTCTGTTTTTAAAGGCGAGTTTGTGCTCGCATTTTAGAAGAATATAATTACTTCACGCTCAATTCAAACATAAGTGCTTTCAAAAACATTTGGTGTATTAATGACGTCATTGCTTCTGTAGACATTGATGGAACTTTTACTATTAATTCAATTTTGTTGTAAAGAAAATGCTTTCACCTCTTAGCACACTTTCCCTTTTGCCAAATCCTTTCTCGTCCTGGGCACCGTACTCCTCACGGAATGGAAGGGGGTGGTCAGTTGGGAGGATTCTTCGTAAGCATGTACATGCCAACGAAAAGTTTTCTCAATATACCCCTTCTCATTGGTGGTTAGGTGGCTTTTTTCTGCAAGATGTAAGGTGTTCCTGTCCTTTTTCCTCGCAAATTTCTGTCACTTTTTCTTGTTTCGGATGTTTGTTTCGCTTTCTCCTATTCAGTGGAGATTTTTCATGCACCTCGCATCTTGCCTTTTGTCATTAACAAAATTGTGCTTTTTTTCAGATTTAATTGGTTTCCTTCCCCATGTTGCAAGTGATATAGCTACCTGTTTGCCCTTTCACCAGTTCTCTCCGTCTCGCTCCAGCATCAGTATCATAGTCATTTCGCAGTTTTTGCTGATTTTTTACAGTCCAATTTTGTTTAGTATTTTCAGTAATTGACCATCATTTGCTAAATTGAAGCATTTGTCAGATTTCATTTTTGCTTTTTGTCTCAAAATTTGAATTGTTTTGATATGTACTTGTCTGTACAGGAGACTAATTTTAGTAATAAACGTTTATTTGAAAAATCAAAATCTTCTTCTTCTTTTTCCTCTTCTTCCGACAATTCTTTGCAAAGCTAGATCTCCAAAACCGTTGCGCGCAGCCTTTTCAAATTTGCAGGGCATATTAAGCATACTGAGTACTGGTGCACCTGACCCTTCATATTTTGATTGGATACATGACCTGGCTGTTATTAATTATTAAAAATTTTAATTTCACCTAATTTGCATAAAAATTGAAAAATCGAAAATCTGTTAAGAAACTTTTTAGACCATACTACCTAGATGCTACATACCAAATTTCAGGAATTTTCACCTTGCCGTTTATGAGGAGAAGATTTTTAAAGTATTATTTTTCTGATTTTTCAATAACCTTTGACCTCCCCTATACCTCTGCAGCTAAGCTATACCAATGGCTTATTCTGGCCTATGTGAGAGTCGTGGGGGGCCGGGGCTAGTGACTACTGAACGATGACCTACAGGGATCAAACTGCAAATCATATTTTGAGGATGAACTTGACCTATGACCCTGGCATGTTTCTCTACCACATTGATTATGCACATATGTAATTCCAGCCTTCAAACTAGTGCTAGAGTTCTGATTTTTGGTACACAAGGACATGTATCAGTGTTACGGTTTTTTAACAAAATGTCACATGACCAGCTCATCCTATACCTCATTGATTATGCACATATCTAATTCTGGGCAAGCCAATAGAGCTGGAGGTCTGATTTTTGGTATATAGTGATAACCATTGAAAACAATTTTTTTCACAAAATGTCACATGACCTTGATGACCCTTGACCCCAAATATACATATCTGTCCATAACTCAGTAACAACAAGGGCTACACCCTTCATATTTGGTATGATGGGAGACCTTATGGTACCATAGGTCATGCCTCATTAAATATGCACATATCTAATTTTGGGCAAGCCAACAGAGCAAGAGGTCTGATTTTTGGTATATAGGGATAACTATGGGATACAATTTTTTTGACAAAATGTCACGTGACCTCGATGACCTTTGACCTCAATTACACATTTCTGTCCATAACTCAGTAACCACAAGGCCTACACCCTTCATATTTGGTATGATGGGACACCTTATGGTACCATAGGTCATGCCTCATTAAATATGCACATATCTAATTTTGGGCAAGCCAACAGAGCTAGAGGTCTGATTTTTGGTATATAGGGATAACTATGGGATACAATTTTTTTGACAAAATGTCACATGACCTCGATGACCTTTGACCTCAAATATACATATCTGTCCATAACTCAGTAACCACAAGGACTACACCTTCATATTTGGTAAGATGGGATACCTTATGGTACCATAGGTCATGCCTCATTAAATATGCACATATCTAATTTTGGGCAAGCCAACAGAGCTAGAGGTCTGATTTTTGGTATATAGGGATAACTATGGGATACAATTTTTTTGACAAAATGTCACGTGACCTCGATGACCTTTGACCTCAAATATACATATCTGTCCATAACTCAGTAACCACAAGGGCTACACCATTCATATTTGGTATGATGGGAGACCTTATGGTACCATAGGTCATGCCTCATTAAATATGCACATATCTAATTTTGGGCAAGCCAACAGAGCTAGAGGTCTGATTTTTGGTATATAGGAATAACTATTGGATACAATGTTTTTGACAAAATGTCACATGACCTCGATGACCTTTGACCTTAATAATACATATCTGTCCATAACTCAGTAACCAAGAGGGCTACACCCTTCATATTTGGTACGATGGGAGACCTTATGGTAAGATATGCTGTACCTCATTAAATATGCACATATCTTATTTAAGGCAAGCCAATAGAGCTAAAGGTCTGATTTTTTGTATATAGGAATAAATAAGGGATACAATTTTTTAGACAAAATGTCACGTGACCTCGATGACCTTTGACCTCAAATATACATACCTGTCAATAACTCAGTAACCACAAGGACTACACCCTTCATATTTGGTATGATGGGACACCTTAGTGTACCACAGGTCATGCCTCATTAAATATGCACATATCTAATTTTGGGTAAGCCAACAGAGCTAGAGGTCTGATTTTTGGTATATAGGGATAACTATGGGAAACAATTTTTTTGACAAAATGTCACATGACCTCGATGACCTTTGACCTCAAATATACATATCTGTCCATAACTCAGTAACCACAAGGGCTACACCCTTCATATTTAGTGTGATGGGAGACCTTATGGTACCATAGGTCATGCCTCATTAATATGCACATATCTAATTTTTGGCAAGCCAACAGAGCTAGAGGTCTGATTTTTGGTATATAGGGATAACTATTGGATACAATTTTTTGACAAAATGTCACTTGACCTCGATGACCTTTGACCTCAAATATACATTTGTGTCCATAACTCAGTAACCTCAAGGACTACACCATTCATATTTGGTATGATGGGAGACCTTATGGTACCATAGGTCATGCCTCATTAAATATGCACATATCTAATTTTGGGCAAGCCAACAGAGCTAGAGGTCTGATTTTTGGTATATAGGATAACTATTGGATACAATTTTTTTGACAAAATGTCACGTGACCTCGATGACCTTTGACCTCAAATATACATACCTGTCCATAACTCAGTAACAACAAGGACTACACCCTTCATATTTGGTAAGATGGGATACCTTATGGTAAGATATGCTGTACCTCATTAAATATGCACATATCTAATTTTGGGCAAGCCAATAGAGCTAGAGGTCTGATTTTTGGTATATAGGAATAACTAAGGGATACAATTTTTTTGACAAAATGTCACATGACCTCGATGACCTTTGACCTCAAATATACATATCTGTCCATAACTCAGTACCACAGGACTACATCCTTCATATTTGGTAAGATGGGATACCTTATGGTAAGATATGCTGTACCTCATTAAATATGCACATATCTAATTTTGGGCAAGCCAACAGAGCTAGAGGTCTGATTTTTGGTATATAGGGATAACTATTGGATACAATTTTTTTGACAAAATGTCACATGACCTCGATGACCTTTGACCTCAAATATACATATCTGTCCATATCTCAGTAACCACAAGGGCTACACCCTTCATATTTGGTATGATGGGAGACCTTATGGTACCATATGTCATGCCTCATTAAATATGCACATATCTAATTTTTGGCAAGCCAACAGAGCTAGAGGTCTGATTTTTGGTATATAGGGATAACTATTGGATACAATTTTTTGACAAAATGTCACGTGACCTCGATGACCTTTGACCTCAAATATACATATCTGTCCATAACTCAGTAACCACAAGGGCTACACCCTTCATATTTAGTGTGATGGGAGACCTTATGGTACCATATGTCATGCCTCATTAAATATGCACATATCTAATTTTGGCAAGCCAACAGAGCTAGAGGTCTGATTTTTGGTATATAGGGATAACTATTGGATACAATTTTTTTTGACAAAATGTCGCGTGACCTCGATGACCTTTGACCTCAAATATACATTTGTGTCCATAACTCAGTAACCTCAAGGACTACACCATTCATATTTGGTATGATGGGAGACCTTATGGTACCATAGGTCATGCCTCATTAAATATGCACATATCTAATTTTGGGCAAGCCAACAGAGCTAGAGGTCTGATTTTGGTATATAGGAATAACTATTGGATACAATGTTTTTGACAAAATGTCACGTGACCTCGATGACCTTTGACCTCAAATATACATACCTGTCCATAACTCAGTAACAACAGGGACTACACCCTTCATATTTGGTAAGATGGGATACCTTATGGTAAGATATGCTGTACCTTATTAAATATGCACATATCTAATTTTGGGCAAGCCAATAGAGCTAGAGGTCTGATTTTTGGTATATAGGGATAACTATGGGATACAATTTTTTTGACAAAATGTCACATGACCTCGATGACCTTTGACCTCAAATATACATACCTGTCCATAACTCAGTAACCACAAGGACTACATCCTTCATATTTGGTAAGATGGGATACCTTATGGTAAGATATGCTGTACCTCATTAAATATGCACATATCTAATTTTGGGCAAGCCAACAGAGCTAGAGGTCTGATTTTTGGTATATAGGGATAACTATGGGATACAATTTTTTTGACAAAATGTCACATGACCTCGATGACCTTTGACCTCAAATATACATATCTGTCCATATCTCAGTAACCACAAGGGCTACACCCTTCATATTTGGTGTGATGGGAGACCTTATGGTACCATATGTCATGCCTCATTAAATATGCACATATCTAATTTTTGGCAAGCTCAACAGACCTAGAGGTCTGATTTTTGGTATATAGGGATAACTATGGATACAATTTTTTGACAAAATGTCGCGTGACCTCGATGACCTTTGACCTCAAATATACATTGTGTCCATAACTCAGTAACCTCAAGGACTACACCCTTCATATTTGGTATGATGGGAGACCTTATGGTACCATATGTCATGCCTCATTAAATATGCACATATCTAATTTTGGGCAAGCCAACAGAGCTAGAGGTCTGATTTTTGGTATATAGGGATAACTATGGGATACAATTTTTTTGACAAAATGTCACGTGACCTCGATGACCTTTGACCTCAAATATACATATCTGTCCATAACTCAGTAACAACAAGGACTACACCCTTCATATTTGGTAAGATGGGATACCTTATGGTAAGATATGCTGTACCTTATTAAATATGCACATATCTAATTTTGGGCAAGCCAATAGAGCTAGAGGTCTGATTTTTGATATATAGGAATAACTAAGGGATACAATTTTTTTGACAAAATGTCACGTGACCTCGATGACCTTTGACCTCAAATATACATATCTGTCCATAACTCAGTAACCGCAAGGGCTTCACCCTTCATATTTAGTATGATGGGATACCTTATGGTACCATATGTCATGCCTAAATTAAATATGCACATGTCTAATTTTGGGCAAGCAAACAGAGCTAGAGGTCTGATTTTTGGTATATAGGGATAACTATGGGATACAATTTTTTGACAAAATATCACGTGACCTCGATGACCTTTTTTCCATAAATATACATATTTGTCCATAACTCAGTAACCAAGAGTCCTATACCCTTCATATTTGGCACGATCTTAGACCTTATGATGCCACATGCAGTACCTCATAATTGTGCACATTTCTAATTTTGAGCTAGCAATAAACCTAGTGTTCTGATTTTTTGTTGACAGATGTAACATAAGGAAAGAAAGTTTTGTTGCAAAAAAGACATGTAACGGTAATGACCTTTGCCCCTCTGAATACATTTGCCTTCTTTTTCCCACTTAAGATTGCTTTGGCCCCGGCATTGCTGCTTGCAGCTATATTTCACTTTATTCTTGTCGTTCCCTACGTAAATTTTGGAATTGTATCCGTAAGCTGAAACATGATGGTTCTTTAAATGATGTTGATAAGTGTATTGATATAATGAAATTTTATGATCACTTTACCTGCAAATTTAGCAGGTCTAACTATATCAGTGATGTAATTTCTTCTGCTACGGAAAAGGTTTCTGAAAAATGTAATGATCTTTCGAATGTTACTTTTCCCGATTTTGTTATGTCAGAGACTATGCTGGTGAGATATATTCAGAAACTCAGGAGTGGTTGTGCACCAGGTGCTGATGGTGTCATATCTGAACACCTTAAAATATGCAATAAACTCAAAGATTATTTATCATCTAAGTGCGATGTTTTCAATGTGCTTTAGGTTTGGTATTGTTCATACGTCTTTTTTGAAAGGCTTTCTTATTCCATTATTGATTAAGAAACCTACACTAGATCCTGCTGTACCAAACCATTATAGGCCGTTAACATTGTCAAATACCTTTTCTAAGATTCTTGAACTGTATATTCTTGAAGTATCTGGGAATCACAATTTAGTGATCTACAATTGGGTTTATACCCGGCAGAGGAACCACTACTGCTGCTGCACTCGCAAATGATGTCATTTCATACTGTACTAAACGAGGTTCACCTGTTTATACCTGTTCGCTTGATGCTGAAGGTGCATTTGATGCCGTACCTCATGACAGTTGTTTTGTAAAGCGATAGATGTGATTCCTGATCACTGTTGGTTGATGTTGGTGTACTGGTACAGGCATCTTAAAGGCCCAATAGCTGTATCTTTTAGCATTATTTTTGTGATTTTACTTCCAAACTAAAACAAGTTCATGGGAATATACTCATCGAGGGGTCTTTATACAGGTAGAATAAACTGTCCACTGTGCCTACATGTGCAATTTTAAGCAAGATAAATAATGTTTGCCCAAATATAAAATGGCGCCCTCATGCAAATAAAGCAAAAACACTGTATGGCATGCATATATGCATTGGAATCTTCACAGAAACAACAGAGTGGTCAAATATAATGCATAGAGCTGAATGTTTTCCACTGGGACACCATATGCTATGGTTTCTTTGTAATATTACCAATTTTTAAAAATGGCGGGAAATCAAAATAACGGTTAAAATTTAAATTTGCTTGTCCAATTGTTCAGTGGTAAAAGACTATATCCTTTAAATCTGTAGAATTTAAAGAAAACTACGGAAAATAGAAAGTCTTTTTCAGGTCGACAAATTTCAAGAGTTACAGCTACAGGGGCTTTAATGTACAAATTAAATGGGGTTCTAGATTGAGCGATTCAATTACGGTATCTGTAGGCACTCGACAAGGGGGGTTATCATCACCTTTCTTTTTAATTTATTCTATCAAGGTCTTGTTGATGAACTCACGGCGTGTGTTGGTGGCATCAATATCAGTAATGTTTCTTTTAATGTCTTTTGTTACGCTGATGACATAATGTTAGCTAGTCTAACCAGCACAGGTCTTCAAAATATGATTAATACTGCTCAGAGATATATTACAGAACATGGTTTACGCTTTAATCCAAAGAAAACAGATTGCGTTATTTTTGGGGGGTGTAGTCTTACTCCTCGTCCATTTTGGTCTCTGGATGGAGTAAGACTTGCTGAATGTGAAAGTGTGAATTATCTAGGTGTTACATTGTCATCTCTTAATACCAATGTACATATTTTGAATAGAATTAATGCATGCAGAAAGGCATTTTATGGTTTTCAAGGTGCCGGCTTCCATAATGGTAATAGTAAATATGATATGCTTGCCTATGTATGGAATGCTGCCATTAGGCAGTTCTGACGTACGGTATTAACTGTGTACATGTTTCCAAATCTTCTCTGAGTGAGGTTGAAAAGACTCAAGCTAAGTTGCTCAAAGCTGGTTTTGGTATTCACAAATTTTGTAGAAGCACTCAGTTCCTAAAAGCGCTCAATGTCATGACTATTGAAAATCATTAGAGATAAGTTCTCTTGAACTACTGAAATCAATCTTCGCTGACAATTCACGTGCTCGTTGTTTTATTTGCATCTTTTGAACATGAATTTTCGTGGAAATCTGAACGGTCACACGGATTTACTCTCACGTGTTAATAAGATTTGTGCAAAACATAATTTTCTTTCTTTCGTTACATCTTCGATAAACATTATTCAAATTCTGTATTAAAAAGTATGAAGACTTTTCCTACACCGGATGGATTAACGGATAGTATACGTCATCTTTATTGACAAGAGCTGTACATAATAGGCACATTCTTAACATGTTGCTGATGCCGTTTTAGCTCTGTTCTGCAAAACAGTCCAAATATGTTATTTACCGTCCGTAATGACCTACATTAATTTGCTCTGCCGATCACCAACGCGAAGGTATATTGTTCTGACTCGTACTGCGTTGCTAACGAGTGATTTCGTTAGGGCGATAGGCCTCTGCGATGATGAGCAGCAGAACAAATTAATGAAGGGAATTAATGGGGACTCTTTTCTTTGAAATACAATACTTTTCATCAGCATGAGTGTGTTCTCCCACACAGTTTTGGAGATGATAACTTCAATCAACGTTACATAAAAAGACATCAATTATGATTGATGCATTAACGATCGATATTTCTTTTCTACAAATTAAAATTTAAATTGGAAGCGTTGCTTTGTCATATGATTAAGAGTCGAGTGATATGTCAAAAGAATCTACGCCGAAAACAATTCCCGTTTCATGTTTTTACCGGCATTTTCTTAAATTTCGTGGATATCAGCATTAATGTTATCGTGATTTGTCTATTTTGCATTTAATAGTTGTAAGTAGCATTTTCTCAAACCCTTTCAACGTGTTTTCATCCTCTGAACAGTGTAAACGGCTTCGTATTGATATCGAAATTGAAAACAAGAGTAGAAATGAGTGGAGCACGACATGTTCACTGATGGAGCTTTAATTTAATTTTAATTCCTACCATTAACTGTGACGCATTGCTTGGTTTGGACCTTCAAGCATCATGCAAACACCCATGACATTAGAGTTCACTTATATAAGTTACGCCCTCTGAATAAGATGTTCAGCTTCAAACCCTCTCGCGCTTAGATTAGCCTGACAATCGAAAGCAAGTTAAAATGGTTTCTATTAGTGCCGGCATGGATGTGACTGTTCATTAACATTGTCTTATTTCTTCACAAAGATCTCGTTAATACCATATAAGATTTTCCTCTCTTTCTTTCTTCTTTCTTTCTTTCTTCCTTGCTTCATTAATTTACCGATAAAAAAATTAACAAAGCACAATAAACCCGAAAAATTACATGAAGTTACTGACTTACATTAAAGGGACAAAGCCGGCCACTTTTCATGAATTTTGTTTGTTACGAGATATTACTTATATTGTTTGACATGTTGAAAGATACTGAATGAATGGGTGACCATGCATATATTCGACCTCGGTTTTAGACAAATTGAATGAAACCATCGTGAAAATGAATTAATTGTCATGACCATTAATTCATTTTCGGAGTGGTTTCGTTTATCGTGTCTAAAACAAGGGTCGAATACATGCAACTCATCACAACGTTAATATCTTCGTTGTTTGCGTTGTGTGTCTGAAATTGTATACATTGTCAGTGACAGTGTATATTATGTTCTGCTATTTTATATACAATGTTGATAAGCCATGGCGATTTATTCCTATTAACAGTAAAATACTAGCACCACTTACAAGTTGGTACCGCATGCTAAAAATACAAGTGCACAAAATGAAGCCCACCAGGTAATAAGTTCGTAGGCCGCCCGATTATAATAATAATAATAACAAGGCAGTATTGCTGAAGGCAATGAGTACTTGGGCCGTGATAGAGTAATTTTGAGGGCAATATATACTACTATTCAAATATGGTCTTGAATTTCCTCCTGTCAATTAGGCATTTGATTAACTGGTTATTAAACGAAGCAATGGCATGACAACAGCAAAATATGTCTAGCAACGTTGTGGAGTTTGAGGCAGGGGTTCTTTATTTCTCATTCAACTATATAATGCTTTTATCTTACCTCATATAATGTACTGTATGGAAATCTGGGGAAACACTTTTTCCAGCTATTTAGAGCCAATTTTCGCCTTCAGAAACGGATTGTTCGCTCAATACCTTTTCTCATTTCATTGCTCATTCCGAACCTCTGTTTTACAAACTGAATATTTTAGATATCTACAAACTGAGTAAATATTGTACTTGTATGTTTGTTTATGATTTGAAACATAACAATCTTCCTCATACAGTTGAAACACTATTTTGAGATTCCAAAGCACTCGTATCCAACACGATTAACACAAGTTGAAAATTTTCGTATTCCAGGCTCAAATTTGACAATTTCACAACATAACATTAGGTATGCAGCTGTGAAACACTGGAATTCGCTTCCTGACTATCTCAAACAATTGTCAAGTAGACAAGTTTTCAAGTCTGCATTGAAACATCACTTACTGAATTTACATTAAATCTGTGTTTGTTTCTATCCTCCATCACACTTAAGCTTGTACCGAATAGTTATTAGTATACTCACGGGCCATGAACTCGACTAGTCCTTTTAGACTATTTTCATGGCCCCCACCAGATTTTACAATATTGCAATGTTCTTTTCTTTGACTTTGTACAATTTCAGTAATACACAGTTTTCTGATAATTTTCATTATTGTACATACTGTGAAGCATCTGGTGAAATAAAGCATTCATTCATTCATTCATTCATTATAGTGGAAATTGCTTAAACTCCTTATATATTCAAATTACAGCAATTTTTTTTGTTCTCGATGGTAGATGTCTAATATTTAGATGGGCATATTTAGATTTCTACCCTATAGTTATCCCTATAATTAATGAGGTACAATATGTGGTGTCATAAGGTGTCCCATCATACCAAATATGAAGGATGTAGCACTTGTGGTTACTGAGTTGTGGACAAATATATATATATATTGAGGTCAAAGGTCATAGAGGTCACGTCACATTTTGTCATAATAATTGTATTGCTAAGTTATTCCTATATACCAAAAATCAGACCTCTAGCTCTATTGGCTCGCTCAAAATAAGATATGCGCATAATTAATGAGGTACAATATATGGTGTCATAAGGTGTCCTATCATACCAAATATGAAGGGTGTAGCACTTGTGGTTACTGAGTTGTGGACAAATATGTATATTTGAGGTCAAAGGTCATTGAGGTCACGTGACGTTTTGTCAAACAAATCATATTGTTAACTTATCCCTATATACCAAAAATCAGACCTCTAGCTCTATTGGCTCGCTCAAAATTAGATATGCGCATAATTAATGAGGTACAATATGTGGCGTCATAAGGTGTCCCATCATACCAAATATGAAAGGTTTAGCACTTGTGGTTACTGAGTTATGGACAATAATGTATATTTGAGGTCAAAGGTCACCAAGGTCACATGATATTTTGTCAAAAGGTCTGAGATATCTGCGTGAACCGATGGACTCACTGATGGACTCACGGACGGATATGACCCAATCTATAAGCCCCCGGACTTTATCCGTGGGGACAAAAAACTGTGTCACTGCATCCTTTAGGCAATATGAATACGATGAGAAACTAAATTTTTATTTTCTTGGCCTTATACATGGGAGTCTATGGAGAACTGCCTTATACATGGGAGTCTATGGAGGTGTAAACTAAAAAGTCCTCTAACACGGCCAAATTCGATCGCATTGTGAAACAAATCGACGTGCATCTGTATGGGGTTGGGTACTATTCTTGTGCAAAGTTTGAAAGAAATTGACCAGGGCATGTCTGAGATATCTGCGTGAACGGACGGACGGACGGACTGACATGACCAAACCTATAACTCCCCCAGGACTTCGTCCGTGGGCACTAAAAACAACGCAACAGTTATTACAGCTACACCGGCGGTAGGTTCATATCCAGAGCCCCGTACGGTCTGCCGCCGTCGCTTGAAAACAATCTCATAAACCTGGCAACTGTGTATGGGCAGTGGATACTTTACTTCCGGAGAAGGCGAGCTGTCACGTTCAAGCTCAGGATTATTTGTCGATCAAATTTCAATAAATTTACCTTACCTAGATGAAATTTTGTCTATAGGCTGAAATTTCGCCGAAGTTTGACAAAATTGCATAGATTTTCAGGTTCATATCCGACATTTTTGAGTTTAGAGTGCAGACAGAATAAGTTTTGAGGCAACCTTACCTAGATGAAATTTTGTCTATAGGCTGAAATTTCGCCGAAGTTTGACAAAATTGCATAGATTTTTCAGGTTCATATCCGACATTTTTGAGTTTAGAGTGCAGACAGAAATAAGTTTTGAGGCAACATGGCTGCGACCCCATGTTGACCCTGCCCTGCGTACGATGCTATGTGCTACAGCTAACACACAGCATCGTACGCAGGGCTAGCGAGAGAGTTGCCGACATCGACGGTTATTTACGAGAAGTGAATAAAAGACTGTCATTTTGGAAGCGATCGAGTAGCTGAGGTAGGCTGGGATACGACTTGGGCCCAAGAACGCTGAATTTCGGCAGTAATTTGGCTTTTTACGTCAAGTCCCAAAATGGATTTGAAGTCACCGACCCTACGTACGGGTCTTTGCAGGGCTGTGGTGAGCGGGGCGATTAGCTGTAGCGGAACACACAGCATCGTACGCAGGGCTAGTTGACCCCAAGTGAAAATGTGTTCGCGATCAAATCTTCCTATATTTTTTTCAGAATTTTCGACAAAATCATTGCTTCTTAAATCTTTTGTAAAATATAAAATACTAAAATAAAAATGCGATGTGCCATGTCTCCAGATTTCTAAAATATCGTTCGTTGACCGTTCGACGGAATACTCATTTCGCAAACTTGTGACGCAGTTGAAATTCAATACTGACCGCCAAATAATCTTAATGAGACAAGATCATTCTAGACATCCTCCAAATTATCCAACCATTCGCGTTAGAGTTCAGCTCGCTTAGAGTATCATAACATTCTTCGGCCTTCGTTTAGATCGACCCTAATCTCTCCCATTTAGGAAATAAATACACAAGCTACCTTGACAAAACTTCGTGCACCATCCAGGACCAAACGCACTACAAATCTGTCTTGACGTCATCATCTCCTTACATGGTAATCGGCATACCGTATTTTTAGCAAAGGGGACACAGAATACGTCGGAGTATTCAGTTTCAAAACGTATTACTTGTGTGATGTTGTCAAAAAAGGTAATGTTACTGCAGTGGTATAAATTACAAAACACAAAAGTTCAAATCAGTTTATTTTGGACTGGCTTTACCCAACATTTCATATTGTTTCTTATGCCAGATTTGACCACGTGCTTACTGGCGACCCCTTTACATGCAAATTTTGTGTCAAATGGTGTGTTCTCCTGGAAAAACAAACGTACGATTTCTATATGAAGGAGGCGAAATTTGCCCTCAAAACTCGAAACCACCCCTTTATGGGGTGTACCTAGCTATTTTGAACGAGCTTCTCGAATCTGCAGCTCTATTTCGAAATGATGGTCTGGTTTTCTCAGCTCAAGGATAAGTGTTCTCCATCGCTGTGGGCATTACTATTCTCAACTGGGGGTACAGTTTCCAGTCGTAATGTTTTTCATTGTGTCCGGGATATAAAACCTTTCCTTTTTACAATTTTGCTTGATTAACACTAGTCCACATCTTGTCAGTGATTAAACATGTTTCAAGTTTAAATGTTAAATTCTGGTCTCGAGCCCTCTTGTTCGACCAAACTGAAATTACCCCTCCCACTTTGGCTCGTCCAGTGGGTGTAGCAAGGGTCGTGCCATCGCCTAGGAAACGGAGGGTGCATTAATTGTTGCATTTCGATGCACATTTTGATTATATTCAGAAGATTTTGTGGCAAAAACTCAGATAGAGAAGCATTAATATTCACATCTCACTTATTCAAGACTGGCTGAGAGCAGCACTTCCATTCAGTTAACATCATTACGCCATTTATTATGCCAAGAAAGATGAAGCCAAGACATTTTGCCCTCCCTGGTCTCAGCCAGAAATGGTTATACCTTACAGAGTTTTTTCCCACGGAATGAAAACAAATGTACTTGGGCTGAGGCCCAAGTACAATAATAATTAATTCTTAGAAGAAATGCACTACACATACGTCTCAGTGCCTTTAACACAACAACAAAACAAAAGACAAAAAACAAAAATCCATTACAAGAGTCACAAGTGGAAAAAGTCCAAAAATCCAAAGTAAATGAAAAAAGTAAAAATTCAATAAAACGCATTAAAAGCAGGCAAGCAAGCAAAATGACCCGTACAAGACTCGTAGGCATTAAAAATTCACCATGTGGAAAAGGTCAGCAAAAATGCAAAAATGTTAAAAAAAAGTCGCAGAAACGAATAAAAAACAGTTCCAGATAAAAAATGACTGATCATCCCTAGCATGAATAATACTGGCTAAAAAGGTAAGCCTTTAAACTACGTTTAAAACAGTCAACACATGTAGCATTGCGGATCTCGGCCGGCAGAGAATTCCACGAGACGGTGCAGAAACAGAGAAAGCCTTCTGACCATAAGACTTATTAAATTTCCCATAAGGTGGCACTAATCGCAGAGAATCGGCAGATCTAAGATCTCTAGCAGGGGTGTAGAGCTCAACCAGGTCAATCAAATATAGTGGTGCAACACGATGAATAACTTTATAAACAGTCAGCATGATTTTAAACTTGATGCGTGCCTCAACAGGTAGCCAGTGTAGATCGATTAGTACAGGTGTGATATGGTCGAATTTACGGGTTCGAGAAATAAGGCGGGCAGCAGCATTTTGAAGTGATTGAAGGCGTTGAAGTTGAATCTTGTTGATGCCGTATAAAAGACCGTTGCAGTAATCTAGACGAGAGGTGATAAACGCGTGAACCATTTTTTCCGTTGTAGACTTGTCCAACAGCTGACGGATCTTGCCAATCCTGGACAGAGCATAAAAACCATTTCTGCAGATATGACTAATTTGGTCGCACATAGAGCCAGACTGATCAAGGGTAACGCCAAGATTACGAACGGTAGCAGATGGAGCAATATCAAACTCGCCAATCCTTAGGCTTGGAAGTTTCACTACATCAGATCTCAGTCCGGACGAAAATTGAACAACCTCCGTCTTGTCATCATTAAGAATTAACATATTTGATTTCATCCAGGCGCGAATGTCATCAACACATACTTCAATAGACCCTTGGACTTCATCTGGTTTATTGCAAACAACATAAATTTGTGTATCATCTGCGTATAACATGTGGTTGAGACCATGCTGTACAATGATATCTTCCAGTGGTGCCGTATAGAGGGTGAAAAGAATGGGACCCAAAACAGAGCCCTGAGGAACGCCACTTTTCATATGTGTACTGGATGATGTTGCAGATCCCACTTTGACACACTGAGTGCGATTGTTGAGGTATGATCTGAACCACGATAGTGCTGTGCCGGTGATACCAAAACGAAATTGAAGTCTATGTAGAAGGACTTCATGGTCAACTGTGTCGAACGCAGCCGATAAGTCCAGCATAACAAGGACGACGTCTTTCTTGTCGTTGAGGGCGAGCATGATGTCGTTGTGTACACGCATAAGGGCCGTCTCTGTACTGTGATGGGCGCGATACGCGCTTTGGAACTTGGTAAACAGACAGTACTTTCTGAGATGAGTATTCAGCTGGGCAGCAACAATCCGCTCAAGTACTTTCGATAAGAAAGACAAATTTGATACGGGTCGATAGTTCTTAAGGATATTGGGTTGAGGTCTGTTTTTTTCAGCAATGGTCGGATGATAGCGGACTTGATTATGACAATTATAAGTTGATGATGCATCTAATTCAAGTTCCGAGGTGCAAAGTTCTATGCAAATGACCCGAATTCCTCCGCCCCTCACCGTTATTTGTGAGCGTAGCCTAATCACATACATAAGAAACAGAAATACAGAAATATAAGCGTTACGATTATGCTAAACTTCACAAAACCTACAACAGCCCGATCTCCGATTCAAATGAGCATACACAAACACAGCCTGAGCGGTCAGTAGACATTCTAGCTTCCCTACTTGAACAAACTGAACTTCAGTGGATTAACTTGATTGGAAACACTTGCAATCATTCAATCGGTGCACACGTTTCACCAACCGAAAATGAATTTTTAGAGACTGATGAAGACAACTCTGTTCTCGAAAGGTAGCATCAAAGGATCGCAGTGTCACATTAGTCTTGCCACCCATATGGCAGGACACGTAGATTAGGGCTACGTCTTGCCATGGCAAATCAACACTTTACATAAAACGGCAAAAATAACATAACATACACTTACAATATACACAATATCATACACAAAATTCAAACAACTAGGATATGAACGATGTATTGAGTTGCTTTCTCTTATAACATGTCACCAATTGTGTCTGTTGTCAAATTAATTTTCCCTGCACAGACCTTTTTTTCTGCCAAAGCAGCGATAACTTTGGCAACAATTTTACTAATGACAATGCTTGTGAAGACGAGGATGATGAATTCCTACAATTACTAGATTTACTGGAAATGACACTGTAACTGTTAATTATGTAAATTTGGGGTTATAGCCCGCTTTGGTAGCTCAACATTGTCGATTTTCTTGAAGTAGAGATAATAAGCTTTCAAATGATGTATGATGTGGCTGTGTGTTGTAGCGGTGTGTGTTAAAATTTTTGAAATATTGTTATTCAAAAGAGGAAAATATTGTTTTCCATATCAATATGGAAATATGTCAGTGAAATCAATTTCAATATCTCGTCGGATATCCATTTTGTATTCTACATGCAAATACCTTTCATTTGATGTGTCACTCGATAGTTTAAAAGTATCTTTAGAAAAGTTAACAATAAATTTCAAATATTATCTCGCATTTATGCAAATTGGGTACCTGTAATAATTATATAACTTAGGGGGTTATGCCCTACTTGGCAGCTCAACATCGTCAATTTACTTAAAGTAGAGATAATAAGCTTTAAAATGACGTATAATGTGGCCGTATGTAATGTGGGTACATTAAACGCCTAAAATAAGACTCTTTTTGTGAATTCGCTGCTCGCCTACCATGGATCCCAGAGAGATTTTATGTTCATGTTTTGATAACGGTAAAGTTTGACAGCAGAACGTGAAACACAATATCAGTGAGGGAATTATGGAAAAATTCCAGCTTTAGCATCGTGCTGGTGCGCTGCAGTGACGATCGATCTCGATCGCAATGATGAAACACAATCGTTTGATCGGCGCATTGGACCAAATCGTGCCAAAGGGAACAAATAAGTCAAGCTCTAAGCCGGGGGAAACCTGTAGGTGACAAATCGACAGAAAATGGGAAGCAGCCAAGCAATCATAAGCTGACAAACATCATGATGTCGATCTTAGTACGGTTGCTGCATGCGACATAGACGACGAAACTGAACTGGGTGACGGTCGATATCGTAATGATATCCGAGAAGCGCTTCCTAAGAAGGCAAAATCAACATCAACAGTGACTGCCCCTAAAACGTCACGTCTGCCATCTAATTTTTGCTGAATGGGGCAGAAATTGTCCCTTTCAATGAAAATGCAGAGTTAACACTGATCGAGTGTTTCATAAACGTCTAAATTCAATTCGATTATCAATAATAACATTCTGTGTATCAGTTTTCATGTAGTATTCAGACAGTTTGATTGAATAACGTCCGACAAACTGAGACGCAAACAAGGATAATGAAAAATTATATTTATTGATTAGTCTAAGCAGGAAAGCATTCATAATACTTAAAGAAAAAAGAAACTTGTCTTCTTTAGGTTAAGGGGCTGTCCCCGTGGCACTAGATTACCATTACGACAATGGACTGCTTTGTTACATCTACAATGGAGAATTAAGCAAAAGAAACAAAAAAAACATGAAATCTCACAAAATAAGATCATCTAAAAATAAACAAAGAGTATATTTCATATGGGGTAATAATTAAAACCGAAGCTTACCTGTCTTACGTGGTTATTATCTTCAATCCAGCCGTGGTACGACTTGGAAGTTCCCATATTGTAACAGCGTATTCAGGAAATTCTTCATAAATCTAAGCAATCTGCTTTAGTAGCAGCATAACATTGTTCTGTACTTCTATTGTCGACTAACTTGCCCTTTGATAATATGGAGCCCCTTTCCCCTCAAGGACCCCTAATTTTGAAATGAGGGGAGCCCACAATAATCTATGTATTATCCACCTTAGATCGAAAACTGAAAATATTGAATATACGGATAGTTTTTCATCGGAAGTTTTAAGACGTAGTATACAGAAAGGCTTACAGCCTTACTAGCCAAACATGTTCGCTCACTGATATTACAAGTTATATCAATAGAATATGATCTATTGTCGACAACAAGGAAACGGAGTAGACACGTGCATACGAAAAAAGAAAAGGAGGCGCATAAACTTTTCAAATGGAAAACGGTTTTTTCGCTAACTTTCTAATGATGTGCGGCAATTTAAACTCCTGTTTTATATCTGGAATACCCTTAATTGAATCATGCTTTGTCTGCCAAAACGTTATAGTCTGCTTCGCCAAACCATATCTCAGTCTTTCTTTTGTAAGGCTAGTAAGGCTGTAAGCCTTTCTGTATACTACGTCTTAAAACTTCGAAGCACCTACCATGAAGTTCTTCATGCTTTTTTTCCTTTTTTGGTTGACTTCAAGCTTGAAAGTATTCGTTGTCGACGTGTCCTGAACGGAGGAGTTTACAGTACGTTAATGTTATCCTTTCCTTTAATACAAACAAACTGCACTCGTCATGGATACCAGTGACGTCGTGATGTTAAGTTATTGAATTATTTAGAAACGTGACAAAAAGTCTAATTAATAATGCATTTCATAATCTAATTGGCAGTATAATCATTCGGGCATTACATAACGACTTTAAATATCATATAAATACGTACGGCAAATGCTATGCAGATAAAACTAGAAGCCATAAACACGATTGAGACTAATTTGGGATTATTTGATCTTTATATATTTCAAATTTCTCAAAAGTGTTAGGTGCCATATAGCTGAATGTTGCTATATACTAATACAAACAAGTGAAAAGCAGATGAGCTTACATTTGCAGGTTAAAAGAACCTTACTTCGCCATCCAATTATCCCAAATTAGTTCCAACCGTGTCATACTAATTTGTGGCGTGAAGAACATAATTAATAATTTATTATATTATATCATGCTACCATGCGCCCTTCTGATTCGACGAGATCTCATTCCACCGATGCTATAATACTTTTTCAGCAGTGGTAAAATCAGCATTCGAAATTGCCCAGTCGGTGCATTTGAACGTACCGATCTAACTTTAATCCGAAACAGTCCACTTTATTTCAAAGACCGAAGTCCAAATTTCGATACACAGATGAATGTCTGTCTCTGTAACTCACCTCTTGGTGGAATTAAGTTGGGGTCAATGATGAAAGACACCTCTGAAGCAGCACATTTACCGTGCACTTTTGTTTGATTTAGCGGGAGTCGAGCAGCGACACACAACTCTTTAAAATGAAGCTAAAGTATTCGTTCATACACAAATAAATTGACACTTCCTCACAGTAACGGCATGTCAGATATTCTTTGCAAAAGGTCGGGGGCAGTAACAGACTAGGATGTTCTCACAATGTAGACCAAGAAGTTCAAAATAACAATGGGATTACTCCTGGTGACTGCGACGAAATTTGACATCAAATGCAACAAGCGGTGTCAGCGTACAGCTCTCACTTAATCGGGCAGCAACCTCTGCTAAACTGCTTATCTCAGTTGCTGTCATCCCAGATCCGGATTATTTCAAAACTGCTTGTTTACTGGTACTATAACGTCCAAATTATTCATCATTCAAATACAGCGCCTGTAACCTTACTGTACCAAGACTGTATGTTGCGATGGTCGACGTATCGGTACAAAATGAGACAAATCTATTTTCAGTATGCCAAACAGCTAGGACTATTATTCTTATGTAAATTTACGACAAAAATTGTTACTTTTTCTTGTGATTTGAATTCTTGATCCATTTTCTGTGTCTGCAGCAGGTCGCAAGTTAGTGTTCGCGTTGCATATGAATAAAATGCAATGTTGATGAACGTAATGCGTATTTTATCGTAGGATATAGTGTGCGTCTGTTGTCAACGTAATCCAAACTTATGAAAATGCTCGGTATTGGGCGCTGAATTTCCGACGTTCGATCTCTCATACGTTTTTTTTCTGCATTTGGGGCTTAAAGTGACGAAAATACCAAAGCAAGACAACAAAGACACATAAGTTGATATAATATACTAGCAATAACCCTCGCCGCAATCGGGTATAAACTCGATTTTGGTACGATTCGCTCGATATGTATTGATTGGTGGTAAGCAAACCTAGTGGCTGCCACTCTCAGTTTACGATGCTATGTTGCCAACACACATATTTGAAGGGCATAGAGGAACATTTAAAGGGTTGTTCGGGTAGCTAAATACGGGTAACATGTTTAAATCCTATTTTGTTATCCGATTGTTATTAATTTTCTTACTTTTTTGAGATACTAAAAACATTCTAGCGTTCGCAAGGCACGGTCTACCTCCAAAGAAGCACTACCCCGGGGGGGGGGGGTACTCCCGTAGAAAGGTGAACGTGTATGTGCCGCCCGAATGGGTCACTTTTACGCATAAAAATCCCTAAATATGGGTCGAATTTTCATCGGAAAAATCCCTAAACATGGGTCGGAAACACAGCGAACGTCCCTAAATGTTTTACATTGATTAGAATAACGGTATGAAATCCTCAAGACCCATCCCTTGGGCCGGCCGCGCCGATCGTGATACGCATTTACAAACACGCTATGCAAATCTTGTCAAATCATTCCGAAGTAAGGCATACGCCAACAGCACAGAATTGTCAAAATATGTCTGTCACTTGAAATCTCAGGACAAACCATTTAATATATCATGGTCAATCCTATCAACCTTTGCCTTACAGAGAAGCTATTCATAATCAATGCAGATAAATCTAGCCTTTTAAACAAGCGTTCCGAGTTGGTCTCCAAGTGCCCAAACGAAAAGAAATTTTACTTGTCAAATTTCAATCAAACCCACAACACCAAATGGTTTCACCCAACTTGATACTTATATGTAAGCACCTGAAGCAAATTCACACAATAAAATCTACCTATCTGACGATCGCGTGTATGCGTGAAACTCGAGTAATAGGTACCAAACATACTTGATGTGTTCTCATATTTATTGTAATATTGCTCTGCATCCCTGCATCGAGCACTTTACCCCTCTGAGAAATTACAAACAAGTTTTGGTATATATATATATATATATATATATATATATATATATATATATATATATATATATATATATATATATATATATATATATATATATGTTTGAATTTGTCTGTCCAGAGCCATTAGGCAAGTATTCCAGGACCGGCTATTTTGTTTTAATTTACGGAGACCAATTTCAATTCGATTTGGCACGAAAACAATATATTTAACGTATACCTACACGCTTACAATTCACACATCCTAATGCGTGTATCATTTTAAAGTTATTCAACGATACCGAATCATATAACCTGTGTCATTTACAATGAAATGTTTTTTTCAATTGGGTCAGGATTCCATAACACAGAACAATATGTCTCGTACCTTTCATGTAGAAATCATAATATTAAATTTATCTCCTACACTGGCTGTCATGACAATGAGACAAATGAGTTGGTGCAAGTGAATGAATTTTATTAATTTGTGGATAAAACAAAAAAAAAAGATCCAGTCGTTCACGTCAAGTAAACTAATTTCCTAATTACGTAATGGAAATGCTGTAATACAGATTATAAAGTCGTTTAGAACAATATCACAGCTAAAACAAAGTTAAATGTATGTCTGTATGTCTGTATATCTGTATGTCTGCATGTATGTATGTATGTATGTATGTATGTATGTTTGTATGTATGTATGTATGTATGTATGTATGTACGTACGTACGTACGTACGTGTGTGTGTATGTATGTATGTATGTATGTATGTATGTATGTATGTATGTATGTATGTATGTATGTATGTATGTATGTATGTATGTATATATGTCTGTATGTATGTATGTATGTATGTATGTATGTATGTATGTATGTATGTATGTATGTATGTATGTATGTATGTATGTATGTATGTATGTATGGTTGCATACATTCCTGTGAAGACATGTTTTCTTTTATGTACTTATCTATCAACATATGTAGTGAGGAGTGTTTAATAACACAAAATATAAGTAACGTACAATCATATAGAATTTGTTCCACAATTTTCTTGAAATCGATTGTTGGAAAATGAGATTTTCTTCGTACACACGAAAGTGAAATTTACAATAACGATTTAAGTGAACTAGAAAGTAAGCCTGAATGAGAAACATACAGCAATACGAATTTTGCTGTATGTTTCTGTCTGTCTGTGTCTATATGAGTGTGTATGAATGAGTGTATATCTGTCTGTATGTATGATGTATGTATGTATGTATGTATGTATGTATGTATGTATGTATGTATGTATGTATGTATGTATGTATGTATGTATGTATGTATGTATGTATGTATGTATGTATGTATGTAAGTATGCCAATGTTTGCATGAGTTAATGACAGCAGATAATTTATAAAGTAGTATAAGAATTTTCTATCACCTAATTTATGCTGGTAAAGTTGGCATATTTATTTTTTTATTTTATTTATATGATACACAGATCAACGGGCAAACCCACTAACAGATCTGCGATTCATAAAAGTCACATCATCACAAGACAAATGTAAAAGACAACCATAAAAATAACACATTACATTAAATTGAAAAAAACATACACAAATCAAAAAAGAGGAATGTTAAAATGACTGGATAAAATAGTTTTAAAACTACACAGAGTATAAAAATATCTATATTACATTTGAAAGACATATCGTTAAAAACAAACATGCATCTTCGCACTGTCGAGAATTTTCTGCAATTAACAGAACACATGTCTGGTTTAAAAAGGGGTTTCTTGTGTAAATTTCTACTGAGGGCATTAAAGCAGATTTGATTTAAAATATTTGGTGAATCATAATGTAATGGATTATTTTGTATAAAAAGCACAGGTCAAGGGTAAGTCTTCTATTGTATAACTTAGGAATGTCCAGAATTCTGCAATAAAATGGGTAGCTGGATTTACTGCAGTGAACGTTGAGTTTGCGACAAATGTATTTCACAAACAGATTGAGCAAACACACTCACTGCGATTTATCATAATAATTTAACAGAAAAGGAGAGAAAATCCTAATCGGTTATCTATGATATACAACATTTAAAATTGTAGATATTCGGTTTGCTTAATCTGTTTTGTTGGGCATGATAGTTCTGCGCACGGCATGGTTATTCATCGATGATATTAGAAGAAATTAATTGATGATGAAAGTGAATCCATATCGGTAAAATTTAAAATTTGTATGTCACTTCAAAGAATGATATCATCTGAATAGATTGCACATGTAATATTTCAAACAAGGCGTGATGCACAAAAGTACCCCTAAAACAACAATTACATGTTCATAGAAAATTACTTTATCATACAAAAGCATTTCAGAAGCATAAAACTAGTCCTTTCTATGTCGTGAAAGCACGTCTTAGAAATTAAGGTATTTGTATTCGTAAACTCGAAGTGATCTTCAAACTGCACAAGCTATTTAAGTCAGAGATTTAATGGGAGTGATCTTCTTGAAAACATACTCCCGTTGTCTCTGACCATGAGATTATCTCACGGGTTGGTACCACCGTTTGAAGTCGTCAAGATGGTCACATGTCCAAAGTTGCATCTGAGCAAAAGTAATGTTATTTTCAGATTAGTTGAAGACTCAACAAAATGAAATATGTTGTGAACTGAATATTTTTCTTCACAAGTGTGCCTTTCAAGCTCATAATAATTCCATTCCTATCTACTTGCTTCCCTGATATACAGTGCTAAGAGTATTTGAACGGAGGTTTTCTGCAGAAAACTCAATGTACCGTTTGCTGAGCAGTGCACTGTCTTCAGCATAGATCTTCAAAGGTCCTCTGTGCAAGATTACGTGCGCTGAATGTCTTAAAGAAAATATCATCTTCAAGATGACTGTCATAATCCATATGTAGATTATGAAAATACCTAGAACCGTCAATGCGTTGGAGAAGTCAGCGTTCAAATCTTTGTAAGCACGATGTCTTGATTGAAAATCCAAAACACACGATTCTTTTCTGTAGAGATGAGAGTAAGCTCTTGAAACTTTTCTAGTAATATCTTTGTCTACGTTTTGCAAATATTTGTATCTCTGTGTTTATTATGCCAGTGTGTGTATGTCTGTGCATGTCCTAACCGTCTCCCTACATCTAGACTGTACGTCTTCACCTCCTCATTTCTGTCGCTGTTTCGATGTATTTCTTGCTCTATAGATCTCTTGCTCTCCTTTTGTCACCTGCATTCTAAGTACTTTCGATATTGAACGTGGTCAGATGGTTGCAGAGACACACAGTTGACGTCATGTTGGATGTTGAGGATACCTAATGTCGACGAAAAGGAATTATCAAATTTGATAGGCCATTAGTTTTTTGAGGGTTGGTAAAAAATGTAAAAAAATTCTTTCCGGTGAAAGAAGGATCGATCACAAAAGCAATTTACTCGACTGAAAAATTGGGATTCATGTAAGGCTGGGGTTGAGTTGAAGTATGAATGCTCTTTTTGCTGAAAAATGCTTCCAAATTTTAAATCGCAAATTGTATACCTTATTCTGACGAGTACTTTTTCGGGATTTGGTGACGCATGACTGAACAAATACAAAATTTTACATTTCATACCCACTTATAAATAACTTTAAAAATTAGAAATGATACGTAACTCTCAGAAGTGAAAGCCCTTTACCTTGTCTCAATGACTGCGTTAATTTGTAAACAATTACTGATTTCTTTTGCTTGTTTTCATTAAGTATCTCATTTTCCTTTTAATAGTAACATACCTTGCAGCCTTGTCTGCCCCAGGTAGTCTTATTCTTGTCCAGATACGTACACACGGTTTGTTTGACAGTCATGGAGAGGTAAGTCCTCTGGTCTACAAATAATAGTAATGTTTTGAGCAAATAAGTGAATGAAAGTAAGGCAAACAACGGCTGCTAACGTGCTCACTACCCTTCGTACTAGTCAAATTGATGCACAGTGTTCTGCGATCAGAGGTTAAGATAGATTTTACTTGATATGAAGATTCGTTGCTAAGGGGAAATGTTCACAGGTTCAACTTACTTTCAGGAACGGCAAAGGTCAGATAGTATTCCCCCGTCCTCAGAAAGTAGTCCTCTGGGATGACAATGCTTGAATAGTCTCCATGAAAGTTTATATCAAAAGAAAACTGGTAACCACGATAGTTTTTGGAATACTGGAATACATCATTAAAGATGTACGCAGTTGGTTATGTAGGTCATTTCCCCCACACTCATCATGACCTGAGTTCAATTAGTCTAGAACATTCCCAAGGTCACTGCCCTTGATGACCTCACAACCTTGAATTCAATTAGTCATGTTTGGAATGTTCTGGAAAGTTGATTAGTTGTGTAAGGGAGATAATTTTAGAACAGTAATTAGCATGTCAATAAAAGTTCTAGATTGTTCTTACATGCCTTTATAAAAGGGACGTGCACAGCTTCCAGTCAGACTTTTGGGATCGTGTCTCTTGTGTGTTACTAAACTCCAGCAGTAGTCATTCTCAAGACTTTTCAAGACCTTCACTGCCAACGCTGGATTTATACTGTGGACTTTGTGCAACTTCAAGCCTGCTAGCCAAAGGACTGTTCATTCATCCAACTGACTGTTACAACTCTGGGACTGGAGCTTTGCCGTCCCAGCTGAGATAAGTAGTCTGTACACTTTTAAAGCTTGTACTCTATCCCTGACTTAGCAATTAGTTTTATTTTCGTAATAAATTTTGTCTAAACGTTAACTGCTGAGTTCACCCTTTTGTTCGTTTTCTCTGCACGTAACAAAATTGGGGGCTTGTCCGGGATACGAATATTTTGAGCCGTTTGACAACATTTTGACAGCCTTTTCAAAACTACTGTATACTGTGAACTCAGCGAAATTTAATCATGGCGGAATTTAACCAGACGAATTTATGGATGACCTTGATCAGGACACATTTAATTCCCTCAGAAAAGACAACCTCATAACACTGGCCAATTTCCTTAAAGTAGAAGTCAAAAGATCTATGCGCAAGAGGGAAATACAGTACCGTATTGCCAACATCTAGTTGATTTAGGCCAATTTGAGGAATCCACCCTGAAAGATTATGAGCCCGAGTCTTCCTCTGAACTCAGAAAATTAGAATTAGAATTGCAGACAAATTTGGAGATTAAGAAACTAGAATTACAAATGAGAGAGAAAGAATTACAAATGGAAGAAAGACAGAGAGAAAAGGAGAGAGAATTGGAAGAACATCGACTACAGTTAGAAATGAGACGTTTAGAGCTTGGACAGTCAGGAAAATTCTTCCCTTCAGACAAGTTTGACATCACTAAGCATTTCAGGTTAGTTCCCCCTTTCCAAGAAAAGGATGTTGATAAATATTTCCTTCATTTTGAGAAAATTGCTCAGAGTCTGAATTGGCCTAAGGAGTCCTGGTCTATGCTTTTGCAGAGTGCTTTGGTGGGTAAAGCTAGAGAAATTTACATTCAGTTGTCAGTAGCGCAGGCTTCAGATTATGATTCTGTGAAGGAATTAATTCTCAAGGGCTATGAGTTGGTGCCTGAAGCTTACCGTCAGAAATTTAGGGATTGTGAGAAGGTGAAGGATCAAACTTATGTTGAATTTGCTCGAACAAAAGAACAACTGTTTGATCGTTGGTGTTCTTCTGAAAAGGTCAGTCAGAATTATGACAAATTACGACAGCTTGTTTTGATTGAGGAATTTAAAGGTGCATCCGGAGTGACATCAAGACGTTTATCAATGAACAAAAGGCAGATACATTGAGGTTGCTGCACGTTTGGCCGATGATTATTCATTGACCCACAAATCTTCATTTCTCAGCAAACCATCCCAGTCCTTTTCATACAGAAACAATGCAGGTAAATTTAACTCCTCCTTTTCATCCAAGAATTTTTCAAAGGAGAGTAGGAAATCAAATGACAACAGTTCACAAAATTCAAGTAACACTTCCACATCATCAGATCCCAAGTCTCAATCTCCTTCTGACAAACAGTTTGGTACACTTTCTTGTAATTATTGTAAGAAAGACGGCCATTTAATGTCAGATTGTTTCAAATTGAAAGAAAACGTGAAGGTCAAAGTGGTCAAAGTGGATCTAAGCCCACCGGCTTTATTTCTTCATCAACTCAATTAGAGTCTAATAATGTGTGCAACACATTTTCTGAGGTTAAATCCCTCTTATCCCCAATTAATGAGGTCAAGGTCAATTCTTCTCAGGATAGCATTATGGGTATTTTCGAGCCATTTATTCATAATGGTTTTATATCACTTTCTAGTGATTTCTCTTCCGCTACCCCTGTCAAAATTTTAAGAGATACCGGGGCTTCCCAGTCTCTTTTGTTGGCAGATACCCTGCCGTTTTCTGAAAAGTCATTTTCAGGTTCTAAAGTTCTTATTAAGGGGGTAGATTGTAATGACTACATTCCTGTTCCTCTCCATAATGTCTATTTGTCTTCGGACTTTGTTTCTGGACCTGTGACTTTAGGTATTAGGCCTTTTTTGCCTTTTGAAGGGATTCACCTTCTTCTTGGAAACGACCTTGCTGGGGACAAGGTCATTACTAATCCACTTGTGACTGATAATCCTAGTTTAGATCAAAATCCAGAGCCAATAGAGGAAGACATTCCCGGCCTTTTTCCCATCATGTGCCATTACTCGAGCCATGTCAAAGAAAACTTCTGAGAATCAAAATACTCTCAAAAATAATGTCACAGATGTTGACTTAAATGACACCTTTCTCAGTCAGGTGTTTGACACGGATCATTCCGTTATCCCTCGTGGATTTGAAACTTCCAGTAAAACTTCTGCTGACCAAAGTCAGACATTTTCTAGATCAAATCTCATTGCAGAACAACACAAAGACCCAGATATTTTGTCTTTGTTTGACAGGGTAGTGATGAAGGTATTAGAATTTAGATAGCTCTTTTTAGTATATATAGATATGGTAGTTTTTTAGTATTTGAGAGACTTCATAGTATATAGATAGATAGTTTTTTAGATTTTAGTTTGATATTTTTAGTTAGATAGTAGTTGTTTTTAGTTGTAGCTTAGAGATATAGTGTTAGTAGTTTGGATTTAGTTTAGTATATAGACGAAAGAGACCAGATATTTTGTTTTGTTTACAGGTAGATGATGAAGGTAAAACTTCAGATAGCTCTGTTCCTATTATACAAAATCTGGTATTCTCATGCGTAAATGGAGACCTCCAGATGTTTTGGTTGATGACGATTGGGCTATAAAACATCAAATTGTGGTTCCAAAGCCCTACCGTGCTGAAATATTGCACCTGGCCCATGAAACCCCCTGGGCTGGTCACTTAGGAGTCAGGAAAACTTATCATAAAATTCTCAGTCACTTTTATTGGCCTAATCTCAGGCAGGATGTAGCACATTTCTGTAAAACTTGTCACACATGTCAAATGGTAGGAAAGCCAAATCAGACTATTCCAAAGGCCCCTTTACAGCCAATTCCTGCATTTCAAGAACCATTTAGTAGGATACTAATAGACTGTGTTGGGCCCCTACCAAAAACAAGATCAGGAAATGAGTACATGTTGACAATTATGTGTACATCAACTCGGTTCCCGAAGCCATACCACTGAGAAATATAAAGACAAAGACTATAGTGAGAGCTTTAGTCAAATTTTTCACTTTATTCGGCCTCCCTAAATGTGTCCAGTCGATCAAGGCTCCAACTTTATGTCTGGAATTTTTCAACAAGTAATGGATCAGCTAGGCATTAAACAGTATAGGTCATCCGCCTATCATCCAGAAGTCAGGGTGCTCTTGAGCGATTTCATCAAACTTTGAAAAACATGATTAGGACCTACTGTTTTGACACAGAGAAGCAGTGGGATGAAGGAATTCATTTTCTGCTCTTTGCTGTTAGAGAGTCAATTCAAGAGTCTCTTGGTTTTAGCCCATTTGAGCTTGTATTTGGACATACAGTCCGTGGCCCACTTAAGCTCGTTAAAGAGAAATTCTTATCAGACGATGATGATTGTCTGAATATTTTGCAATATGTGTCAGATTTTCGTACAAAACTCTCTAAAGCATGTGAATTAGCCAGAGAAAATCTTGAGTCATCTCAGCAGTCAATGAAATCAAATATGATAAAAGCACCTCAAAACGGAAGTTTGAACCAGGTCAAAAAGTTCTTGTTCTATTTCCAATTCCTGGCAAACCACTCCATGCTCGTTACTTTGGGCCATATCTAATTGATAAGAAATTGAGTGATTTAAATTACATCATAATAACACCTGACAGGCGAAACAAAAACAGCTATGTCACATAAATATGCTTAAGCCATATTTGGATAGGGATAATCCTACTAAAACAAGCCTGTCAGTACAGTCAGTTCTGGCCATTATGAAGATAGTGATACTGAAACTGACTTGAGTGAAAATACTCTAAACTCAAAGCTGGGCTCGGTCAAGCTTCAGAACTCAGAAATCCTGGAGAAGCTGGAGTCTACAAAGTTGGCACACCTCCAGCCAGAACAACAACAACAGGTGAAAGAACTGCTCCACGAATATAAACACCTGTTTCAAGATGTTCCAACGAGGACAAACGTCATCTATCACGACGTTGATGTTGGGGACAGTAAGCCTGTAAAACAACATCCATACAGACTGAATCCAACAAAAGCGAAATATCTCCAGGAAGAAGTCAAATACCTGCTGGACAATGACTTTATTGAACCCAGTAAAAGTAACTGGAGTTCGCCGTGTATACTTGTTCCCAAATCAGATCACAGTTATCGTATGTGCACGGACTTTAGGAAGGTCAACACTTTAACAAAGACAGACACTTTCCCAATCCCGAGGATTGATGACTGCATCGACCGAGTGGGAAAAGCCAAGTATGTGACGAAATTTGACCTACTGAAGGGATTTGGCAAGTCCCTCTGACGGATCGTGCTCGTGAAATATCCGCCTTTGTTACACCAGACGGATTGTTCCAGTACAAGGTGATGCCATTCGGAATGAAGAACTCTCCGGCAACGTTCCAACGGATGATCAACGACGTCATATCCGGGCTAGACGGGTGTGCAGCTTACGTTGACGACGTAGTCCTGTATAGTGACACCTGGGAGGAACACATCAAGCTCATGCGGAAGTTCTTTGAGAGACTGAGCAAAGCAATGTTGACTGTCAACCTTGCCAAATCTGAGTTTGGTTGGGCTAGGGTAACTTACCTCGGACATACTGTAGGACAGGGTGAGGTAAAACCTGTTGATGCCAAAATCAGTGCCATTTCAAGTTTTCCATACCAAACTGCAAACGACAACTGATGCGCTTTCTCGGTATGGCTGGTTACTACAGAAAATTCTGTCCAAATTTCTCCACAATTACTGAGCCTTTGACTAACTTACTTAAAAAGAAAGTAAAGTTTGTTTGGTCAGAGCAATGCCAACAGGCATTTGATACACTTAAAGCCATACTGCAAAGTGCCCCAGTGTTGTCTGCACCAGATTTCACTTTGCCATTCAAATTAGCTGTAGATGCTAGTGATACGGCTGCTGGTGCTGTTTTATTGCAAGAGGATAGTCATGGTATAGATCATCCTGTTTGCTATTTTTCACGCAAATTAACAAATCCCAGAGAAACTACTCTACAATGAAAAAGAGTGTTTATCTTTGATATTAGCTTTACAGCATTTTGAAGTTTATGTTACTTCTTCAAATCAGCCAATAGTGGTTTATATTGATCACAACCCTCTTGTTTTTCTGCAGAAATTTAAAGGCAAAAATCAGAGATTGCTAAGATGGAGTTTAATGTTACAGGAGTTTAATCTTGACATTAGACATATCAAAGGCAGAGACAATTTAATTGCAGACTGTCTCTCTCGTATTTAGAAATTATTGTTGTTCACTTTCAAGAAATTTTATTGTTGTTCACTTTCAAGAAATTTTACTTTAGAGTAAAACAAAATTTGAGTACTTAAATCCTTTTCAAGATTACATTTGTAAAAGAAAGATTTTTCTTTGAAAAATTTTCTTTTTTTGAAGAGGGGGTGTGTTATGTAGGTCATTTCCCCCACACTCATCAGGACCTGAGTTCAATTAGTCTAGAACATTCTCAAGGTCACTGCCCTTGATGACCTCACAACCTTGAATTCAATTAGTCATGTTTGGAATGTTCTGGAAGTTGATTAGTTGTGTAAGAGAGATAATTTTAGAACAGTAATTAGCATGTCAATAAAAGTTCTAGATTGTTCTTACATGCCTTTATAAAAGGGACGTGCACAGCTTCCAGTCAGACTTTTGGGATCGTGTCTCTTGTGTGTTACTAAACTCCAGCAGTAGTCATTCTCAAGACTTTTCAAGACCTTCACTGCCAACGCTGGATTTATACTGTGGACTTTGTGCAGCTTCAAGCCTGCAAGCCAAAGGACTGTTCATTCATCCGACTGACTGTTACAACTCTGAGACTGGAGCTTTGCCGTCCCAGCTGAGATAAGTAGTCTGTACACTTTTAAAGCTTGTACTCTATCCCTGACTTAGCAATTAGTTTTATTTTCGTAATAAATTTTGTCTAAACGTTAACTGCTGAGTTCACCCTTTTGTTCGTTTTCTCTGCACGTAACACAGTGCAATTCCAAAAGACAGATTCATTGCTTACTAACATGATAATTGTTGCATGGAAAAGCCGCGATACCTGAAAAAATGACGAAAGGTATATTATAAATCACAGACGATTATGTTTAGCTATGAACATGCGTTTTTGCCCGTACGAATCAGATGTGGTTATGCAGGGCAATGCTAGAGAATCTTGGCATTTCCAAAAAAGAATATTCATTTGTTAAAGCGTGAATGCCATGCATTAAACAGTATCTTTTGACAAATATTTTCACTTGTTCATTTGTGTATTTTTTCAACAACTGATAGATTCATTGTTAACTTGGTCATAAAACAACAGGTTCTTGGCTAAAAGGAACACAACATTTGAACAATAACATTTGCATAAAAATAGACACAATACAGGGACAATTTTATAAGGAAAATATGGCAAATTCAGAAACATCAGAAATGCTGATGTCGTATAAGAAGAAAAGACGGAATGATGAGTCTCCTATAAACATAAATTTTATAAACAAATAATTGGATGAGTTTGTAATTAGATTACTGAAGAAATCAAAACTTGTTAACTGTCAAAAAGTTTAGGATTTGTAATTTAAACAAAATTTTAAAAAATCTGTCCATGTGATAAAAATGAACACGTCAATATATCTGCATGTGCAAAGCTTGGTTTAAAAGTTTACTGCAACGCAGAGTAACTGCAAATTATAAGACGCCACATGCTCATTCCGTGTTGCGATTCGCCCGAATCTGTCACGTGACGGGAAATAAGATACACCTAGTCACTACAGGATCGACAAAAGTAAGGTCTGAGGTTATTTGCGAAATACTATTTTCCTAGGGAAATAGTTTTGACCCAATTTGTAAAAATGTTTAGTCACGTGACCGTAGCGTCGTCTTTAACTTTGAAACACTGCCGGGTGATAAGCGTTTGGGAAGAGCGACGATCCTCTCAAAAACTGCAAGGTTTTCCATTTCAACAGCATAGGGACTTGAACAGCTCATCGACGAAAAAGATTCAAGTGCAACCACGGGTGTTGCTAGGTATGTAAAAAGTAGAACTAAAGTAAGTAACATTGTCATCGTCTATATATATATATATATATATATATATATATATATATATATATATATATATATATATATATATATATATATATATATATATATATATATATATATATATATATATATAATGATGACCTCTCCAAAAGGCAGGCGTGAAAACATATGCTCCAAGCAACTCTTACGGAGCTAAACCAGAAAAGTAACCCCTGGTTATTTATATACACATATATACTTACGTAAAAAGTAGAACTAAAGTAAGTAACATTGTCATCGTCTAGATATAAACCTGTAATCAATGTGTTTGTTCCTGGTTCGGGAGGGGTACTCGCAAATGTAATAACAATATCATCGTCTGTATCTTTCACTAAGAGAACAAAAGAGATCAATTGTGAAAATCATAAATGAGCAAAATTAATAAGCAATTCATATTAACTCGAACATAAGTTGTAACCGTTCATTAATAGATTCTGTCAGTCTTTGCAATATCCACTGCAGGAACGGCCAGTGCAAATAAATAAATAAAAGCTGTTTCGATATCGAAAGAAAATATACCCGATTAGTAATGTTGAGGTTAGGTTTCCTCCTTAGTATCATGACAACTGTCTTTGGCAATTCTCATCCGTAGTAAGGATTTTTACTAAACAAGGGAAACATGTTGATATTGAAACGTATGTAGATAGTTAATTCAAGATGAATCTTTTATTTTCAGACACAATAAAACTCATTTCATCAGCACTTCTGAAAACATGTGATTCACGAACAATTTATGTAAATGTAGTAAATCAGACTTTGCAGTTTTTCTTCTTACAGTTTACAGTTTAACTGTAGTGATTTATATGGATACTCTCACTAGAAAATGGAAAAAGTTGGTCCTCAGTATTCTAAGTCATAACTTAAATTGAAAAAGCCTAACTGAAGTGCGCTGGTATAATTTACTTGTGGTGACGACTTCCAGTATGTTGAAGTGTCGCGCCTTTTTGATATACTATTTATGTCATTATCACATTCATTTATAATCGATTCATCGTTTAAAATGGGCTTCTTTTTCAATAACGACAAAATTGTGTCGGCAACTACTTATCTCAAACATTTTGTCGCCGTTCAAGACCTAAAGTGATCGTTAGCCTTCACATACAACTACGAATTCAACATCGGTAGCGACTGTTTCAGTAAAAGTTACTGCACGTTTCGGAATCATTCGCAACTGATCAGAACAGAATATGTACAATGGTGGGGGTGCAGTTGTCGTCAAATCAACATCGTAAGCATATGACGTCTCGAGAGAAATACAGAAGAGTTCTTGAAAAATGCCAGGTAATCGCACTGTCTCAATTCGAAGGAAGGAAACGCAACAAGCTGTCCTCAGTCATATGCATTTACTGTTGAGTTTATTATCATGCCAACATGAACATCTACATTGCGAAAACGTCGATTGTTAGAATATACTTTAAACCCGGATTCAGATTGCGAAGGGTTATGTGAAAGCAATCGAAAATTTTTCTTTGACATGAACGGTTGCTAGTTTTTTCGATTACATATGAGACATTTAGTAGTCATTTGTGTTAGTTTCGTTGCCCTTACCTTCGATTTCCTTGCCTGCCCTGTCCGTAAATGACAATGACAGTACGTCATTCACTGAATCACTCCTTCTTTTCAATTGAATCACCTATGAGAGACATTGAATACATTTATGGAAATCAAATACATTATACGACTCTTCATTTGGCAAGAGTATTTAAATGACCCTGTGTGGGTGTTGAGATTTATCAGGAAACAAAATAATTAATTTCAATAGCCCTTACTGCAAACACTTTCTGCGCGAAATCTTTGTTTACATATACTGTATGGTGTATTTAAAGCGCGTCCGTGTTTGCAGATTGTCATATTGTAGTGTAAATTATGTTATATTATCGAAGTGGAAGTCAAGTTCCTGCGTTTCGTCTTGAAAAGACACTTATATTACGTTGAAAAATCAAACATAATCAAACATGGAAGGGGCCGCAGTCAGAAAAATTGTAACAACCAAGGTTGGTTATTGAACCACTCCTTTTGAGAATAGGGATTTGGCCGAGCTGTTCTGTTCTCCGCCATGAGAATGTTGTGAGTTCGGACCCGATTCAAAACTTAATGTATATCATAACGTGCGAATGCTATTTTTCTCATTTTTTTAAACACATGCATTATTACCTTTCCAAATTTTAAGTGGTTGCTAAAATAGAGAATTTAATTACTTGGGCCCCAAGAAATCTTATAAGAAGTAAACATTTAGTAGACTAGTCTATACTAGCCACTTTGAATAATTCAGTCTATGACTGTACAGTTTTAATCCGTTTGCAGGAAATATTGACTTACGTGCAACCAACAACTATTTTAGTTTGAGATTTTTATTTTGTCAGACTTTTATCATTGAGAATAGTCTCGTAGAGCCAGGAAATATGTTTCATTTTTTTGTCACTGCGTATAAGATGACAGATTACGGCGCGCCAAACGTTTTAAAGATATTTATCGAGTCAGTGAACAAATAAACTTTCTCGATTGGAATAAAACTTCTGCGCTACCAGCGAAGGAAATAAGTAAGAAAAGTAAAATTTAAAACTAACAAAAAGCAGAAATGTCATTTAAGACATAATTTTAACTTGAGAATATTCTTTAAAGCGTAATTAGGAAATAAAGAGTTTTTAACGATTTGAAAAAGTCATACATTCAAACTTATTGACGTAGTACGGCGCCACAATTGTTTCAAAATATTTAAAGTTAAAGTATAAATATATCCTGTCTTTCTAAATAAATTCTTCAATAAATAAGAACAAGAAATATATTTTGTCGATAAAATCACAGTCATTACTGTAACTCTTCATAAAAAATAACATTTATCTTAAAATATATGGAAAGTATAATTAAATATTGCGTCAAAAAAAAAATATCTAATTAAACTACAAACAATGGTTTAATAGAGTAAAATGCAAGTCATTTTTAGGAAGCGACTAACAAAATAAATAGGTAGACATAACAGAATTAAACCTAAATTTGCGATGACTTGGAAAAAATACACACATACTGATTAAAAGACATCGTGTAATACGTAATAATTTGCACAAAAATTCAATGCGTGCTGATTTTGCAGACGAGAAAGTAATCTTTAAAAAACAAAACAACATACAAAAATATACGATAAAACATCATTAAAAACACAAAAACTACTACTACTACTACTTTTACTACTACTACTACTACCACTAAGAAATATACCAAAAAACAATTCAAACGTTGAAATCAGCTTTGAAATCAGCTTTGAACACTCGACCGTGATGACGGTAGATAAAATTGCGACAGGGCATCATCTACTAAAATACGTGACGGTGACTCACCCCCCCCAAAAAAAAACAACAACAAAAAAAAACCAAACAAAATAGAAAAAGAGTACGTCTACGAAAAATAACAACTAGCAAATAAGAATAAAAAAGACACGCAAATACACAAATGCGTGGGCCCGTGAAAAGAAACGAGCATAAGCCACAGATAAAAAACCAAACATGCGAATTAACCGTTAATTTATTCAAAAAAAGTCATGGTTAACGTTTCCTTCGATCGATGAATCCCCAACAGCATGGGAATCCGATCACCATACTCCAAAATTATAGTGGTGAATATCAAGTGGGTCAGTCCAACCACAGTCCATATGTGAAGTTTGCAGCGGGTACTTGTAGATAATGGATGCATGAGGTGTGAAAAATAGTTAACAAGACCCATCTGCTACTATACAATAGATGTTTATTTTTCTAACGTTTCGGACGTACACGGACGACCTTCATCAGAGGCTGTACAGACACAGTGGAAAAAAAGGGGAACGAAAATTACATTTTGTTCTATTCGGACAATGAATACGATAACAAATACGTAGATATTTAGCGTATATTACGCACTGTAGAAATGTTACGGTAGCATGCAAAGTCTATGGTAGAAATGTGACTGCGGTAAAAAGTAACAAACAAAAAATGAAATAGTTGAAAACGGCAATGAAGTCGGGTAGGGAAATTGAACAATGCAATGTATTGAACGGTGGATATTGTAAATTCCTATAAGGAACCAGAAATGAACTTACAAGTTTGTGGAACACGTCTGTTCGGTTTGAGCTGTGACAGTGAACAAAGAAAAAGGAAAAGTGGGCTCCCTATGTTTCAGATGAATGATGGGGCCCCTTAGCAGGGGTCAAAGTTCTCTACCAATCCTTTTTGTTAATTCCTAGAGGATGAATGGTGCCCAGATTATAGATATATTTTATTTCCATTTGTTTTCTGATTTTTGTTTGTGTTGATGATATTTTGCAGATTCCAAACATAGTGAAATTGTTGACATTATGATCCTCCATATTAAAGTGTTCGCTTACGAGCGTGTCTTTTTTTGTTTTGATGTTATATACATGTTCGTATGTCCGTGTTTTCAGTTTCCTGCCAGTTTCTCCGATGTAAACAAGTTTATCACATTGTGAACAGTTGATGCCGTATATGATATTGCTGGTGTTGCAGGTTATATTGCCGATGATAGGGTGAAGTGAACCAGTTTTATTGTCTTTGACTCTGTCTGTGTTGAGGATGAATTTACACTGGTTGCAGTGGCCACATCTATTGCATGATCCTGGGCTGAGTTTTGCGTCTTTCTGGCTGTTGTTGACTCTGGCTCTGACGAGAATTTTGGAGAGATTGCTAGGTTGTCTGTAAGAAACTATAGGTGGTTTGCAGAAAATGTCTCTTGTGTCTGGAGTTGCCTGAAGTATGTCCCAGTATTTGTTGATTATTGCAGGTATGTTTGGTAGTTTGGGGTTGAAAGTGATTAAGTGGTATTCTGTCCTCGGTGATTGGTTCGCATGTATTACGTCTGGGTTGTAGCAATTGTGATCTTGATTTGAGTCTAGCGCCCTCTATAGCATTCTTTATGACGTCATGGTTGTACCCGCGATGTGTTAAATGGTTGTGAAGGGATTCGCTTGCTGTATCGTACTTAATGGTGTCACTGCATATGCGTCGGTATCTGAGGGACTGGCTCCATGGTATTGATTTGAAGATGTGTTTTGGATGGCAGGACGTTGACCATAGATATGAATGTTTGTCGGTGGGCTTGGTGTAAATTGTGGTCGCTATTTTGCCGTTCTCGTTGATCATTGTTGTGTCCAGAAATGGCAGTTTCTCTGTGCTGTAATTTATTGTAAATTTGATGGTGGGATGAATGGTGTTGCTATATTCGTGAAAGAGAAGTAGTTTGTCGAGACCGTGGTTCCAGAGAAATCGGATATCATCGATGAAGCGTTTCCACTTTTCTGGTTTGTGTTCTGCCTGTTTCAGTATGTTGTCTTCGATTTGCCCCATTGCGATGTTGGCGTATGATGGTGCCGTCATTGTCCCCATTGCTGTACCCATTGTTTGTAGAAAGAACTTCCCGTTGAATTCGAAGTTCCTGTTGAGAATAAATGTAAGCATCTCGCTTATCAGTTCTGGCGGTGGGTTTGTGATGTTTCTGTCTATCATATGTTTCTTGACTGCCTGTATACCAAATTCGTTAGGGATGTTACTGTACAGGGATACTACATCCATGGATACCATGATTGTGTTAGGTGATATTTCGTTGTTCTGTAGATCTTCTAGGTGGTGGTTTGTATCTTTTATGTAGGATGGTAGAGATTTCACGATGTTCACAATGTGATAAACTTGTTTACATCGGAGAAACTGGCAGGAAACTGAAAACACGGACATACGAACATGTATATAACATCAAAACAAAAAAAGACACGCTCGTAAGCGAACACTTTAATATGGAGGATCATAATGTCAACAATTTCACTATGTTTGGAATCTGCAAAATATCATCAACACAAACAAAAATCAGAAAACAAATGGAAATAAAATATATCTATAATCTGGGCACCATTCATCCTCTAGGAATTAACAAAAAAGATTGGTAGAGAACTTTGACCCCTGCTAAGGGGCCCCATCATTCATCTGAAACATAGGGAGCCCACTTTTCCTTTTTCTTTGTTCACTGTCACAGCTCAAACCGAACAGATGTGTTCCACAAACTTGTAAGTTCATTTCTGGTTCCTTATAGGAATTTACAATATCCACCGTTCAATACATTGCATTGTTCAATTTCCCTACCCGACTTCATTGCCGTTTTCAACTATTTCATTTTTTGTGTTACTTTTTACCGCGGTCACATTTCTACCATAGACTTTGCATGCTACCGTAACATTTCTACAGTGCGTAATATACGCTAAATATCTACGTATTTGTTATCGTATTCATTGTCCGAATAGAACAAAATGTAATTTTCGTTCCCCTTTTTTTCCACTGTGTCTGTACAGCCTCTGATGAAGGTCGTCCGTGTACGTCTGAAACGTTAGAAAAATAAATATCTATTGTATAGTAGCAGATGGGTCTTGTCAACTATTTTTCACACCTCATACTCCAAAGTTTGACGAGACATTCCATCGATAAGTTTTACATCTTCAAACCGTACTTGATGGACTGAAGTCGGCAATATCACCTAAAGAACGTTCAGGTTAACTGTGAATAGTTTCAGGCAGTCCATAGTTCAGATCACGATCGAGTACAACGTTTCATAGCAACACTGCGAACATAGCGATGCCGCGACCGTATGTTGAGAACGTTGATAGTTTTCCGTGTTTGACAGACGAGCGAGCAACGCAACCATGATGCAACCGTGACCCTCAGTACTGGCACTGGCCTTTAGATTTACTGCCGGGGTTCGGAGGAATTTCATCAGAAACTCCCATATTTCGAGTAACCTCCCTGCCGACCATAATGAATTTGAGTAACCCCCTCTCTAACTCGGAAATTTTGACTGACCCGCCCCTTAGAAGTTAGAGTTAAATACCAATACATGAAGTTGTAAAATTTACAAAAATACAGCAATAGTAAAGACTTTTCAAATCCTGATGTATCTGCTAGATTATTATCAGTTATCTCATCACGGTTGAAAAAGGTGAAACCGAAAGAATGAAATACAAAGTGAAAACAAAGTACAGATATAAAAGCTCATGCTATATCCAGCTTCCAACCACATAATATTGTTTAATTTTGATGGGTATCATGACAGAATTTTCACCAGGATATCTTACAAGGCAGAATTTTAACTTGGAGAGAACATACGAGAGGCTGAGGGGCAAGTGTCAGGGGGAGTGTCCCCTACCTTGCGTGGAAAACTGTTAGAAATTGATGTGTGCAATGGTTCAGTCTGGTGCAATCTGGGAGGTGTTTCAATTTGCCTTTTTACTAGTAAAACTGTTAGAACACCCATTGATGAAATTGATGTGTGTAATGGTGCTGCAATCTGAGAGGTGTTTCGTTTTATTTTGCACTCGGTAAAATTATTTGAAAATGATAGTGAACACTGTATTTTATGACATCTTTTCATTGATCAATGTTTGAGTCACAATATTCAACAACCAAAAAATAACAATACATCTTGTGTGAAAACAGTCCTCAGTTTGCCAGAGGTTGAGGACCAAAGAATATGCAGGAATGTAAAATCTGTGATCTTCTTGTGTCATTTCTCCAGCTGTCAGCTTTCAATGAAAAGTCTGAAGTCAATTAAAATATATGTTTCTGTGATAATAAATGATGAATTACAACAGTTCAGTTTAGTCCAAGATCCTGTGAAAAATTTGAGAAATTGATATGTGCAATGCTGTTTCAGTCTTGTGCAATCTGAGAGGTGTATTCACTTTGTTTTTACTCGTAAAACTATTAGAACACCCCAAGGGGAGAGCACCTCGGATTAAAAATTTTGAGAAATTCATGTGTGCAATGGTGCAATTTAAGAGGTGTCTCAATTTATTTTGCACCAAACATTGATTTCCCCCTTCTTCCTCTCAACATTCTGAGCAACCCACTTGAAGCGTCCATTTTTGAGTGAACCCCCCCCCACATTCCTCCAACCCCCACGGCCGTAAATACTACTGCACTGTCCGGCTTTGGCTACGATGCCGGGTAAGACTAATTCAAGCGCCACGGGCTACGGGCCATATGCCACGTGCCGCTTGCCAAATTTCACAATTCACGATCTGCAGCTTAGGCTTGAATTAGATGCCTTTTTACTCTAATTAAATTCAACGATTCATTTTCACAGATAAATCAACATTCGGGCTTCAACGGCGCCGTCTAAATGCAAAAACTGGTGACCAGCGAATGTGTGTAAAATTTTGACATTAATAACTGATCAATCAAAATTCTGTACAGTAATTTTGAAGACCATATGGTAAGGTTGCTAAATTTCAAATATATCAAGGTCTTAAGCCACGCTAATTTTACGAAAATTGGTAAAATATTATTTTTTAAAATTTCTTAGACCTTTTACCTGCCCTTTACATCTGCAGCTCAGCTGAGCCTATATCTCTTATTCTACATTAGAGTCAAAGACGGCTGGTATCTATTGAGCTGTGGCTGGTACGGGCAAATGACCTTTTAGCCTCAAATCATCCTGTAGGCCATTAATAATTACGCACATCTATGATTATTACCGAGCCAACAGAGGTCGACGTTTGAAGTTAGGTGGACAGGGATGATTACTTTAGCTAAGTTTTCTGCCAAAATGTCAAGTGACCAGGATGACCTATTACCTGGATTTTACAACTTGCTGATGAATTAGTTACTACAAGTGCAACAGCCTTCACATTTGGTGGGATGAGATGTCACACTATGAATTATTGATTATTTGTCAAATAAAAATATTTTTGATGTTGACTATGACATGCACAGGGATAGTCATTGTTTGTTGGGTATAAATATTTGGGAGGGCCACTTTTATCTTGCAAACACTTTTTAATGTTACTTTTTTCGCACAGCATCATTGGGAAAAACATTCGCCTTTCCTCCCTATAATTTTTTTCAGTCCCTTACCGACCAGCACATGTTGAATTCGTGAACATATACATCGCAGGTCACCACTCCATGCATAAAGAAGACGGCTTATGGTGATGTAACAGTATAGATGAATCGATAAAATGAATTAGAGTGAAAATGCATCAATTTCTAGCTTAATTAAACTGCAAATTATATATATAGTGAAATTTGACACGTGGCTCGCAGCACGTGACATGCGGCCCCTGGCACTTGAATTAGGCTTAACCCCCCTAAATTCATACTTTAACCTTAAATATTTTTTGAATTATTTGGCGTGCCGTAGAGAGACAGTCTCTTCAATGCACTAATGAATTGTGAACATTGTTTTCAGAGAGCTGGTGGACACGCATCCATGCCAGGAAATGCAAAGAAGATTTGACTGGTTGACCTCGCTGTTAATTTTATGCAGGAAATTACAATAACAATGCTTGGTCGAATGACGTAGTGCCTTGAGGGCGGGATCGCCAGTAGTATAGGGGGAGTAGTACCTTCCCGATGGTGATAAGTGGTGCGGATTACCGTCGCCCTGGAATTCCATCTACCCACCCTTTGCAGAGTAGTAAGCTTATGGGGCAAGTAAACATGGATGCGCCGGTGCGATTCAACGATCAACCTGTATTTTGGATCGAAAGTCAACAATTTTACGGCTCGGACTATGATTTTACAAGTTTCTTTGAAAAGTATAAGGCGCGGGGTATTATATATTGACTGATCACTGTAGCTATGATAGGCTACATTCAGGACGGGCAGCGACGGGCAGTAATTAGTAGGCAAAACAGGTGGTATTCACCTTGGGCAGAACTCGGTGCAATGATACTGAATATTAATAGTAAGCCTGTCACCTTGAAGGCAATGCTGTAGGTGCAACAAGGACTTCAAACGCACGATGGTATACAAACAACATCACAAGTGAAACGTACACATAGAAATACACGCGTTCCAACGTTGTGCCCACCCGGGCCACGCGATTAAAATATGACTGATACTGCTGCATAGTGTTAATTGGGTCGGTAAACAGTCAATTAATAGTTTAATTGACTACCTGGGTGATTGGCAGGTCGTGTCCAACGACGCATATGCAAAGCAGGCCAAAAGACAAAAGCACCCAAAGATATTGACAGGTGGCCAGGGGTCATCATGAATACGTAATGACGCTTCACTACGCAGAAACTGCGTAGTCAAGCCCTTCTTAACCGGTCAAATCCTCTCAGCGTTTTCCCTCATGTCGTCGTACAAAGTCTATCTGCAATTCCATTTGTTTCGAAGAGTGGGGCGGATAAAAGATGAGGTACCAAATATAACGCTTTGTTAAAAAGACAAACGATTTTCTTTCCGATGTGTTCGCAGTTTTGCCTGAAATCATGTCTAGCACTTCATTTTTTCACATTTACTGGCCGTGTGATATTTTCAAATTCAATAGCTACTGTCGAAAGACCGATTGACCTGATTTCTCAGGTACTTGATTGGGTAGGAAATTGTTCTGATAAAAATTGTCATTTTCCATAGCCCTTTTTAGGTGATGCTACTTTGTTGCTGCTTTAATCTTGTCGGTTTTTTATTACTTTTCACCAAGTCTGCCATTTACAAGAATTTGGAGCTGACACATTATTACAACTAACGAAGCCTTTAAGGTTCTGCAGAATGCGTCTCAGGGACAGATATTTGATTAAGGTCTTGGAGTGAGTAAAATTGTACGTCCATCTTAGTTTTTCGAAATTCGAAATTCCTCCCCATGGAGTCAACACAGAGATAGCGGCCATTTTGAATTTCAAATATTTTTAGTGATGGATGGAGGATATACTTTTCCAAAATGCTGAACGCAAGTTGACTAAAACTTAAATGAGTTAAAACATGTCACTCGGTTATTGATTCACGAATCCATATATTCTGCAAGATGCATTTCGTATCTTTGTGGACGGAATTTTCATGCAGATTCTTACATGTTAGCTGAAGCTAAAGTGCAAGCATCGCAGTTAGCCTTGTCCGCTGTGGAGACGTTTTAGTTTCTATATATTTAATTATGTTTAATCGTGGATGATAGTATAGTAACACCACATTATCTCCTTTAAATCATACTATATGCATTGAAAGTCTTTTAGCACCCTACATTACCAAATTGCTGGCTTTCAGTCTAAAATAGCGGTTTCAATGCAATACAGACATTACAGCACCGCATTCATGCTTCCTATACCTTATCTGGGGGCCCTTTCAGAGTCACTGCACTAGCCACCGATGCATAAATGCAATCCATTGCTTCTTTCAACTCTTAAAGTGGTTATGATCGACAAAAGATGTTTTGACCAGTGCGGTTGATTCTAAACGAACTTACAATTCTATTAAATATTCCATCCACTGACGTCTGATTAGCAAACAGTTTATCCGCCGACGGTAAAGTAAATCCGTTACCATCTCCGAATACGATAGCGGTATTGGTGATGTTGTCGATTGAGTCACTTTCTAAGAGTAATGCTACAGATGGTGTATCCAATACGATGGGTCCAGTGGCAGGCTTTGTGTTGCGTAGAACAAACTTCGCAAGGCTGTCAACAGTGTTCAGCACAGAATCAGTCAACAAGTCTGTGCCATCACTGCTGTTTACATGTTTTGGTGCCGCGAGCTGTATTACTTCGATGCCCTCGTCGATTGCTGTTAATAAGTCTTTTACAAGAATTAGGAAAAATCAGTGGTTAAGAGACTGTCCTACAACATATGGCAGGGTGTGGAATTTATGAATGTGATTACGCCTCTTTTCTTCGTTCATACATTACCCTTCTAAAGACCTACATCGCTTTAAAACCAACAATCCAATTTTGCATAAGTAATTTTACTTTCTCGAACAAACCACTCTAGTTTATGACACCTTACGAGGCACTTATCATCAGCGGAGAGAGTGCGGTCGAACTTTGACTTGTTGCAACATAATATAATAATGGCAAAGGATTGCATAGTGGACCGGCTATTAATTACTAGCTTGTGAATTCATTCGATTCCATTCCTGTAGGTTCTGCTTCCAGAATTTCAATACCACTATTGTAATACCTATCTTACAAAAAAGGCATCGACAGTAATAGAATGTTTAGGAGAATAATGGGCATGTTCAAACTGATGTCTCTATCAGAAAATTCCGGAAATAAATTCGCGTATAACATTTCGGTAAACGTGAACTGTACTGCGTTGCAATAGGAGTTCAACTTTAAACGCTCTGTGTCTCTCGGTCTGGTATTTTCATTAATATGCACTGACATAAATTACGACACTCCTTATTGCCTTTCTTGATTTCCTGACATGGTGTTCAATTTGTATTAGCTAGCTTTTTCTACCGATGATGCTTGTAGTAGCTGTTGATGCCATCTAATGAACAAGTAAGCAAGTCTACTGCTTTTGTCTAAAATAAAGTCGTTCAATACTACACCTGGCATGACTGAATGGGACCGTTTTCGCTTATGTGTTGTTAAAATTGTCATAGGGATATTACACGCTATGCAACTAAACAGTATGTATGTTCTGTTCAGCAGCTTCCAACTGTTTCATGCATTTTTACAATTGTTCATTATACCTTCGGGCCTTTCTCGGCATTATATGTCACAAATCTAGTATCATAGGTCTTAGACAACGCTATAGTCGTGACGAATTTCGATACTATTGTTGGAGGATTCAAGCTTCACCTACCGGTGGCCAAAGTGTGGCTTTCGTCTTGCGATAGGTTTACCTGGTCGAGCCCACTGATCGTATCCGATATCTTATTGAAACTCTCAAAAATCTGTAACATATAAGTAAAGCTTGTCACATGATTGGAATCAACTGTCCCGCTCGCATTCAATATTCAACAACGATATTCTTATAAATGTTGACATCAATCTGACTCTCACTACAAAATAAGGTTATTGAATAGCGTTTTAAAGTTCCTCTTCAAAATAAAGTAACTGTTACGGATGATTGCCAGATAGGCTTTACCAATGTCAGTGGTAGAGATTCGCTTTCAAATCACCTCAACATGTTGGTCTGTCTATCGAAGACTGCATTTATAAATCAATGAAAGCAAGATCAATTTTGATTTTATGCCTTTGAGGAAATAAAAAAAAATAATGTGTCAGTCTTACTTTCGTCAAAAACGCTTTAGGTATGTTCGAATTACTTAGATACAAACCTCAGCGGTTGATAATTCTGACTGTGTTCCGTTCGGAATGGTGAAAAGTGTTCCGATGACAGCTATACTTGGTCGCCGTCGTAAAGAAACGAGTACATTTGAAAATATGAAAAGAAAGAGTGACGCTCAATTTCAATATGCGAAATTATACCTTAACGTGACCAATCATTCCCGTGAAAGATAAATCAAAGGAGCATGATATGTCTGACCCTATTTAAAAATGTAAACCGTAAAAGTCGAAATTGTAACCATTAAAACACTGCTTTGTCGAATTTGCATACTCTGAGAAGTTTCGGTCATTATCATATACCTACATTCACGTGCCTGTCTAAAGCTATGGGGGAAAGCGCCATCAGATCCGTGCATTTTTTTAACGTATCACGCCCCGGTCCGGTGCCCAAATATCGGCAATCGCGTACATTTCTGAACTAACTTAATTCTGGTTGCTAAATACCTTTTAGCCACTTTCAGATTTTTATTTTTTTCTCGATTAAACACGTCCCAAACCCAAATAAAGTATACATTTTCTGAAAGCCCTGATATAGAGCTATCCAACCAAGCACAGTACACGGTCATTATTTCATAAGAGTCACGTGACAAGCGTTTTGCTGAACCTTCCAAAAACAGGTTTTTCCCGCCTTACGCTTACACGCTGCAAGATTTCCAGTTGAAATTTCTTCATTGACAAGCCTTGACAATATCCTTCAAAACCGTGTCTGCGATTTTTTCTCGGAGGCTCCATTCAAATTATATGGCGTGATAATTAAATTCCTTGAAAAGCACCTTCATCTAACACCTTTAAGAGCGCCATTAAAAGAAAACAAAGGCATATAAAAAAAATCCCAGACACGGTTTTGAAGGATATTGTCAAGGCTTGTCAATGAAGAAATTCCAACCGGAAACCTTGCAGCGTGTTTGCATAAGGCGGGAAAAACCGTTTTTGGTAAAACGCTTGTCACGTGACTCTTATGCAAATAATGACCGTGTACAGTGCTTGGTCGGATAGCTCTATATCAGGGCTTTCAGAAATGTATACTTTATTGGGGTTTGGGACGTGTTCAATTGAGAAAAAAATAAAAATCTGAAAGTGTCTAAAAGGTGTGTAGCTAACTTAATTCTGGTTACTACTTAGTCTGGTTCCCTGCCCCCTTTCTACGAAAAGGGTCAGGTACGCGCCATTCTATTCACGGCACTGATTGGACGACACGATGGAACATGTCGATTTGCTAAGGGGAGCACTTGCGTCCGCTGAAGTGTTATATGTTATTTCAAATTTCAAAAACAAACAAAAAAATAATTCGATTCTGTCATTAGGATGACGTATACATGTACACTCTTTCACAAATATATCACCTTGTACGACGTTTTGCATAATGAAAAATTGATTTTTGAAGACTTGTGTAATGTTCATGTAACTGCCCCTCCTACTTTGTTGCTGAGTTACTGTCAAGGGCGCAGTCATTTCGAACATTCCAGCCTGACATCACGCGCCACGCGCATCCGCCATTTTGCCCAAAATCTGGGCAAAATGGCTGCCGCATACCTGACCCTTTTCATGAGTGTAGCGCAGCCAACGGTAGAAAGGGGGCAGGGATCCAGACTAGTTACTACGCGCATTGCTATCCGCAAACGTTCCATTCGTACACAAAGCCAGCGCGAGATAAGGAAAACGTCTGCTCGCTTAGATCGTAGTTGCGCGTGGCGACAGATGAAATCGGCTTTTATTTCTAAATTCTAGTGAAATCCTGTGTATCCTAAGTGCGTGCCTGTTCAGTATAAATTACCAGAAACTGACATCACGCTTTTGTCCTTCTTACACCTCCATCTCAGCCTTGAAGTCTGTTGGTCATGTACAGTAGGATGTTGCTTTGCGCGTTCTAGAATTCTGTAGGTAAACAAATGACGTCAGTATGTATGTCAATCCGCGACGGGAAGCGGCCATCGTATTTATGAAAAACTGACACAAATGGCGATGAATTTTTGATATCGCACGCATTTTTAACTCCTTAACAATGTTGAATATTATGTAAACTACATATTTATCATTCCATAAGGTATATGATAAAACCTTTACGACCCCGATACGGCTTTTGCGGCCGAGGTCGTACGGCGGAAGGGCCCGAGCATGGAACGTTTGCAGATAGCAACGTGCGTAGTAACCAGAATCGAGATAGTTCAGAAATGCACGCGATTGCCCATATTTGGGCCCCGGGCCGGGGAATGATACGTAAAAAATTCGCTGATCACTGCGTCTCACGTGACTAGCTAGATGCAGCACGAAGTAAGACGCAGATACCGGCAAACCGCCATTTTGAAATGAGACAGTTTTTGGTCTCCCGGAAGTTGTTAATTGCGCATGCCCGCACATAGTGAATCATTTTTTGTCACGTACTTTTTAGTTTAGTCTGGTACCTGCCAATATTTCAAAACTTGTAAGAATGTTAATTAAATCCTCGATTAAATTCTAGCCACGTTCGCTGTGATAATTTTAGCTTTACTTCAAAGTAAAATTGAACAGCCAATGACAGCGCCCCATGATTCAACCAATCAGATTTCGTAATTCGATACATGGCGGTTTCCCGTTACCTGCCTCTTTGTGCTTGTCACTGAGGCGGGGACCAGCCAACGTAAAAAAATGCACGGATCTGAGGGCGCTTTCTCCCACAGCTTTACAAAGGCACGTGAATGTACGTATATGATACTTCAAATTATGCAAGTAAACATCATAATGATAAGCTAATATAGCAAAAAAACGAAGAAGTTAAATTTTCTTTATTGACGGGAGAGAAAAGGCATCTATCTATTGCCTATTGATTACAGCTTTTGCTATTTCCTAATAAATGTACGTAAATTTTCAGTACTAATGTCTTTCCTCAAATTCTCACCGTTTACAGACGAATCTATCTATCTATCTATCTATCTATCTATCTATCTATCTATCTATCTATCTAAAATTATCATCGTGCGCCATCATTATCACTCATAATTTAAGCTATAGGCCTAGTGGATTTGATCGGTCATGCGTTCATCCGGCATGAGTAAACGCATATCATGAATTTTTATACATAACACCAATTCTCACCTTCAACTCTCACAGTGAATGAACAAGAAACCACACTACCGGACGGGTATGATATGTCATAAGATACAACTGTAGCGCCGAGCGAGAAGTTACTGCCAGGTCTATGGCTCCCATGTACATGAACAGTGCCAGATTCATTAGTTACATTAGGAACTGGCCATGATACAGGAATGGTAGGTTTGTCAATGGTTGTTGTTATGTTCAAGTCTTGGGTACATTTTATACTTGCACTTTCTGTGTGAATAGATGAGACAAAAATCCTGTACTGGAATCGGATACTAGTAGTTAATTTTATTACATGACTTTTGTTGCATTACCTTTCAGACTACGTGAAATCTTACCTATTAATTGGCTATTGACTACTTCCTCCGCCAAGCATGCTGAGAGAAATGCCCGGATGATGTATTGTGGACCGGACGATGACGCACTACGAGCGCCTTTGTATAATGGGTATATACTGTAGAAGTACCCGTTGAGGAGTCCCTGTGAAGAGTTTTCCATCTCGTCATATGGACTGATGACTTTGGGGGACAGCCGTATGATTTAAGGATGGAGGAGTTATTTAAAATAAAACCGTCAGCAGGTGAAGGAGATAACAATCATTTGCTCCTACAATGGCTTAAGAAAAATATCTTTCGAACAGAAAGAACCTGCGGAAACCAAGAAACTAGATCATCTTATTCTTTCATATTCTCTGGAGGCGCACCGCCTACGGCACCTGGTACCATTATGACGGCTTGAAGGACGGGAATTCAGAGGAGTCACTAGATCAGTCAGCTGAGAATGGTATTTCACAATCTCTCGTACATAAAATTGATATAGCAGACGCATATTTAAATTGCGATTTATGTCTGCTTACACAGAAGACTAAAAAACATTTTGTGCTACAAATTTGAATAAGTGGCATACGTAGATTACGATCTGCGCTTTCAAACGTTGGTTACCAAGAAAACATGCATTGCTTCTGCATATGAAAAAATAACTTGATGCAAGATTGGCATCAGAAAATAAAATTGCCGACGTAGTGACGGGAACAGTTTATTGACGAACCTAATTCCTTCACTTCTCCAGAAATAACACGAATTTGCCCCTACGAAAGTATTCACTCTCGAGCCGCACGTCCCTTATTTGATATTGGTTACTACAAGGTACAATTGTTCATCAAGTACGGTTTCAAGACGGAAGGTATGGCACAAATGCTCCGAATATCCTCAACTCTATATCTCGTCAAACATTACAGTATGATGATTGGATGCAGCGGATAAACACTCATTGAAGGACACGACAGCTATGCACTTTTTTGCTCACGTGTTCACACACGTGAGCTAATGTCATAGCGATGTCTGTCTTTACGTCCGGTGTGTCTGTCTGTCAGTCTGTCTGTCAAAAACGCCTGAACAGATTCAAGTGAGATTTGGTAGACAGGTAGTCTCTGCTACATGCGAGAAATGATTAGATTTTGGTTAGTGTGGCTTGCACATTAATGAAGTTATGAAACATCATTGTTTTCATATAATGGTTTCCAATTGACAAAATAAACACAGTGATGACATATATCGAGAAATACTTAACAAAATTTCTTAAAACTTTTCATAGATGACAATCTCAGAAAATTATGATGATACTGTAAGTGTCATGTCAATTATCTGCACATTTGCATAATTCATGAACTTTTTTAATTAGTGACATAACTCTGAAATTCCTGCACCATATTTTATGATACATGCAACAAATATTGATCTAATATATATCTAATTGGACTTAGAAGCACTTGATAGTGTTAAGTTAATAAATAGCTCATTGACATATTTTATAGAGTATTGTAATTAGTCATATAACTACGAAATATCTTCACCAAATTTGATTAAATCTGCTGCAGATAATAATCCGACAGATATCTAACTTTAGTGTAAAACATTTAGTAGTGTAAAGTTAATTAAGGGTTCATTTACATATTTAATGAACTTAGTAACTAGATATATAACACTAAAATTACGGCACTTAATTTGGTGAGACTTGTTCCAGATATTCATCAGATAAATATCTAATTCAGTTTTGAAACATTGAGCAGTATCAAGTTATAAAGGTTTCATTTAATATTTCATTAACTTTGTAATTAGTGATGTCACTCCAAAATTACAGCTCTAAATTTGATGAACCGTGCTACATATGTTAAACTGATAGATATCTAATTGTCCCATGAAGAATTGAGCGGTGTCGAGTTAATAAAAAACTCATTCACATATCAAATAAAGTTTTGTAATTATTGATTTAACTCTGAGAGTACTGTGCAAAAGCTGATGACACCTGCTACATATAATAATATTGATTTGTGGTCGACTTTTCAATTCTGATTTTTTGTCTTTGTATTCACAGTAATATTAGATTGGGGCATATGTTTAGTGTTTTTCCCCAATCGGTAGTGGAGTATATTTGTTCCTTAATTATTTCTTAAGTTTTTTGATGTGCGCTGTTAGATATTTAATGTTTCTTTTCCTTTTTTCTGTGATAAGCATTTTGACCTTTTTGCGACAAGTGCACGTGTATGCTGTTAATAGGTTAATTTATATTACATGGGTGTTAATTGACCTACCGGTCATCAACACCAAAAGGATTGATTAAAACACCATTACCTTCAGCGTCAGGGGATTTGCACACATGTGTTAAGCATGTTTTACGTGTTTGTTTGTGATCCAAGTTTATGAGTGAACATGAGAATTTTACGAGACTGTTTTGTAAAGTGTTACAGTGCAGATAAGATTAGTTTCTTGACATGTAACCCTTTTTGTCATTAACATCTGCATATACGTTTTCACTTGAAAGTTTTCTCCCAGGAGACTTCAACTTTAGCTGCTTGTGGTATAACTGTCAATAAGAAGGATTATAAAGTCATAATTCGACGAAAGGAAGAGAGTAATACTTTGTTTTTTAAAAAATAATCACACTTAAATTTCACATCATGACTTCATCATACACGTATGATTCAATAATTTACTTGTTCGTCCTAGTATTATTGTTAATGCTTGATTTGCAGAGAAAAGATTGCTGTATTCATTTGATAAACTATACAACTTAGGGAGCCGTGATTATTTAAGGCCTGGGGTTAGAGGAGTGTTAGGAGGTCTGTAACCTCCACAAATGTAATAATGTCCACAAACGTAATATCAACCACAATTGTAATAAAATGCACCCATAAATGTAATATCGCCCATAAATGTAACACAAATCAACAATAAATGTAATAAAAACACCAACCACAAATGTAATAAATGGTAACCATAAATGTAATAAAAAAATCACCCATAAATGTAATACTTGTAAATCATAAATGTAATAAATCTATTTTGTCGTTGCAAATGAGGAATTAGCCCTTAAATATTGATCTATGTAATAAGGAAAGCAACTCCACACATTATTCATTTCTTAATTGTTTGCGTTTAGTGTGCTTTGCATATTTGAAAGTGTATTTTACGTTTCCCTGTTTTGTGTACAGAACTGACTGGCCATGGCTAGACACAGCTGTAATCTGAGTGTCAGTGCAGTCTCTAGTCCAGAGTGGGGAAGACAGTATAACACTACGATCCTTTAACGCCGTTTTCTCGAAAATTGCCGTACTTTGTTAATCAATCTCCTCAAATTCGTCTTCAGTGGATAAATTGTGTGGAATAATCGATAGATTGTCTGTATTCCTATGTTGTCCCACTTGAAGTTTGTTCCTTCACTAGGGATGCCAGGATGTCAAATTTTTTTCTACTGTGTTCAAGGTAGTGTTCGTATTGTTTTTTACTAGATTGAAATATATGTTCTCGTCAACATGTTTTGTGTCGTAAGTTTCTGCTATAATAAGGTTTTATATTTCTCTGTTATTTGTTCTGAGTCATCTGTCATAAACTTTGTGTAGTATCACTGGTTGACGAGTTATTTTGACGCTTCCTTATTATGTAATTATCAGTGTCTAGAACTGCTATTCCACTTCCATTATCAAACGGTTTGATCAGTACCTCGCCGTTTTCTGATAGCGTTCTCAAGGTATTCTATTCTGTGTTTCGGATAGGAAACCTAGTTTCAGGAAAGTATGCAATAACATTACACAAGTCCTATTAAAATCATTTTTTACTCAGGGCATTGATAAACAAATGATCACATATGCAAGTTCAAGTTTATTACATTTATGGTTGAGTTTTATTACATTTATGGTTAATTTGTTTATTACATTTGTGGTTGCGGGTTGTTACATTAATGATTGACTATTTTATTACATTTGTGGTTGATTTTATTACAATTGTGGTTGATATTACATTTGTGGAGATTATTACATTTGTGGAGGTTACAAGGTCCCTCAAAAAATTAAACTTAAAGGGGGTTGCTCAAAATGTTGAGAGGAAGAAGGGGGTTTCTCAATTTTTTGTGCGAAATAGATTGAAACACCTCTTAGATTGCACCATTCCCCATATCAATTTCTTAAAATTTTCGATGCGAGAGGGGGAGAACCCCTCTCGTGCTCTCCCCCTTGGGGTATTCTAACAGTTTTACTCGTAAAGGACAATTCGAAAAACGCTTCTCAGATTAGAACATTGCATACTTCAATTTTTGAAAATTTTTCACAGGATCTAGGACAGAACTTAACTGTCGTGAATTCATCCTTTATAATCACAGAAACATATATTTTCATTGTCTTCAGTTCAAAACCAATTTTGACATATGACTATACCGTATTCAGGCTTTTCATCAGAAGCTCGGAGCTGGAGAAATGACACAAGAAGCTTACAGAATTTCCGTTCCTGCATAATCTGGTATACTAAGGTCTTCTGTCTCTGGCAAGCTGAGAACTGTTTTTTACATCACGTATTGTCATTGTTTGTTTGTTGAATATTGTTACTCAGCCACTAATCATACAAAAAATGTAGTAAAATATCAGTATTCAATATAAGTTTCAAACAATTTTTTTTTACAAAATAAAAAAGTACAAAATAAATTGAAGCACCCCTCAGATTACACTTTTTCACACATCGATTTCTCAAAGTTACGATACGAATGGGGGACCCCCTCTCGTGCTCTCCCCTGGAGTTTCTGAGAGTTTTGCCTAAATATAAAATTAAAAACACCTCTCAGATTGCGCCAGACTGCACCGATGAACACATAAATTTCTCAAAGTATTCTGTTCAAAATATTCCCTCTCAGCCTCTCGCGTGTTCTCCCCCTGTACTTTAAAATTCTGCGCAGTCAGATACCATGGTGGAAACCCTGTCATGATGCCCATTAAACAATACTATATGGTTGAATACTTGTTATAGCATAAGCTTTTATATCTGAATTTTGTTGTCACTTTGAATTTCATTTTGTTGTTTTCACCTTTTTCAACCATCATGAAATAACAGATGATAATCTAGCAGGGTACATCGGGATTTTAAAGGTCTTTACTTTTGCTTTATTTATGTAAATTTTACAAATACATGTATCGGTGTTAACTTTTCTAAGTGGCGGGGGTCGGTCAAACTTTCTGCGTTAGAGAGAGATTACTCAAATTCAGCATGGTTTGGGGGATTACTCGAAATTTCGGAGTGTCAGATGAAATTCCTCTAACCCCCTCCCCCAAAGAAAGTAAATAATTTCGGCTCCCTTAGGGAGCATTCGTTTTTTACGGGGAGGTGAGGGGTCGGTGGAATTTGAGCGACAAATGAAATGTAAAAAGCGACCCCCTCCAAATCAAATTTCTAAAATGTAACCCCCTCAATTCATCAATTGTAAAATGTGACCCCCAATGAAAAAAAAAGATTCATCAGTTTTGATTCATTAACCCTTCGCACCCTATGGCCCCGGGCTGAAAAAAGTTTCCTCACATACTAGAGAATCAACATTTTTGGTGAAATTCCAAAATAATATTTCTTGCACACACATGAACTTGTAATCGCTCTAGTCTAATCAAGTACACTAATATCAATAATCAAGAGTACATAAATACACAGATTTACATAGTTTTATATTGGAAAAAACTTATTAATAGTTTCCTCATAGACAAGATAGTGAATCAACATTTCGGTGAAATTCCAAAATCAAATTTCTTGCACAAACATCCATTTTTTAACCACCCTAGTCTAATCAAGTACATTAATATCAATAATCAAGCGTACATAAATACACAGATTTAACTATTTTGTATTGGAAAAAAATTATTCATAGTTTCCTCTGACAAGATAGTGAATTAACAATTCGGTGAAATTCCAAAATCAAATTTCTTGCTCACACATGCACCGGTAATTACCCTAGTCTAATCAAGTAAATTAATATCAATAATTGAACTGATTTAGCTAGTTTTGTATTTAAAAAAAATAATGAATAGCTTCTCATAGATTATGTATGGAGGACTTGTGTATTTTCTATTTTGCTGGGGAGTTCTTATGTGTTATCACTATATACCTAGGGAGTCCGAGACAGGAACTTTCCAGACAGTGTTTTCCGTTGCATGCTGCACTGGAAAGTCTGAGTGTCTGCGTGTGCTTTTTAAGTCAGATATTTCTTTATTTTGAGTCTTACATAAGTCAGCAGATATGTAAAGAAACCGGTGAGTGGCAGAGATCGAACTTTATGCTGATCGGATTGTTTATTTAAACCCTACGCCATCCTCTACTTTAGTCGATCGAACGAACATTGCTCACACAAGTGAAACTTTGAAAGACGTGCCGTATATATGCAATATGCGCACTGCACGCTGAGATGGTGTCACCACAAGTTGAAAGCTGATCTTTCTGCAGCAAATTGTGTGGTAACTGCGAACTTTATTCCGTTTATGAGTTCGGTCAGATGTCTGAGATTGTCATGAGAACATTATTTGTGATTGTTCCACTGAATTTTTGTCGATGCGCGAAGTTAGCAGAGGAAGACTTCAGATTAGTTCGGCATGTCCCCGAAGCCGACCGGAAGTAAACAAAGATCTAAGATGGCTTCGCCCGTGCAGTCGCGACGCAGCTCCGCGAGAACAATAGAATCCATTTGCCGTTCGTGGGGGTCTGCATACATTAAATTGAAATACATGGCGGCCATTTTTGCACTCAACATGTCCTCGTTTGTCGTGGAATTTTTCACCTTAAATGATTTCATTTTGCGTTCTAAATCAACACAGTCCGAAAACAGAACATTATAAATAACTACATTGGTCAAATCAATGGTTACCTCATCAAGAACCCCCTAAAATCGGCAGGCATGGGAGACAACTCGCGATCGTATCAATGCGATATAATCTATTCATCGACCGTAAAAAGCAGCAAAACGTTTGTGTCCAGAGTCGAAAATGCACTGAACCCATAACAGATTATGTTTTGACCAAATAATCCACTTCCTTACCGCATTCTTTTTCTAGGACGGCTATGCCAATTCGTCAAAACAGTTTCCGCACTCAGTTCACCTACCGATGCAGCCAAGAAGCGCCCTCAACTGTCACAAGATCAAATCTTACCTTACTTAGGATTTGTGCTGAGCAAACTCAGATGAAGGTCGCACACTATTTTTGAAATCGTGCTGCTTTATGATCTGCTTTATGATCTGAATCTAACAATTACAAGATTTTTTCACCTTTGTGGCTCATAAAAAAGACAATGTTAAGCATGGACGTGGCAACACAGCTGAACACGGCGGATACTACCACATATGTCAATCGAAATACGAGTTTTATCAGCGAAAATAACGAACATCAGGACATCTTTTGGCGAGTAGGTGCGAAATAAGGTCAGAACCCGGTCTGGCAAGAAAATTTTGGAATTTAGGGGCCTAAAGAGGAACAAACGCCGATATGGAAAACGGAGCGCTGGTGCTAAATCAACTGTCGCCCAACATTTCCGTCCACACGCCCTGCAGCTCTATAGGTCAAACCGGCGAGTCGCAAAACCCGGACCAAGACGAGACGAGACGGGACCAAAATGACCCCTCAGGCCAGGCGGTGAAAATACATCATATACACAATACTACAGAAAGCTTGCAGTTTGTTGAGAGTGTCAAAGATCGATGCACAAAGCAAGAGATAGCACAATCAACGATTGGAACAACTGAAAAAAGATTTGTTGAGGTTTTTCAACTTGAGTTCAAGGCGAGCTCGAAACATGTGAACTACGACATGGACATTTCTGCGATAAGTGCCAGATTCAGATTCTACTATGATATCTACTGTTAATTAAGCCTTGTATTTGAAACATAATTACAGGAGATTTAAGTAATCATTTTTTAGAAATTAGATTCACCATTTATAAACACATTATAGAACGTAAACTGAGAGCTCATATGTTTACTTTTATTACAGTGGCTCTGCACCATTTTTCTACATTGCTGATAGTACATTCATGTTATGTGTGTGGAATCTGAGGCAGCCTCAGTATAAGAATCAGATTCGGAGAGCTATGTAACCACTGACTTGTAACTACATGTAAAGAGAATGTACGAAAATGAACAAGCATAAGTCGATGGTAGGAGTGGGATATCACTTCTTTGACCACATTTACTCATGATCAGTCTATTCCGCTCGGCGTCTATGCCCCCATAGACGTGTGTACATGCCTGAGAAAAAACAAGTAAGGAAATCAAATGGCTATTTCCTATAGGGATTATGCCACCATGTCATCTTCGACGTTCAATTTTACCATGAAAAGTAGCAAGTTCATATATCATGTAACCGTCGATCGTTCACTATCATTCTCAAAATTCATACCTGGTACTTAATTTGATTCAACAACGCTTGTTTCGTGTGATTTTCGGCCGAATTCGACGGACACATCGCTAAACCATAGGCGTGAGCAACAGCTGTAGTGTTGTTTAAATGATGTATTTACAACGCCTGGCCTGAGGGGTCATTTTGGTCTCGTCTCGTCTCGGTCCGGGTTTTGCGACTCGCCAGGTGAAACCAGTCACCGTACAGGCAGAGTTTTACTGCAAAATTTTACAAGTCTTAATGGATGTACCGGTTTCATATTCCACAATTTCGTAGCACAAGGATGATAGAAGAAATTTCTGTTAATGGTCAGGTAAATCGCTGTCTAGGACGGTTTTGCCAATTTCGAAAAGAATCGGTACGTAACGAGTAGCTGGAAATCAACGTATTACATTCGAAGACATATAAAATAGGTCGATGCTGTATGTAAAAATATCATGCAATCGTCCACACAAAGGCAACGTCTTCCTTTAATACATACTTCCTGAATTAGACAGACAGATTAAGAGATGTTCGAGAATTCCAACGATTCCTAACTCATACCACTTACATGATCGTACAGCTCAATCCGCCATGAGCAATTGTGGCAACCTGCGCAGAAAAAGTGCGCAGTTCAAATTAACCGCCAAATTGCAGAGCTGCGTCGCGACTGAGTGGTGGCTGAACTGGACGTTGCTTAGCAGTGAATTGCGTGTGTTGTCGCCGACTTTCATGTGCGGACATAAAAGTCGGACTTACAATTGTGCTTATCATCGACAATTTTTTAAAGTCGCGTGTGAACTATTTGTGTTTCCGAGCCGCGTGGTCAAGTCTGAGGTACCTCTGCAGCTCTGCGGTAATGTTAAGTTTTCCATAGAAATTGTTAAGCAATTTGAAAGGGTTTGGACAGATTTTTTGTTCTGAAAGTGTGTTCGACTCCTGCCGTCGGGAGGTCGATCAGTACGGTTATTGTTACCATGGAGTAATATTTATAGTTTTGAAGTACGGTTTTACTATTTTATATGTAGACCCCGATATTTGACACAATATAGTTATATACAGAAGTTGTTTGTTACATTATATGACTGTGTGTTAGTTCCTCATTTCATGCCTCATGTTCTGTAGCCCTGCGTACAGGTCTGTGCACGTGTGTTCGCAGCATTATATGGCCTCTACCACAGCCCTGCAACGTCTATGAAGAGAACTGAGGTCTCTGCAGCCTGGATCTGGACTGCAATGAAGAAACGGTCTTTTTGGCCGAAATTCTGCTCTATCGGGGCAAAATCCTTTCCCTGCCTACCTATACCTCCTAACCAATCTCAGAAAAGATGCGATTAACTTCTCCTAACGTCCAAAACCGCTCATTTTCTGAAACATAACGTATTCGACAAGTTGTTTACCCATGGAAATCCCCATTTTGAATCTCGCTGCAGAGACCCCAGTTATCTCCATAGACCGTTGCATGGGAGTGGTGGAGGAACACACAGACCTGTTACTCAGGGCTACATGCTCTGTTGCTGCTCTACAGAGGCTAACGCCAGTCTCGGACTAGTTGGCCCTGCTAGAGAAATAAATTTGGCTGAGCTTCGGTCGGTTATTATTCTGACACGAGCATAATTTCGATGAAATTCCAAAGTCATTTTTTCCATAACTCAATACAAACCTTTGTAAAATTTGACCCCCCCCCCTTCAATCATTGATTGTAAAATTTGACCCTCCCCCTAAAAAGCGGTTTTGTAAAAGTCAACCCCCTGATTTCCACCGACTCCCCCCTCCCTGTAAAAAACGAATGCTCCCTTAGTGAATAAAACGTACAAAATAATATTGCAATAATGAGCATTACCTTCATATTTTTCACAAACGTTAGCTTTTTCGCTTGTACAGTAACCGCTTGATCCGTTGTAATTACAAGATTTCGCCAAATGTGCACAGTTACAACAGTCCTTGAAGTTATCACACCATTTAATAACATCGTTCAGCCACGGTTCTCCATTTTTCCATTTCCAGTCATCGAATTTGTAGTTTTTGTACCCACCTATCCAATAATTCAGTTCATTGCCAAAGCTAATCAGTAAGGCAGATACGTAATTGAATTCCTCTTCTGAAGAAAACGCAACCAACCAATGACCTGATGCCTGACAATTGTCATTTGCATCAGAGTATGGCACCTCCTGTAATCTAACACTGTAACATGATCCTCCGAATGTATAATCGCCATCAGTGCATACTGTAAGGACATACAATTCAGAAAAATGGAAACGAAAGGCTTATATTTCAGTAGCAGGTTTTGTTAGTAAATGTGTCAAATACAGTAAATTTTCGATATCCGTTTCGAACTCACAGCGTACGGCCTCCAGCCAACTAGCGAAGTAAACTGAACTGTTATGTAAATAACTCTGAAGAATCTGAAGTCATTTTGTAGAGCCATAAGTTAGCTTTCAACCAGAGGCAAGCAATTCGCCCGTAATGTAGGATATTTTACATGGCTGTGGTAACCCAGCATCGTATCATCATGGATTTAATGTCGAATGCGCTCGCCTTGGAATCGCCCCCCCCCCCCCCCCATTCACATCTTAACAAAGAAATAAAGCTCCCCAATTAATTGATCGTTTCACATTCAAATGATTTTGAAAACACAACGTTTGTTCCGTTATATTTTGGCTAAACAAAACAATTCAAAGTCGAGACAGCTAAACCATATTAATGCATTTTGATTGAATATCACATTTCATACCTTTTTTATTATTTGTCCAAAACATTTCGGTTTATAGTAGCAAACACATTTAAAAGCAAGTGAAGAATTGTTGGTGTTAGCCAATATGCTCTTGTTCTTCAAACATATAAGTGGTGTACACATTCTTTATTTGAAACTGCTCGATTTCTAAACGAACGACTAGCCTGACTGTGCAGCATGCGTTGAAAAATAGTCGAAGTTTAGCAGTGTACGGAGGAAAAACACGTTGGAAGGCCAAGAAAAATAAAAAGTTTGTTTCTCATCCTAGACATATTTCAAAAATGATGCGGTAACGTGAGGGTTTTTTTCTCAATTTTTTTTATTCTTCAATCAACAACAACACGCAAAAACATGACAACAACTTAGGAATGTGCACACAGAGATAAATGCACAGCAGTGTTGCTTTATTATATTTGTAAAGCAACAGTTCTGCGGTTTGAATTTTAGTGCAGCAATGCCAAATTTTGACAGTTCAATATAACAGTCACTGTGACTTATGTGTACAGTTCTGAATGGAATGTTAGTGTCAATTATTTTGTTTACGGTTGTGTTTTATACAGCACTGTATTATGCACTATCATCGCGTATTTTTACGTTTACTTTTTAATTTTATTTCCTCATGAGCAGAAAAATGTTGACAAGGCGAGTCTTATTTGACGAGCACGATTATGAGAAACAAGCTTTATATTTTTCTTAGCCTAGCCGATTAAATATAAATCAGTTTGGAATTTATCCATATTTATCAACTACAAAAAAACCTTCATACTTCCCGTTCTAAAATTTGCGCACTGACGTGCCAGTGATTGCTTAAAAAGCTTGGATGACAAGAATTTGTTGAAATTTTCACAATGTGTAGGGCCGGGCTACTTCTTGTTAATTTAACTGTACGCAACCATTTCATTTTTCAATCTCATGATGTTGCATATTTTCTGCAAGAAATTTGAATATCTGATCTGATATTTTGCTCCAAACTCTATCCCTTGTCTGTGTATACCCACTGGACAAAGACTGACAAATTTAACAGCAGCTTTTTGCGGCCCCAATTGATCACGCAGCCATATTCGAAATTTGACTCGGTTGATCTTCAGCATTATTCGGCAACAGTCGATTACCCATAGGCTTAAGGTATTATTCATGGTCGGGAAGACATATTTCATGCGTCGGAGACGCTACTTGGTACTATGCCGCTTGAAGGATGTGTGGTTTCCATTGGTGCTTGTTTATCACACAAATAGTGAACCAGTCTTGAAAAACTGCAGCCAAATTAAATGAGCCGCCGCGGCTGTCAATTTTACCGGCCGTCAACTACAAATGAGCCTGCCGGGACGACAGCCTTGTTAGAAAACGTTGGTCAGGTAAATCAGTGGCGTCATCTTTTTTGCTTCAGCAGATCTCCCATTTATACTTTGGCAATGGCATTGTCGTCGTGCCAATCGCTAAAAGTAGGGCAAGCTTTGAATATTTGAACATTGAATATGTTTTAATACCATTATTTTTCTTTGCTACAAAATACACGGACGACGAAATAACGGCTGACGTGAAAAACTTGTCAGGGAAGTTCGATTTCATAGGATATCGAATAGGTTATCGACCTGATTGATTAGATATCGGCAGCAATCAAAGGATAAGGGGCCCGATATGCTAAAACCCTCTGGAGAGAACACTTGTCCTGTCCACATGTACTTTTGTAAATGGAGAAGCTTTAAATCTGTAAAGGGAAACCGAAGTCCGGCGAATTTGATCATTTATCCCTTCTGATATAACCCTTGAATTTGCTGCGTACTCACATACGCCTGCGATTACGGAATGATTGACTGATTGTATGTGTTACCATGTAAGTCGAACTTAGTAAGATCTTTAAGGGACTGGTTAGTTTCTTCGGCCTGGGGGCCGGTGGATTATTTTTTTGCCAACGTCAAAAAGTGGCTGATCCCTACGAGGCGCCAACAGTAAAAAACATAATTTACACAATCATGCCAATTGAAGAGATAGAATAGATGGAAAATGTATATAAAAAGGTATATATATATATATATATATATATATATATATATATATATATATATATATATATATATATATTATATATATATACCTCAATTCAGTTTCATTTTTCAGTGCGCCTTTCGGGCGCGTAACTTTACTAATATGAGGTTATTACGAAAATACCGCAAAGGATTCACGAGGACATTGGCGCAGCGTATCGCTCGACGCAAAGCGGAGGGTGATGCACGGCGCCGATGTCATAGTGCATCCTTTGCAGTATTTTCTTGATAATCTTATTATTATAAATCTTACATTCTTCACTGGGACATCAAATTGTCCAGCTGTGCAGCTATCTGTTGGCGGGGTAGGGTGCGTGGCTATGCAGGTCATCAAAAGGTCATCTAAGGTCAACCTTGCCTTTTGATGACCCGCATAATGGCGCACGCTACCCCGCCAACAATAGCTGCGTTTCCACAGCTACAAATTGTCAGAGTAGTGACCGTTTTGGTGCAATGTCATCATTTTTTCTTCCGATTTATAGTACAAATGTAGAACGCTATCTCAGATGGCTTCTGCAAACTCTGGAGTGTGTGTACTAGTACTACACACGTACGTACAGAGCGCGCGAGGTTGAACAAACTGGTCAATCCCTAACATCGTCTCACATACTGTAAGACAAGAAAAAAGCTGTTCTTTGGTTGGTAGAGTGCGGGTGCACGTTCAGCCGCAGGAAATTCAAGAAATGGGTGTTCACCTCCAAAATGCTTTGCCCAGGGCAAGTGGTATCTCTGAACGAACTGTTAGCCTCAAACATGATATCGAACGCCTTTAAGGTCAAGATTTGGATCGGGTTGGAACGGGTGCAATTTATAAAATGAGCCGGCATACGGATTACAAGTCATTGACAATGACATAGTCCCCACTTGTAATAGGAGTATTAGTCTTGATAGGGCAGGGAAATGTGGTCATTAAGAAGTATCACTGGAATGTATATGTTCAGATCTATGGGCATATGGGTTTATGTCCTTTTTCCCAATTTATAACAAAAGGCATGTCTAAGTTATCGTTCTAAATCGGGAAAAAAGATCAGACCTCTAGCTGTATTGGCCAGCCAAGAAATACATATGTGCATAAGAAATGAGGTACAAGATGTGACATCTCAAGGTCTAATATCCTATCAAAATTGAAGCGTATAGAACTTGTGGTTACTGAGTTATGCATATATATGTATAATCAAGGTCAAAGGTCATCAAGGTCACGTGACAAGTTGAAAAAAAATTGTATTGCTAATTAATCCCTATATGCCAAAATTCAGACCTCCAGCTCTATTGGCTTGCCCAGAATTAGATATGTGCATAATTAATGAGGTAAAGCGTGTGTTGTCATAAGGTCTCCCATCCTACCAAATATAAAGGACATAGCACTTGTGGTTACTTATTAATTGACATAAACGTATAGTTACAGTAAAAGGTTATCGAGGTCAAATGACATTTTGTCAAAAAATTTCTATCCTATAGTTATCCCTATATACCAAATAATCAGACATCAAGCTCTATTGGCTTGCTCAGAATTAGATTAGGCATATTTAATGAGGCACAATATGTCGTGTCAAAAGGTGTCCCATCATACCAAATATTAAGGGTGTAGCACTTGTGGTTACTGAGTTATGGACAAATGTGTATATTCGAGGTCAAAGGTCATTGAGGTAACGTGACATTTTGTCAAAAAGATTTTAATGCTAAGTTATCCCTATATACCAAAAATCATACCTCTAGCTCTATTGACGCGCTCAAAATTAGATATGCGCATAATTAATGAAGTACAATATGTGGCTTCATAAGGTGTCCCATCATACCATATATGAAAGGTTTAGCACTTGTGGTAACTGAGTTATGGACAAATATGTATATTTAAGGTCAAAGGTCGTTGAGGTCACGTGACATTTTGTCCAAAAATCGTATTACTAAGTTATCCCCATATACCAAAAATCAGACCTCTAGCTCTATTGGCTCGCTCAAAATTAGATATGCGCATAATTAATGAGGTACAATATGTGGCGTCATAAGGTGTCCCATCATACCAAATATGGAGGGTATAGCACTTGTGGTTACCGAGTTATGGACAAGTATGTATATTTGAGGTCAAAAGTCATTGAGGTCAAGTGACATTTTGTCAAAAAAATTTTATTGCTAAGTTATCCCTATATACCAAAAATCAGACCTCCAGCTCTATGGGCTCGTTCAAAATTAGATATGCGCATAATTAATGAAGTACAATATGTGGCTTCATAAGGTGTCCCATCATACCATATATGAAAGGTTTGGCACTTGTGGTTACTGAGTTGTGGACAAATATGTATATTTGAGGTCAAAGGTCACCAAGGTCACATGACATTTTGTCAAAGTGTCTGAGATATCTGCGTGAACGGATGGACTCACGGATGGACTCACGGACGGACATGTCCCAATCTATAAGCCCCCTGGACTTTATTTGTGGGGACTAAAAACTGTGTCACTGCATCCTTTTTGCAATATGAATACGATGAGAAACTAAATTTTTATTTTTCTTGGCCTTATACATGGGAGTCTATGGAGAGCTGCCTTATACATGGGAGTCTATGGAGATGTAAACTAAAAAGTCCTCTAACACGGCCAAATTTGATCGCATTGTGAAACAAATCGACGTGCATCTGTATGAGGTAGGGTACTATTCTTTTGCAAAGTTTGAAAGAAATTGACCTGGGTATCTCTGAGATATCTGCGTGAACGGACGGACGGACGGACGGACGCACGCACGGACGCACGCACGGACATGACCAAACCTATAGGTCCCCCTGGACGGTGTCCGTTGGGACTAAAAACTATGATATAAGGAGAACATCATTGCGTACAAAGATTGACAGCTGAATAAATTGATCAGAAAAAATTAAATGTGGATGCCGCGCTCTGATTGGACTGATGACTATCACAATTTTACACAATGTTCCAGTTTGCGACGTTTAGTAGAGCAGATAAGTGTCGTATTTTGGCAAAATATTTCATTTTACGATGCAAGCATGATACTTTGCAAAACCATTAATGGTGTATCACTTAGTTAAAAAACAACGCTAGCCACAAAAAATCCAAGATTGCGGCCGTATGGCAGGCATTTTCCAATATGGCTTCCGTGCAAATATTTTAAGGTATAAAAAGCAGAATTTATGAACGAGTTAAGTTGTTTCTGTGTCTAATTGCATGTTTTATATGCCTGAGGCTGGTTTTGCAGGTCTTGAGGCATATTTTGTAATTATGTCGATCCAAGATGGCGGCCGTAGTGGTGGCCATTTTCCAATATGGCGCCCATGCAAATCCATGTACCAGTTTTTAAGGCGTAAAATGCACAATTTATTATCCGTTTAAATAGTTTATGCGTAAAACTGTATGTTTTATGTTCCCGAGGCTACTACTGCATGTTTTAAATGTATATTTTTCTGGTTTTGTCTTCCAAGATGGCAGTTGCATGGCGATAGTTGGCTTCCATGCAAATCTATATACTATATTTATGGCATAAAAATCGCTATTCATTTCAATTTAAGTGGTTTTTGTGTGAAACCGTATGTTCTTTATATGCCCAAGACTGTTCTTGCAGGTTGAAAAGGCTTGTTTTGTGATTTTTTTTATCTAAGCTGATTGCTGTATGGTGACTATTTTCCAATAGCGCTTCTAAGCAAATCAATATATAATAATTTAGGGCATAAAATGCACAATTCACCACCGATTTAAGTGAATTTTATGTCAAATTGCATGTTTGTATGTGCCTGAGACTGTTCTTTCAGGTTTTAAAAGTATATTTTGTTATTCCGTTCATCTCGAAAATTGAAAACATATAAAGTTTTACTATTTAAGTAGCACTCATGGACTCATAGCCAACTTTAAAAAACCTGTTGTGTACTTATTCAGACCAGATACTAAAACTTTATCTTGTCAACATTAACTTGATATTAGTTTAGGCAGAACAACTTCAAAGTATGGTACTGTGCAAATCAGACCACTGCCATAACACCCACACCTACGGGCACATTCTCTATTATACAGCCACATTTTGTCAACTCTTGACAACTTTCAGCAATAGGATATGGATGCGCTAAGTGTTACCTTGTTATTCCAATCCCCATTCTCTTGGTGTATAGGTCTACTTGACGAATTATAAATTTCCTGTCCCCATATATGACCTGCCTGATATGCATCCACATTTGGTATGTTGTATGGGTGTCAAGTGAATCGGAGGAATTAATTTGTATGATCGTTGCTGCTTGCAAATAGGTCCAATCTTGCATCATTCATATGTATTACTGTACTCCTTCTATCATATATGTATTCAAGAAACGTTTCTAGAACTGCAAGACCCTCATCAATGGCTGATGCCGGTTGATGGGTGAATGTTCAACAGGTGTCAGAGATATTCTTCAAGACATTCCATGAGTACCATGCAGATTTATTTCCCTTCCCTTGGAAAGCAGATACAGTATGGAACACGAAATGAATTGGCAACACACATTGTTTCTACCCTTCTTAGTCATATGGCATGAGAGTAAACCAATGTGGGGTTTCATGACAACGGTAAACATGGTAACAAACCAGTGAATCGATTGTGCTTTGCCCCTCGTCATGTGATCTTGGTCCCCGGGCAAACGATTTTATGTTTGTGTGATTCGTCTAAATGGTGTTTCGGGACCACAATGAGGCCCTTTCACCGATCGCTTGAATGGTTTTTATATCCCCACATATTCAGTTTGATGATAGCCATTGTTCATCAGGGAGAGTAGCTAGAAACATTACATTGTGGTCTGATTGTTGCGTAGTTTGTTGCTCGGACAGTTTGTTTAAACTGTCCTCGTGTTTGCTTTTTGCTCGAATGATGATGCCTTTTATGTTTTTATTCCTTTTGCATGCTGTGATAGGCTTTTTCCTGAAAAATCGGGTCAAGTGTTTGATTGCCCATTGATTTGGGGTGTGAGATTCTATTAATCTTCTCTCTTGTCAAAAAAACCAACCGACCTTCATAAAGGTCACCACATCCTCCATAAAGAAAGCTACCGTCGCACTCAACCACGTTTCCGGCACCGCACACACCAAGACATAACAACAAACAAAAAATTCAACAAATGAAAGAGGCTTCTCAAACAAAGAAAGCAAGAAACTTGAAATGCAAAAAAAAGACACGAAGCCCTTGAAAATGGAATTTTAAACAAAAACAAGAACTGAGAAAAAACCTCAGATATATCAAAATACCTTTCAAATGAAATGTTAACAAATTTTGAATCAACACATTAAGCAAAGGCTTGAAATATATTCCCATTCCAAAATACCCTCATGGGAAAAATTCGTATGAGATATTAACATATTAATGCGCATCATGAGATTGCGTTATATCATGAGAGTCAATCAATCAGACATCTTTGCATGGATAAGTCCATGTGGCAACTTCTGACAACGGATAAACCGAAAAGGGAAAACTAGCTGAAAATAACTAAGATCATTATATAGCAGAAAGTCGTGTTGAAACCCACATTAGAAAAGAAATATGCACACCATGAAGGTATCTTCTACCAATATACACAAACCAAACCGGAGGGAACAATCTTTATATGATGCCTTAATATGAGTTGCTGTTTCCAGCCTAAAAACCCAAATCTCGGAATTTCTAGACTATTTCATAAAAACAATAATAGTCTAAAGACAATCAACAAATATCAAGGGCACAAAAGGCTTCCTTAACAAGCTGGAATAAAAAAAATACCTGCAATCCCAACTTTTATAATATTAGACGTCACGGTGGTATCACTGCACACAGACACGCCACAAAAGGACGCCATAAGTGCAGTGATATCGTGGCAATGGACTCTAAAATAGAACCACCCAACATAAACGATGTCAAAAAACAAAACAAAATACATGAAAGCCCTACTCTCGATTATTCTCAAACGCAATATATTTGAATTCAATGGAGAATACTATAAACATATATATGGGAGCAGAACGTCTCCATTCTAAAACCCACACAAAACCGACTGACACATTCCAATATTTATTAAGAAGTTCCTGCCACCCAAACAACATTTCAAAGGATTTTTGAAGATGAATTTTTTAGATAAACAATGGCTAATATCAAACTAAACAAGTGGTAATACAAAATCATTCGAGCGACTGATGAAGGGACCCCAATTCGGTCCTTAAACACCATTAAAGCAAATCACACAAACATAAAACTGTTTTTCCTCGGGTCCAGATCACATGACCAGGGTCAAAGCAATATAGATTCATAAAAACAACATTGATCCACTCACTGTATCGTATCATTGACTATGGAGTTGAAAACATAGGTATAGCCACCAAAATTGTTAAATTCAGATGATAATGTCCCAAATCATCAATGATTTCATTTTTCAGGAAGTCGATTTGGCGGCCATCTTGAAAAATGGCCGCCATATTGGATTTTTTTCGTGGCTAGCGTTTTTTTCTTAAAAGGTGACCTAAAATGAGCCCTCATGCCAATTTTCATATTTGTATCACAATTTGAAATATTTTCTCACTTATCCGCTCTACTATGACGGGAAGTGCAAAACTTCAGCAGGTTAGGTCAAACTGATTATATCGGACAATCCTTTCCGGCGGCCGCAACAGTATTGTTCTTTGTATGTTCGTTACTCGATCCACTGAACGAGTTACCCGCGCAAATAACTGTCACAATTTGATGCATTCCTAGGCCAAAGATAGATACTATCAGCTGCCACGCCCAAAATGAAAGGGGGAAAATCGGATTAGGGACCTATATCAGCCGCTAGGTCACTTGCGTTACCTCGTCCGATTTTCTTTAACCACGGTCTTCGAAAAACTCTTCTGCGGGAAAACGGTAAAAACTAACACCGTTTTTTTTATTCTTCCTTGAGTCATTTCGCACCCAACTGCACAACAATTTAAATTTTTTCATGCTCCTGAGCATTCGATTAAAAGTTGTAACGTGCAGAACTGCACTACTAAAGTCATACACTCCAATGCTACAGAAAGCCGTCACACACATTCGTGTTATGCCGATGACATCACGCACACTCCTCCCGTGAGCCTTTTCGCGCCCATGGGATTCCGAGCTTATTTTCATAAATGTCGTCTACTTCAACTTCTCTTCTCGTCACGCCGTAGTCGTCGGCGCGTGCAAGTATATTTTATTTAAAGGTTATTTAAGAATGGATAAAGGTGAAATTCGCTTGACTTCGGTTTCCCTTTAAAGTGTATTTGTTTTAAATACCAAGGAAACTGCCACAGTCTCTCCTGGTTGAGAACTCGGCAGGCGGATTGAACACTGCCGATTGTACACTGCAACACCATTTTACCAGTGATACATATATTAGTTAATTACTAATGAAACAGCATGGCAAGAATTTAACTTTCAAAAATGACTTTAATTAAGACACCAATCTAGTCTCTCCAATTCGAGCAGATCGGACATGCATGCTGCACTTCGTGTAAGTGTGATCATGGAGGTAAAAAGAAAAACCTCCATGGTGTGATGATGTCTGTCACAAAGGCTGTGAGGAGGGTCCGTGTTTGATAAGGCACTGACAGAAGGTGACAATCACATCCTTGTACGACTTTATCGGTAGTTTATTTACTTATAGGATGAAATAAGCCATTAATTCGCCAACCTGGAAAATTTGCGCGTTGGCGAATTAATGAAGGTATACGGTTTGTGCCGGCCTATCTCCTCATGGCCACATATTCTTGAATTAAAAAAAAGCAATTTTGGCCACTAAGGCTCGCAATTTAAGGCAATATCAAAATTTGTTTGTTGACCTAGCAAAATTATAGGTGAATGCAACGATTCATTTGAACCTCCTTACTTGAAAGATGAGGAAATTTCGACAACGTCATAAGTGAGTGATGTAACCAAAGCTTCGATGTCACGAGTCATATATGATTTATAAACACATGCGCCGTCCTCTCATCACACAATTTTTAACACAGGCATAAAAGTAGTGAAATAAATTTGATAGTCTCACTTAGGTAATTGACTGAATTCAATGCAGTTTTAGAGTTCTTGTTGAAAACATGGCGACAATAATTATGGACTTACCCTGTACAGATAGATGTAAGTATAGCGTCGAATATAACAGCGTTACCTGAAAACAAAACAAAACAAAACAAATACCACATAGTTATCGAATGTGCATGACATTTATCCCTTCTTATTCTTAGATACATACATAGATACATAGATACATACATAGACACATAGATAAATAGATAGATAGATAGATAGATAGTTTGATAGATAGATAGTTTGATAGATACATACATTCATAGATAGATAGATAGATAGATAGATAGATAGATAGATAGATAGATAGATACATACATACATACATACATACATACATACATACATACATACATACACACACACACATAAGTAACGTGACATTAGACAAATTGTAGTGCCTGTGAAATGTCACGATGCATTGCTAAGAATGTCACATGACATACCTATGTCGGGACACCTTGGTATTGAAAAGAGTACACAATGTTTGCTACAATACTATTACTGGCCTGGCATTTACAAGGATGTTGCAGAATACTCGACGAGGAAATGAGTTTATTTTTATTTTAGATTATGCAACTCGGTATCCCAAGGCCTTGGGTATTCTAGACCAGGAACCATAAACTGTTGCTACGTATTAATAGTTTTTAGTCATATGGGACTACCTGGTCACATTCTGACAGACCAGGGTACAAACTTCATATCGCATGTATGACTGATATGTATGCTAATAAGTTCATATCTCGAAGATCAAAACTAGTGCACATCATAATATAGTGCTAGGGTTCACTGAGATGGTCAATGGAACTCCTAAGGGGGAGACCCACCTTTCGCAGACACTTATCTTTAACCTGATTTTTCACCATTAAAATGAATCTTTAGCACAGCATGTAGTATATATTTGGGTAGCTCGAAATTTGAAGATTACGAAAATTGTAAGAATATTTCAAACCTGTGTGCGTGTGTTTGTTTTGCTAGAAATGTGTGTTTTTGAGTTGTTTCACTTAAAAAGTGAAAGTACGAAGGGGTGATGGCCATTAATGAGCAGCTCAATGCAATAGAGAGCAGGGTCAGGTGTTTAAAAACCCTACCTTGGGTTTTTTATGCTCCACTTTGTTTTTGCACAATTAGCCTTGAAAGTGAGAAATGGTGGATTCTGAATAAATTAATGCCATTTGTTCACGTTTGTCACGATATCTTTTGTTTTTGGAACATTATCGGAATTCTGGGACAGGATTTTGTAAAACAGTCACTAACTACCACCTGTGCAAAGATATGCTAATCTGTCAACGTGGCACCAAGTTACACTCTCCAGAAGTTCTGATAAATTGCAAAAAAACGGAACGGAGTAAATCGCAGAGATGTGTATGTGACCCTTGGGGTCGCACAAAGTCAGCTAAAAATCTGGTTCGCTCACAATTTTGGTGGAAATTTCAAGCCCATTATAAAGTCCAGGATTTTTACACAATTTTCTGAGTTTGTGGTATGTACGAAATAATACATGACGTGAAAATTGAAAGAAAAAGAACACTGAAACGGCCAGTCCGCAATGTAAGCACTAGGCTTTATTTACACATCTGTCTCTCCGAGGTAAATCTTGGGATAATCTTTTAACTAAATACAAATTAGCGTTTTAGGTGGACACAGTATTGTACCAGTTAAAATCTGATTATCAAGGGAAGAAATGGTCGGGTGCGTATATATTTCGTAAAAATGAAATGGTTTTGCATGCGAAGTCCGATGACATGTGTTTTCCTGACATTTGGTTGCACAATCGTCACCGCATTTTCAGCTTCCTGTCGAGCGAGAGACATGTGACAATGAATTAACAATATCATGCATAGCGACAAAGCTTTGATGTCATTCAGACGCTGTGTTGCTTACACTCAACTTAGTTTCAATTCTAAAAGCCCTGGGTCTAAAAGCGACTTGTTTTGGCTCTGCGAGTACGTAAAACATATGTGAATCTGTGACCACGGAGATAACTGAATACGTCATTCTAAAAATCGCGACGGTCGAGTTTTATACAAATAACGATCGAAATACGTGAACTTCAGTCAAGCAGTTGAATATCGCGTTGTCTAATATGTTGAAACGAGAGTTCATCATTCTTCCCTGACAACTATCCATTGAACTACCATTATAACGACAATAGACAGACCAGCAGCACGCTGTTTCTCAGCGTGATTGAGTTAATCACACAAAAAAGCGGTTGCAGATTCGGAAAGAGCATGCTCGTGGTTTTTAATTTTATGTTTATTAAAGAATTCTATTATTTTTCTATTTTGTTCTTTAAATTTATTGCACAAGTGTATAATTACCCATTAACAATTGAATTGCAATCATTTAAGGTAGTACGCTACCATCTATATAGGAGAGCGCCCTCTTTTGTCCAGAAGACGTACATGTTCCTTTTAGACTACCTAACCTGGTGAGCGTGAATAACAGGACAAAATGGCAAAAAATCATGCTAGTGACCTTATAATATTTCTTTCAGAAGTTTTTATGAATCAAAAGAACCGAAATTATGTTTTTGCACTGAAAAATCGACAGTTATTTTTATTTTGAAAGATCAGTAGAGAATAATTAACAATTGTAGCTCTGACATAATATCAGTAAGCTAGAGGGTCAAATCTCAGGTCTAACAAAATTCACCTTTTTTCGTCACTTTTTGCTGTTTAGTAAGAAAATTTGCGTGGTGACCCCAACTTTTTTTGCTTCTAAATCAAAGAACACTGTCTGTTTGATAGAAATTGCTGTACTTTTTAACATTTTGAAAATTATTTTGTGCATTTATATGAAGTTTATATTTAAAAAAAAACTAATTTTACAGTTAAATGATAAATTTAGGGTCTAATATTTAATTTTTAAGACAAGAAATCACAAATTTTAGTTGATTGTCGTAATTCAGCTGTCCTGGCGATGCAAAAATGTAGTATGTACACTGGGATCTGTTAATTGTTTGCGATAAAATAAAGATTCTGCTGGTAAGTACAAATTTCGCAAAATGGGAGATTTAGTGGATTTCTGTCAATTTTGGCATGTGTTTTTTTCAAAAATTTTGCATGGGTACCCCATATTTTTTTCATATCTTAGCAATGTACACATAAAGATTATTTCAGAAAAGTCAACTTCAAGAATGTCCCAACATTTTTTGGAATGGTAGCGTACCTCCTTAACAACTATACTGACACGAATTTGAGCTGTGAATTATCGCATACTTTTCAATTGAGAGTGATTTGATTCATTTTTTAGGAGTCCGCCAATAAAGATAGGCCGACACAAACTATATCTGCTCTTTGACTAGCTCTAGTGCAGATTCAAAACAAATGTTAGGTCAACATTGTGTTTACATTGAAAATCACGGCATCATTCTAATGTAATGAAGCAAACTTGTATGTGTGTTATCCTCATAGAATTTACAATACATTACGTTTCCCAACCGGGCAGAGCAAACACTGGCACGATTTTCTAACTATAAATGTTCGAACTATTGGCATACTTTTAATTTCTACTCGAGGAATGTTGTTCGACCAACTGTCGAAACAAAAAGAAGTCACAACCATTTTCACAAAAAAAGCAGAAAACTTGTGGTAGCATACAGGAACGTAATCTTCATTGCATGCTTTAAACCGTATTGTTAGTGGGAGCAGTTTTGGATGCCGGACTCCACTGGGTATTTGCAGTCATATAAAACATAACCAGACAGTTTTATCTTCAGTCGCAATTAGTTCGGAATGGGATCAATATTGAATATCGAACGGCCATTTATTTTGAATGCTGGACTTTATTTGGCAAACATGTAAAACATAAGACAAAGACGTATTTTTTTGGATTCGGCCACTATTTGTTTTGTTCGGGAACATTTTTAGTAAATACGTTTTATTTTTACCTTGTTTTCCTGGATTGAGCAGCCTCTCAGTTGTTCGTAAGATGTATCACCAGCTATTGTTCAAAGTTCAGTCTTTTGTTCAATGAGTGGCATTCTGCGTTACACAGTGCGACCTTTTGTAAACGCATCGGATACTGGAGTTTTAAGATATGGAAGGCTACCTATGGTAGCCACGACATACTTCCTACTAGCAATTTGGAAGAAGACTGACACATGCGCACTCATCTTGATGGAATTAACGTAATCTACTCACACTCTTGAAATATTTTTGACTAATCTGGAAACCTTTAAGATATTATAAGAAAAACGACGGCATGCAAACGATGTTCATCTTTGTTAAAATCTTACACATTTCCGGATATATTAAGCTTAGGGTTCAAACTTTTCGTCCACTCAAAGACCATATTACACTGATTCAAACTTTACCATAAAACAAAAAATTATCAAAATCGCCCAAGAAAGGTGGGTTTCCCCTAAAGGCTATGTTATAACATTTTGTAGCATAAGACCTGAAAGAATGGGACCGATATTTGGCGTACCTTCGTTTTGCGTACAGGGAAGTACCAAGGCAAGTAATAATTTCTCACCTTTCAAATTAATGTATGGTCGAAATATTAGAGGACCACTCGCTGTGAACAAGGACAACTTAACAGGAGGAAAACTTGGCACATGACGTAATAACGATGCGAGAAAGACTTGCTGATATGAGTAAGATTGTCAAGGAGAACATGTAAAAAGCTAAAGCATGACAAAAAAAGGTGGTATGATAGGGGAGCAATGGGACGTTCTTTTAAGAGTGGCTATAAAGTACTTGTACTCTTATCTTCGTACATGCATAAGTTGAATGCTCAGTGGCAAGGACCATTCACTGTGGTGAGGAATTAAGATTGATTACAAAATTGAACGAGGTGGCCGTAGAGAACCTAAACGGGTTTATCATATAAACAGGCTCAGAGCATGGAAAGACAGAAATAAACCAGTGTATTCTGTTGACACTGTTATGCTGTTTGCAAAAAGGACATAGTCAGCTCTATGTACTAAACACCAAAAGATCAGAGCGAAGAGACTTTGAGAGATGTAGTAATTGCAGATTCTCTGACTGTAGATCGACGTGCTGAACTGCCATGCTTACTGCAAGAGTATAGTGATGTTTAAACTAATGTACCTAATTATACAGATAGGGTAAAACACGATGTGATTACTACTGATGAAACGCCGGTTGTCAGAAGCCATAGCGTCTACTGCAGGCAGCTAAAGAGACAATTCAAGAGGAAGTGCAGAAAATGCTGAAGGCTGGAATTGTTACTGAATCAGAGTCTTTGGGTATCGCTGGTTGGTTTTGTCCAGAAAAAAGATTGGGAGTAAGAATTTGTGTAAAGTATACAAAACTTAATGGTATTACAATATCTAACGCATATCCTATACCTAGACCAGATAAACTGATTGAAGAAATCGGCGGATCGATTTACATATTGACTATTGATCCTATAAATTAATCTGGCAAAATCCCCTACGCAAGTGTGCAAACGAGAACCCCGCCGTTATCACTCCTTTTGGACTGTATGAGTTAACTCTTATACCATTCTGGATGGAACATGTGCCAGCCAGTTTTTCAGAGACTAATGGATTAAACATTTAATCAGCCCAAAGAGAGAAGGCGTGCAAGAATAACTTAGATCCACATGATCATTCATTTGAAGATCATGTCAAACACCTGTGTAGCATATTTGAGAGTTACATAGTTGTAAACTATCTGCTAGACAAACCAAATGCTACCTTGATGGCAGTGAGGCTTCTTTCATTGGTTATGGTGCTGGATGTCAAAATATAAAACCTATGGTAGATGAGGTTAATTCTGTTGTCAATTATCCAACACCAGAGACAACGCGTGATGTCATATTATTTTAGGGATTAGCAATATATTAAAGGAAGTTTTACCTGAACGTCTCTGATATTGCGACCCCGTTGACTGAGCTTACATGTAAAAAGAAACTAGGCAATGTTCGATGGACTCAGAGCTGTCAGCATACTTTCAAGAATCTGAAAGATGCTTTAGCGTCGTCATCAGTTCTGGCGGTTCCGGGCCACAGTAAGACATTTGTGGTGCAGACAGACGCATCGGACCATGATATTGGTGTCATATGTGTCTGTATGATGACAAGGGAGAGGAACATCCGATTCAATATATAAGCCGAAAACTCCTCCCCAGGAACAGAAATTACGCCACCATAGAAAGAGAATGTTTAGCCATTGTTTGCGCTATAGAGCCTTGAATCCTTACTTGTACGGGAGGAAATTTACAGTTCGAACAGATCATCATCCGTTGGTTTGGTGAAACAAAATGTGCTGTAAAATAGTAGGTTGTTGCGATAAAGTTTGATACTGGAAGAGCATCAATTTAAAATTGAGTGCAAGAAGGGCAGTGAAAATACATATACAGATGCGATGTCGCGAATGTTGAGCTCGGACGTACAGTAGCGTGTGAAAGTGTATGAATGATGTAGTTAAAGGGCTGTAGTGACTTGATGTACAATGTTTTCAGGGGTGTTGCGAACGTAGCGAAGTGTAGCGAGGTGGTGCAAGCTGTTAGATGGTCACTTTTTTCTCGCCAGAGCGACACCAATCCTGTTGCGTAGTTATGAAGTGTAACAGAGTCTAGTTAAGAGAAGGGGATGTTGCGAACGTAGCGAAGTGTAACGAGGTTTTGCGAGCTACAAGATGATCAGTATTTACTCATCAGGGAAAGACTAGAAGTGGTAGCGTAGTTAACAACGTGTACCGAAGTTTAACCGAGTCTAGAATTCAATTTTTGTTTGAAAATGGGAGCGGGTAGAGTGGAGCATCTTTCCCCCGATAATAACACAAGTAACCCAACAAACGGTTGCAGAGTGTTATTTAAAACCCGCTATCAAGTATCATCCGCATATTCCGCCGGAAACATTGTCACTTGTAGTGCCCTTTAGGCTGTATAGAAACTTTTGGGGTACTGTTCCGTAAGGGATTACAATATTAAAAGAAACGAAGACTCCTTAAAACGTCCTGTTTACTTGTTCGATCCCAACCCTCGATCTGAGGTAAATTCTGTTACTTTTGTACAGTACCGATTTAACCTAGCGAACACAATCCATGATATTTTGCAGCGAAGCAATTTATAATATCGAATAAATGTATCGACTAATAGGGTCATAGCTAAAATGTAGTTTTCCTTTCAATCAAGTACGTCCAAACGACACGCTTTTACAAGCTTGCAGCATGCCATTCTGTTTTTGCCGTATGCAATGCGGCCATTCGATTATTTTATTCGTTTCCCTTGAATTATATGAAAACGTATATCATTTGGTCGAGACATGTGATTAAACTGAAGTGATAATGTGTATTCGGTATTTCAGTTTTTAACCTAATAGATTTCTCAATTGCCAGAATGTTGCATACGACTTGGCGGGGATTTTACCAGGGGTGTAATATATAATATGTATTTCGAATAGATGTATCGACTAATAGGGTCATAGCTAAAATGTAGTTTTCCTTTCAATCAAGTACGTCCAAACGACACGCTTTTACAAGCTTGCAGCATGCCATTCTGTTTTTGCCGTAATCAATGCGGCCATTCGATTATTTTATTCGTTTCCCTTGAATTATATGAAAACGTATATCATTTGGTCGAGACATGTGATTAAACTGAAGTGATAATGTGTATTCGGTATTTCAGTTTTTAACCTAATAGATTTCTCAAGTGGCAGAATGTTGCATTCGACTTGGCGAGGATTTGGCCAGGGGGTGTAAACTCGTAGCTTGGCGATTTGGTAACATTGTAGCAAGATGTAAGAATACAACAAAATTGTCGAAAAATGTCAAGGTGTTTAGGATTTATACAATCCTATGTTACTAAAGATGCCTGTTGGTAGCGGCATCGACGATCGTTGGGTATTAATTTGCAGTTTTTCTGTGGACGAGTTTACTAAACCCTTTTTCAAGTGTTCACAATGTAACACTTAATGTGGAAAAGGAAATATGGCGACGACTGTGAAGGTCGCAGTGTAAATTACCTCACTCGCAGGATTATAGTTGATAAGTCATGACATGAGGGCTACATAGCATACGTGCCGTGCGTCTGGCGCCCTCTTCTCCTTACCTCTGATTGCCCTTTGGGGTATGACTGTCGTCGTAAGAATATATTGTGGGTAACATGTGTACAATGCAGCCACAGACAGTTTCCGACATGAAAATGTTGACGATAACATCATTATTTTTATCTACTCTCAAATATAATTCCCTGCGGTCACCTTTTTGGGTGGTACCTTTTGTTTCACAGTAATCGTTATTTTCATGGGATGTACGTCCTACAATGACAACAGCGAAAGAAATTTAGTATTTTTATTTTAGCTAATTACATACTTATGTAATGACCTTTAGAATTAATCTGTGGTGAATACTGTCATGATGCGATCATAACACTTTCAATGAAGTTGCAAACATGCGCCAGAGGTTTAATTCCACAGACAACTGCAATATATACAGAAACGCGTGAGGTTACAGTGCATATCTGGTTGAAGTCTGGCGACACATTGCCAAATGTTGTAATGAAAAATAAATATAATTTAATTGCTGTTGTCGTCTTATTATCATGCTTCTCTTAGGATCAGAATTCCTGTTATATTGCTGTGTTTTGTTCATTTTGTTTGTAAGAGTCATATGCAGTTTGTCTAAACAGCAGCTTTGTTGACAACGGCCCCAGTGTCGGACGTTCGATGTTCGGAAACTGAATTTATGTGGGCCACCGGAATTCAAACTTTTACTTTTTTGTCTTTGAGGACATGTTGTTTTGATCGATATTTCGCGATCCGCGCGCAGTCGCCACGTGAAATATCGACCGCTGGCATAAAAAATGTGTTTTAAAAATGTTACTGAGTGGCAGTGTCACTTTAAATTTAGGATATTTGACGTGTTTGAATCATAAAAAGTTCTTTCAAATAGATACTTCGTGCCAAAATTACTCAATATTCTTATTTTTCTTCCTGTGATGCCTATTTGAAAAGTTATGTCAAGTAAGCGATTTTGTTGAAATCCCAGATGGATGCCAGGAGAACTGTATGGGACAAGATTTGATACTGGGAACATCAAAAGTCATTTACTAGACACCTTAAGAACTACAAAAATGTAAATTAAAAAATACGCTCTACATCGGAAGAAAAGGAAACTGCTGACATTGCAAGAATGCGGTCCCTACTCAGCCCATTTCACTTCCCACGTATCAATGTAAGAGGTATTATCGTGGAGTTACTACATAAGCCCGGCGCAAAGAATGCACCAAGCTAAGACATTGGAGAGAATTGGAGTTCGCCGGTGAACGGACCATAAACAGAGCGTTTCTGCGTACTCTTAGTAAAGGATAAAGCCCGAGTACGAGGGCTCTTCTGGTATATAAAGTCCAACCCAACGATAAAATGTCAAGACATTTTATCGTAGGGTTGGACTTTGTATACCAGAAGAGCCCGAGTACGAGGGTTTTATCCGACTTAAAAACTATCGCCCCTAACTGATATATTTTCGTTTTCAATGTGTTTACGTCAACCGTCCCCTTTGTCAATGTAACATGTTTAGGATATGAATTAAAACTTTTATTTGTGATATAGCCTTCCAATGTAATGGAACATCCTATAAATGCCCTAGGGCACATTAGTTTATGTTTGTACCACCGCAAATTTTGTGTTGCAGCTGGTTTCCGCTTTGTTACCAAATTTGAATATTAGGGAAAAAACGTACCAGATGTCTACAGAATATGACATGTTCACTTTCGATTGGACAGTACTTTACTACGGCGCTGTCATTCGTTTCTGGAATTTGGTGACCAAGGCTTTACTAATTACGAGTAAATAAAACATCCTTAATTGAGCACTCTGATTGGTCAATCAATAGTAGATAGTTTTTAAGCGTGGTCTTTGCTGCACTGCTGATAAAATTCAGGCTTCTGAAATGCATTGTCGTTTGTTTTACTACCATGGATTTTTAGACTTGTTCTTTGGCCGATAGGTGCCCTCCTCCTCTGCGCTACCGGGATGATACGATACATACGTATTCTTATGCCTCAGTCAGGACCGTAAAATCACCTTCCTCTTGAATTGCGTCGGGTGATATGTTATGTTTAGTTTTAACCCTAGTATCTCATGCAGCGTAATTTCATTTTTGACATTTAACTTCACATTCACCATTCACATAGAATTGTGCGAAAATCAATAAGCGACAGCATAAAAGCGCACCTGCTAACATTACAACCTCACATAAATCGCAATTCAGACGATAAGAATGTTTAAGAGTTCATTTTTGCAATTGCAAAATTATCAGTGATACCAAGCTGACTGAGACTGGCAGGCGCCCTAAAAGCACTCGTCAATAGTTGACGTAACTCGCAAACTTTTCGAATTATCGTGCTTCACATTTCATATTAATTGTATAATTGGCGTTGCATTTCGTGTTCTGGAAAAGGCAAATTCAAAACTTTTGTACTATCTTAATATCTTAAACAACTCGGATATTGTAAATTGTGTACATGGCAGGTCATATGCGCAGTTCAAGTTAAATTGTTATTGGTTGTCACTTCAGCATAAAAAATTTCATCAGCATAAGTATGTTCGCCCACACATAGGTCCTGGTCACGTTAATCAAGATAAAACGTCGACAACAACTATCATGTATTTACTAGTGATATTTCTTGGTCACAAATTTAAATTAAAAGCGCCGCTTTTAAGATAATGAAATGTCAATTGACATGGCAAACCGATCTATGCTGAAAGTAGTTATCATATTATCACCGGCATTTCCATTGATACCAGTATTTTTGTTCTTGTGTTATGTCTATTTTGTGGGTAATTGTTGTAAGCAACATTTTCTCAAATCATTTAACCATGTTTACATCTTCTGCACAATATAACCGGCTTTCAATTGATATTGAACACGAAACAAAATAAGTGAAGTTCGACATGCACACTGTCGGACCTTTCAGTTTACTTAGAAAAGCTGAAAGTTCATTGAAATTCCTACGATTAACTTTATCGTCAAGTTTGGTTGGAACCTTCAAATGCTAAATATCTGTGACCACAGAGTTAACTTATATTTTGAAGTTAGTCTTTACCAAATAAGAATGTGTCCAATTTCCGTATTGTGTCCGCGTAGGTCTAGACTAGCCTCGCCAGCCAGCGTATCATATTTGCGTAATTCCAGCAGTAATCAACTTTTGTAGGGTTATTTGACGAACTTACCACTTCCGAATATCGGACAAATTGTTGCGTCGTCTTGCCCTGTTTTTGTTTGTTTCACGTAAGTTGTAGAGCTGGTGAGTTCAATAAAAACAAACTTCTTTCCAATATTTGTCTTAGACACCTATGGTCAAACTTAAACTGCTATGTTTAGGCCTCTTGAATCCCATTAAATGCATTAGATCACGTAAAGAATAATCATGTCAATGTAAACTTCAAAAAATAATAAAATGTTTATGATAATTTAAATGTATGATTTTTCTAGGACTACCAGATAAGGATAACAGAAGCAATACACTGCAACACAGTTTACGCTTAAGAAAGGCACTCGGCACTCTAAGGAATTTTTCGTAGCGATTAGCCGTTTTAGTCCTGTAGTGAGTGATAGTGACAGACATGAGCATGCATGCATCTGATGGAAGCGTATTAACGTGTGCGTATCGGTGCAAACGTGGGAGTTTTCTGTTGATATGTGCGTTTCCGATCATGATGTCATGTTTTTACTATAAAGTACGATTCCTGAGACTTATTACCCGTGCTGTCAGTAACTTTATCTAAATTGTCCCCTAGAAGATTGATAAAAGTTCGGAAAATTTATACATTGAGTTTGGTTTACGACTTGAATAAAGCCTGTGCACGAAAAATTTACACAAGGCCTACCACTCACGATGGTGAACGCCGCGTAGGCACGCATACTCCCCAGCTTTGATGACAACGGCCCCAGTGCCGGACGTTCGATGTTCGGAAGCTGAATTTATGTGGGCCACAGAAATTCAAACTTTAACTTTTTTGTCTTTTAGGACATGTTTTTATCGATATCTCGCAATCCGCTAGCAGTCGCCATGTGAAATATCGACCGCTGGCATAAAAAATGTGTTTTAAAAATGTTACTAAGTGGCAGTGTCACTTTAAATTTAGGATATTTGACGTGTTTAAATTATAAAAAGTTCTTTCAAATCGATACCTCGTGCCAAAATTACTCAATATTCTTATTTTCTTCCTGTGATGCCTATTTGAAAAGTTATGTCAAGTAAGCGATTTTGTTGAAATCCCAGATGGGTGCAAGGAGAACTGTATGCGACAAGATTTGATACTGGGAACATCAAAAGTCATTTACTAGACACCTTAAGAACTACAAAAATGTAAATTAAAAAATACGCTCTCCATCGGAAGAAAAGGAAACTGCTGATATTGCACGAATGCGGTCCCTGCTCAGCCCATTTCACTTTCCACGTATCAATGTAAGAGGTATTATCGTAGGGTTACTAAATAAACCCGGCGCAAAGAATGCACCAAGCTAAGACATCGGAGAGAATAGGAGCGCGCCGGTGAACGGACCATACATAAACAGAGAGTTTCTGCGTACTCTTAGCGTGGTCTTTACTGCAGTGCTGATAAAATTCAGGCTTCTGAAATGCATTGTCGTTTGTCTTACTACCATGGATTTTAGACTTTTCTTTGGCCGATAGATGTCCTCCTCCACACGTAATCTTATGCCTCAGTCAGGACCGTAAAATCACCTTCCTCTTGAATTGCGTCGGGAGATATGTTATATTTAGTTTTAATTCTAATATATCATGCAGCGTAATTTCATTTTTGACATTTAACTTCACATTCACCATTCACATATAATTGTGCGAAAATCAATAAGCGATAGCATAAAAGCGCACCTGCTAACATCACAACCTCACATAAATCGCAATTCAGACGATAAGAATGTTTAAGAGTTCATTTTTGCAATTGCAAAATTATCAGTGATACCAAACTGACCGAGACTGGCAGGCGCCCTGAAAGCACTCGTCAACAGTAGACGTAACACGCAAACTTTTCGAATTATCGCGCTTCACATTTCACATTAATTGTTGAATTGGCGTTGCATTTCGTGTTCTGGAAAAGGCAAATTCAAAACTTTTGTACTATCTAACATCTTAAACAACTCGGATATTGCAAATTGTGTACATGGCAGGTCATATGCGCAGTTAAAGCTAAATCGTTATTGGTTGTCACTTCAGCATAAAAAATTTCATCAGCATAAGTATGTTCGCCCACACATAGGTCCTGGTCACGTTAATCAAGATAAAACGTCGACAACAACTATCATGTATTTACTAGTGATATTTCTTGGTCACAAATTTAAATTAAAAGCGCCGCTTTTAAGATAATGAAATGTCAATTGACATGGCAAAACGATCTATGCTGAAAGAAGTTATCATATTATCACCGGCATTTCCATTGATACCAGTATTTTTGTTCTTGTGTTATGTCTATTTTGTGGGTAATTGTTGTAAGCATCATTTTCTCAAATCATTTAACCGGCTTTCAATTGATATTGAAATCGAAACAAGAGTAAGAATAAGTGAAGTTCGACATGCACACTGTCGGACCTTTCAGTTTACTTGGAAAAGCTGAAAGTTCATTGAAATTCCTGCGATTACTTTATCTTCAAGTTTGGTTGGAACCTTCAAATGCTAAATATCTGTGACCACAGAGTTAACTTATATTTTGAAGTTAGTCTTTACCAAATAAGAATGTGTCCAATTTCCGTATTGTGTCCGCGTAGGTCTAGACTAGCCTCGCCAGCCAGCGTATCATATTTGCGTAATTCCAGCAGTAATCAACTTTTGTAGGGTTATTTGACGAACTTACCACTTCTGAATATCGGACAAATTGTTGCGTCGTCTTGCCCTGTTTTTGTTTGTTTCACGTAAGTTGTAGAGCTGGTGAGTTCAATAAAAACAAACTTCTTTCCAATATTTGTCTTAGACACCTATGGTCAAACTTAAACTGCTATTTTTAGGCCTCTTGAATCCCATTAAATGCATGAGATCACGTAAAGAATAATCATGTCAATGTAAACTTCAAAAAATAATAAAATGTTTATGATAATTTAAATGTATGATTTTTCTAGGACTACCAGATTAGGATAACAGAAGCAATACACTGCAACACAGTTTACGCTAAAGAAAGGCACTCGGCACGCTAGGGAATTCTTCGTAGCGATTAGCCGTTTTAGTCCTGTAGTGAGTGATAGTGACAGACATGAGCATGCATGCATCTGATGGAAGCGTATTAACGTGTGCATATCGGTGCAAACGTGGGAGTTTTCTGTTGATATGTGCGTTTCCGATCATGATGTCATGTTTTTACTATAAAGTACGATTCCTGAGACTTATTACCCGTGCTGTCAGTAACTTTATCTAAATTGTCCCCTAGAAGATTGATAAAAGTTCGGAAAATTTATACATTGAGTTTGGTTTACGACTTGAATAAAGCCTGTGCACGAAAAATTTACACAAGGCCTACCACTTACGATGGTGAACGCCGCGTAGGCACGCATACTCCCCAGCTTTGATGACAACGGCCCTAGTGCCGGACGTTTGATGTTCGGAAACTGAATTTATGTGGGCCACAGAAATTCAAACTTTAACTTTTTTGTCTTTTAGGACATGTTTTTATCGATATCTCGCAATCCGCTCGCAGTCGTCATGTGAAATATCGACCGCTGGCATAAAAATTGTGTTTTAAAAGTGTTACTAAGTGGTAGTGTCACTTTAAATTTAGGATATTTGACGTGTTTAAATCATAAAAAGTTCTTTCAAATCGATACCTCGTGCCAAAATTACTCAATATTCTTATTTTTCTTCCTGTGATACCTATTTCAAAAGTTATGTCAAGTAAGCAATTTTGTTGAAATCCCAGATGGGTGCAAGGAGAACTGTATGGGACAAGATTTGATACTGGGAACATCAAAAGTCATTTACTAGACACCTTAAGAACTACAAAAATTTAAATTAAAAAATACGCTCTACATCGGAAGAAAAGGAAACTGCTGATATTGCAAGAATGCGGTCCCTACTCAGCCCATTCCACTTTCCACGTATCAATGTAAGAGGTATTATCGTAGGGTTACTACATAAACCCGGCGCAAAGAATGCACCAAGCTAAGACATTGGAGAGAATAGGAGCGCGCCGGTAAACGGACCATACATAAACAGAGAGTTTCTGCGTACTCTTAGCGTGGTCTTTGCTGCACTGCTGATAAAATTCATGCTTCTGAAATGCATTGTCGTTTTTCTTACTACCATGGATTTATAGACTTGTTCTTTGGCCGATAGATGTCCTCCTCCAAACGTAATCTTATGCCTCAGTCAGGACCGTACAATCACCTTCCTCTTTGCGTCGGGTGATATGTTATGTTTAATAATATCATGCAGCGTAATTTCATTTTTGACATTTCACTTCATATTCACCATTCACATATAATTGTGCGAAAATCAATAAGCGACAACATAAAAGCGCACCTGCTAGCATTACAACCTCACATAAATCGCAGTTCAGACAATAAGAACGTTTAAGAGTTCATTTTTTGCAATTGCAAAATTATCTTAAAGAGGCACTCCCATTTGGTAACATTTTTAAAGCACATTTTTTTATGCCAACGGTCGATATTTGACGTGGCGACTGCGCGCGGATCGCGAGATATTGATAAAAACTTGTCATTTCCCGAGCGTATTTTTCACATCCCGAAGTTTTACGATCGTTTCTGATTATGACCCGAAATCTGCCGAAGGTTTGTTGTTGTACTGATTGACCATATTCTAGGGAGTCTACAATAAGTTCGAACGACGCAATTAATTTACTTCCCACTGCAAATACATTATATACAGCATTATGCCTTTACCTCAGGTAAATTTTTTAAAACTTCTCCTTAGTTTTTGTCGTTTTCATTATTCAAAATCAATTGTATTATATTTTTAATCTATATCACATAAACATCAGTTTTTACGTGTCAAATATTAGCCGCCTCCGATGACTACATTTTGTATTCTGCCACACAGTATGACGCGCGCGTGGTATGCGTCTATGCATACCACGCGGCGGCCGCTATGTATCAACAGCACGTAACTGTGCTAGTCATCTACGCGAATTCTGGTGGAATCAGCAAAAATTGTGTTTCGTTTTTACGCCAATTCAGTGAGACTCTGCTTTCTCCCACGGGGCATGACCGATCACCGACGCGAGTGGTACTGTGGCTTACAGACTCGTACTCCATAGCTTTGTTGACAATGGCCCCAGTGCCGAACGTTCGATGTTCGGAAGCTGAATTTAGGTGGGACACCGTAATTCAAACTTTTACTTTTTTGAAGACATGTTTTTAACGATATCTCGCGATCCACGCGCAGTCGCCACGTCAAATATCGACTGTTGGCATTAAAAAAATGTGCTTTAAAAATGTTACCAAGTGGGAGTGCCACTTTAATATCTTAAACAACTCGGATTATTGCAAATTGTGTACATGGCAGGTAATATGCGCAGTTAAAGCTAAATCGTTTTTGGTTGTCACTTCAGCATAAAAAATTTCATCAGCATAAGTATGTTCGCCCACACATAGTTCCTGGTCACTTTAATCAAGATAAAACGTCGACAACAACTATCATGTATTTACTTGTGATATTTCTTGGTCACAAATTTAAAATTAAAAGCGCCGCTTTTAAGATAATGAAATGTCAATTGACATGGCAAACCGATCTACGCTGAAAGAAGTTATCATATTATCACCGGCATTTCCATTGATACCAGTATTTTTGTTCTTGTGTTATGTCTATTTTGTGGGTAATTGTTGTAAGCAACATTTTCTCAAATCATTTAACCATGTTTACATCTTCTGCACAATATAACCGGCTTTCAATTGATATTGAACTCGAAACAAGAGTAAGAATAAGTGAAGTTCGACATGCACACTGTCGGACCTTTCAGTTTACTTAGAAAAGCTGAAAGTTCATTGAAATTCCTACGATTAACTTTATCGTCAAGTTTGGTTGGAACCTTCAAATGCTAAATATCTGTGACAACAGAGTTAACTTATATTTTGAAGTTAGTCTTTACCAAATAAGAATGCGTCCAATTTCCGAATTATGTTCGCGTAGGTCTAGACTAGCCTCGCCAGCCAGCGTATCATATTTGCGTAATTCCAGCAGTAATCAACTTTTGTAGGGTCATTTTACGAACTTACCACTTCTGAATATCGGACAAATTGTTGCGTCGTCTTGCCCTGTTGTTGTTTTTTCACGTAAGTTGTAGAGCTGGTGAGTTCAATAAAAACAAACTTCTTTCCAATATTTGTCTTAGACACCTATGGTCAAACTTAAATTGCTAGTTTTAGGCCTCTTGAATCCCATTAAATGCATGAGATCACGTAAAGAATAATCATGTCAAGGTAAACTTCAAACCATAATAAAATGACACTTTTCAGTCAAAGCCGGTTTCATGATAATTGAAATATATGATTTTTCAAGAACTACGAGATAAGGATAACAGAAGCAATACACTGCAACACAGTTTACGCTTAAGAAAGACACTCGACACTCTAGGGAATTTTTCGTAGCAATTAGCCGTTTTAGTCCTGTAGTGGGAAGTGATAGTGACAGACATGAGCATACATACGTCTGATGGAAGCGTATTAACGTGTGCGTATCGGTGCAAACGTGGGAGTTTTCTGTTGATATGTGCGTCTCCGATGATGATGCTGTGTTTTTACGATAAACTACGATTTCTGAGAAATCGCCGGTCAGTAACTTTATCTAAATTATCAACCAGAAAATTGATAAACGTTCGGAAAATTTATACATTGAGTTTGGTTTACGAATTGAATAAAGCCTGTGCACGAAAAATTTATTTACACAAGGCCTACCGCTCACGGTGGTGAACGCCGCGTAGGCACGCGTACTCCCTAGCTTTGTTGACAACAGCCCCAGTGCCGGACGTTCGATGTTCGGAAACTGAATTTATGTGGGCCACCGGAATTCAAACTTTTACTTTTTTGTCTTTGAGGACATGTTTTTATCGATATCTCGCGATCCGCTCGCAGTCGTCATGTGAAATATCGACCGCTGGCATAAAAATTGTGTTTTAAAAATGTTACTAAGTGGCAGTGTCACTTTAAATTTAGGATATTTGACGTGTTTAAATCATAAAAACTTCCTTCAAATCGATACCTCGTGCCAAAATTACTCAATATTCTTATTTTTCTTCATGTGATGCCTATTTCAAAAGTTATGTCAAGTAAGCAATTTTGTTGAAATCCAAGATGGGTGCCAGGAGAACTGTATGGGACAAGATTTGATACTGGAAACATTAAAAGTCAAATACTAGACACCTTAAGAACTACAAAAATGTAAATTAAAAAATCGCTCTACATCGGAAGAAAAGGAAACTGCTGATATTGCAAGAATGCGGTCCCTACTCAGCCCATTTCACTTCCCACGTATCAATGTGAGAGGTATTATCGTGGGGTTACTACATAAACCCGGCGCAAAGAATGCACCAAGCTAAGACATTGGAGAGAATAGGAGCGCGCCATTGAACGGACCATAAACAGAGAGTTTCTGCGTACTCTTAGCGTGGTCTTTGCTGCACTGCTGATGAAATTCAGGCTTCTGAAATGCATTGTCGTTTGTCTTACTAACATGGATTTTTACACGTGTTCTTTGGCCGATAGGTGTCCTCCTCCTCTGCGCTACCGGGATGATACGATACACACGTAATCTTATGCCTCAGTCAGGACCGTACAATCACCTTCCTCTTTGCGTCGGGTGATATGTTATGTTTAGTAATATCATGCAGCGTCATTTCATTTTTGACATTTGTCATACTTGGGGCGCGATACTGTATGCTGACCCCTAACACGGGCTCCCTCTATATCTTGTTTTTATCAGTTGTTTTTCGCCGTGTTTAGTCAATTGTTAGTTGACAGTGTTGTTAATCATGTCTAGAAGAGAACTTGTGATTTAAGTGATTATATGGTTGGCTGTTGACGTGATATCATCGAGTTATGGGAACAAGTTGGGTGACAGCAACTTCCATCACTTCGCTCCTATTGTCTACACTCGTGAGATGCTGCTCAGTCTACGACATACCACAACGACCATCCCCATTGACCTGGAAAATACGGATTTCTACACCTACATTAAAAGGACAGGTTCTCTTGGTAAGAAAAAGCGAGGCTCCAGAGGTGGTATAAAAAACAGAATGAGGAGAAGGGGAAGCCGACTTCCTCTTCCAGCGACCACTTTCTCTAATGTTCGGTCAATACAGAACAAGATGGAAGAACTCTCTGCCTTGGTTAAATACGACGATGATTATCGTAGAAGTAGTTTCTTGTGCTTCACAGAAACACGGCTAAAAGAAGATTCTAGCATTATCGACTTGGATGGTTTTACTTGTATTCGTTATGATAGGGACGAAGAAAAAACTTGGAAAAGTGTTAGAGGAGGGTTGTGTATTTATGTCAATAATAATTGGGCGAAAGACTTCACAATTCGTGAAACAGTGAGTACGAAAGAGGGCGACTTGCAGCGATTTCGAAGCTGTTATCCAATTGGTTGGCAGAATCGTACCGTTATAATGAAATAATACAAATAAACTCCCTAAGTTGCTGTGAATAGTGACAATCGACCAATCAGATATAACCTTGCAAACACGCTGCGAGTCAGCCGTACGAAAGACTTTGCAAACTTGACCGTCTCTTTTCGACCTTTTTACTTGCCCCGGGAATTCGGACAGGTGACAATTATTCTCGTTTATGTGCCAGGCCCTGACAATGTAGCCGCAGCTGAGCGCATTGCGCAAAGTTACAACACAGCTGTTAATCGATCGGTCGATCAACCAGTTTTCATTCTTGGTGATTTCAATACGTGTGACATAAGCCGCCTCCTCCCTAATTTGGAGCAATATGTTACATGCCCGACACGCCGGAACCGTACCCTAGATAAATGCTATGGCAACATCGCAAATGCATTTTCGGTAAGCAGCGCATATCCACTTGGTCGTTCTGATCATGACGTCATCCACCTTCTACCGAAATACAGACAAAAGTTAAAGACCACGAAACTGGAAGCAAGAGATATCAAGATGTGGACGACTGAAAGTATAGAGAAACTACAAGCATGTTTTGAAAACACTGACTGGTGTGTGTTTTTCGAAAGTTGTGCAGACAAAGAGGAACTAACGGATACTATTGCCTCGTACATTCAATTTTGTGAAGACGCTTTGATTGAAACAAAACGTGTGAGAATGTTCCCTAATAATAAACCGTGGGTTAGTAAGGACCTACAGAGCCAATTGATTGAGAAGAAAAAAGCGTTTAAAGATGGAAACTTTATTAAGGTTAAAGAGGTAATGAAAGAGTTTAGGAGTGAGGTTCGACAAGCTAAAATTAATTATAAAGATAAAGTTGAGAAAAATCTACGAATTGGAAAGGCGAAAGATGCATGGAAAGGTCTTAATATGATGATGGGTAAACACCGTAAGAAAAACAGAATGTGTACTGAGGATCCGACAGGTTTTGCAAACACATTAAATCAGTTTTATGCAAGATTTGATGTACATGATTTTAAGAAAGAATGCGAAATGACATGTCAACTTCTCATTCCTTCGCCAATTAACGTTAAAGAGGAAGAGGTCGTCAATTCTTTTTGAAACTCAACCCTTCTAAAGCCTCTGGTCCAGATGGTCTGAAGGGTAGAGTCCTCAAAACATGTGCCTATCAGTTAAGTCACGTATTTACTCGTTTATTTCAAATGTTTTTGAACACCCACTTTGTACCGCGATCATGGAAATTATCCACTGTGATGCCTGTCCCAAAGAAACCACACCCAAAACAACTAAATGACTATCGACCTGTGGCCTTGACCTCGATACTTGCTAAATGTATGGAAAGGTTGGTTAGTAACAAGTTGGGGGCATCTGTGGCTGATCGCTTGGATCCATTACAATTTGCCTACAAGCCCAGAAGAGGGGTACAGGACGCTAGTCTAATGTTAGTAAATCTAATCGCTGACCATCTTGAGCATCCAACCAATTATGTACGCATTCTTTTCATGGATTTTTCCTCCACGTTTAATACAATACAACCACACCTTTTGATAAAAAGACTATTGGATTTAGGCGTTAATCATTCTATCATTCTCTGGATAAGGCAGTTTTTAAGCGATCGACCTCAACGTGTACATTTAAATGGTGCAATGTCCGATGAACTAACGTTGAATACTGGTGCGCAACAAGGTTGCGTCCTCTCGCCTGTACTCTTTTCAATTTACACGAACGAAATCATGTTATCAGATAATTTGTTGACTTTGCATATGCCTCAGTCAGGACCGTAAAATCACTTTCCTCTTTGCGTCGGGTGATATGTTATGTTTAGTAATATCATGCAGCGTAATTTCATTTTTGACATTTAACTTCACATTCACCATTCACATATAATTGTGCGAAAATCAATAAGCGACAGCGTAAAAGCGCACCTGCTAACATTACAACCTCACATAAATTGCAGTTCAGACGATAAGAACGTTTAAGAGTTCATTTTTTGCAATTGCAAAATTATCAGTGATACAAAGCTGACTGAGACTGGCAGGCGCCCTAAAGCACTCATCAACAGTAGACGTAACTCGCAAACTTTTCGGATTATCGCGCTTCACATTTCACATAAATTGTTGAATTGGCGTTGCATTTCGCGTTCTGGAAAAGGCAAATTCAAAACCTCTGTACTATCTTAATATCTTAAACAACTCGGATATTGCAAATTGTGTACATGGCAGGTCATGTGCGCAGTTAAAGCTAAATCGTTTTTCGTTGTCACTTCAGCATAAAAAATTTCATCAGTATAAGTATGTTCGCCCACACATAGTTCCTGGTCACTTTAATCAAGATAAAGCGTCGACAACAACTATGATGTATTTACTAGTGATATTTCTTGATCACAAATTTAAATTAAAAGCGCCGCTTTTAAGATAATGAAATGTCAATTGACATGGCAAAACGATCTACGCTGAAAGTAGTTATCATATTATCACCGGCATTTCCATTGATACCAGTATTTTTGTTCTTGTGTTATGTCTATTTTGTGGGTAATTGTTGTAAGCGACATTTTCTCAACTCATTTAACCGGCTTTCAATGAGTAAGAATAAGTGAAGTTCGACATGCACACTGTCGGACCTTTCAGTTTACTTGGAATAGCTGAAAGTTCATTGAAATTTCCACGATTAACTTTATCGTCAAGTTTTGTTGGAACCTTCAAATGCTAAATATCTGTGACATCAGAGTTAACTTATATTTTGAAGTTAGTCTTTACCAAATAAGAATGTGTCCAATTTCCGTATTATGTTCGCGTAGGTCTAGACTAGCCTCGCCAGCCAGCGTATCATATTTGCGTAATTCCAGCAGTAATCAACTTTTGTAGGGTCATTTTACGAACTTACCACTTCTGATTATCAGACAAATTGTTGCGTCGTCTTGCCCTGTTGTTGTTTTTTCACGTAAGTTGTAGAGCTGGTGAGTTCAATTAAAACAAACTTCTTTCCAATATTTGTCTTAGACACCTATGGTCAAACTTAAACTGCTATTTTTAGGCCTCTTGAATCCCATTAAATGCATGAGATCACGTAAAGAATAATCATGTCAAGGTAAACTTCAAACCATAATAAAATGACACTTTTCAGTCAAAGCCGGTTTCATGATAATTTAAATGTATGATTTTTCTAGGACTACGAGATAAGGATAACAGAAGCAATACACAGCAACACAGTTAACGCTTAAGAAAGGCACTCGACACTCTAAGGAATTTTTCGTAGCGATTAGCCGTTTTAGTCCTGTAGTGGGAAGTGATAGTGACAGACATGAGCATGCTTACGTCTGATGGCAGTGTATTAACGTGTGCGTATCGGTGCAAACGTGGGAGTTTTCTGTTGATATGTGCGTTTCCGATGATGATGCTGTGTTTTTACTCGAAAAAGTACAAAATTCGTATATGTTTTACCAAAAAATAAATTCTTCACACGACAATCATTCCTATTCTCACACAACCCTTAAAGTAAATCGGCCATTTTTATTTAATATCGTTATTATATATGGTTATTGCTCTAGAAGGCCACCGGCTCAAATCGCATACATTACAAAATATACAGAAAATAAGTTACAGTAAACAGACACAGAGATAAATAAATCATTGATAAACGAAAGAAGAAAATGAAATACAATACTTCAAAAATACTCTTTTCTTAAATTAAAAGCTTTGTACACAAATATAGCAATGTTTGAAATTATAACTTTGTTATCAGATGACATAAGAGAATAAAATTTTTCGATTGAAGGTTGTCTATATGACCAGACTGGTAAATAGGATTCTCTTAAATTCTGATAAAGGGGACAGACAGATATAAAGTGAAATTCATTTTCAATTTTTGTCGAATCACAAATCTTACAGGTGCGTTCCTCAGGAGAAATACCACGAACCCTACCCTCTTCAATTTCTAAACCAAGACCCGAACTCCGCAAACAAGCAATTGATCTTCTAAATTTCATATGCATATCAATAAATAAGTAATCTTCTGGTAGAAAGTTTAACTTAAAATTTCTATAAAGACGAAGTTTATCTTTGGTATAGACTTCTGACCACCATTTTTGCTTGAAAATATCACTTGCTCTGGTTACGAAAAGTTTTAGGAAGTTATTGAAATCCCCCGGCCCCTGAAATAACCACAATTCCCCTAACCCATGGTTAAACAAAATATTTTTGACATGCGTTGTCCAGGATTCTTTCCCATTGTCATCTAGCCGCACCGCAAGGTTATAACTGTGCTTTGCTATTTTGTTTTGTGGCATTTTTAAAAGTTTTAACCAGTATGAGATCACTTTTTTCTGAGTGACTAAGAAGTGAGTGACCCACTGAAGTACCAATGCGATCTGAAATTTCCACAATTGTATAATATGTGCATGCACTTGACACCTCCAATTTCAGACAATGGTAGCACATCTGATGTAATTTTGCCTGTAGCGATCAGCCAATCATAGAGCGAATCAATGCCAAACACAATGCCAAAACTGCATAGTGATATGCAACTACATACCAAGGTACAGCAGGCTAATCGGAATGCAAGATCGTTCACCGCGCTCCACTTCGAAAATGGGGTGTAGTTGTGAATGGCAATCCCTTTCCAACTTTTTGGATGAATAAAACAGCCGATAGCAGCCCTCCATGTAGAAATGTCGACACTCATCACTTTCCAAGTATATTCACATGTACGAAGCAACGATGTTTGATCATTTAGTACTAAAGTCTGATCGAGTCGCAAAATTTCAAAACTTTCTGGAGCGACACAATGTGCGTAGCGGCTGTTACTGTGACGTAATCCGGACCTTAATATCGTTATTTATAAGGTTTGAGGGATGCTGCTGTTGAGGCTACAAATAAAAGTGCACTGCCACTGACAATAAAACATTGCCCAAAGTATTCTACGACGTCTCTGCGCATTCCCTTATGTACGGTTTCAACGGACCCATTGAATGATTGCAGGTATTTATCTCTCACTCTGCTTAAGCAGTTGCGCAAGCTATAAGAAGATAGCGTCCAATCCTCGTGCTCTAAATCGGTCCCTACTCGGCGCATTTGACGTTCTATGTAGCAATATAAGATGTACAATAGAAAGGCTCCTACGGAAAATCCACATACGATGCACGAAGATACTGGAGGGATTTCACTGCGCGCCCGTGAACGGACCATAAACGGATACAATCTGCGCCCTCTACTGTCTCCGCTGCTACGCTGATAAAATTCAGGTTTTTGAAATGCATAGTCGTTGGTTTACTGCTACGGAGTTTTTACGATTGTTCGAATACAAATTTATATGTCAACTGACTGTATTCTAAATGACGTAGAAGCAAATTTCTCCTGTCAATACGACTGTGAGACTCTTTCCTCGCCAGTAGGGTTTTTCTTCTCTTCGCTGCGCTACGATCACTGGCATGGCAATCTTCACGCCGCTAATGCCTCAGCACCGTGCAATCACCTTCCACTTCGCGGGGTGATATGCTGCGCTTATTTTTAACCCTGGTATATCATAAAGTGTAATTACATTTTTGAAATTCAAATAACTTTACATTCAAGGAGAGGCTACAAGAAAAACAAATTCGGGGCAGTATAATAGGAGACACATGTGCTTAAATTACGTACACATCTCACAAAAATCGCCCTTCAGACGATGAGTTCGTTTAAGAATTCATTTTATTGCAAATTTATCAGTGCTTGCCAGCTGAGCCGAGACTTGTGCACAGTGAAGTTCATATGCGCAGTTAATACTATATCATAATCCCTTGTCAATTCAACGAACACCTTTTCATCAGGTGTTTTCGCCCACATTGTTTCCAAGATGACCAATTTAATCAAGACCAAATGTGAACTGAATGTGCTCACGTGGTTTACAACAGGTTCACAACACAGTAGTACGCTTCACAGAACAATCAGATATGTCAGATCATTATATGAAACTGGTTTCATCAACTTACTCGACACTGCTCAGTTCTTTACAGGACAATTAGATATCTATCAGATCAACATCTGTACCACATTTCAACAAATTTAATGTTGTAATTTTGTAGTAATATCACAAATTACAATGTTCATTAAATATGCAAATGAAGCCTTAATTTAAAAAAAAAACGTATATCCAGGCGCACAATTAATGTTTATCCACTATTATACTAGACTTCAAGGTGATTCTACAATAGCTGTTGTCATAGGGTCCATTCACTTAGCTGATGTTCATATAGTTGAAGGATGGCTGTTTTCTAGGGTTTAAAGTCCGTCCTGTTGCTATGACAATGAGTCTATCCAACAGGAAAGCTACTTTACACACAGAGTTCTTCCAGACGATCCTCCCTGAGGATTTTACATTCCAACCCTGGTAGCGGTAATCGAGTCGACGATAATCTTATATTTACACTAACAACTCCTAGGCTGGTTCCCCACTCAGGCCACACAACAGGAACACACACTGTCTATCAGTAATATTTTAACCGGATCTCCTCTGCAAGCACAGTCATGTACAAAGACGACCGACAATTATGTAAGCGTTTCCTTCTATTTAAACAATCTCATTCAGGATAATACTAAGTCAACATTATAGATACGTTCCGCAAAAGTTTCATTGAAACAAAAAAAAACAAAAACTAAGAATCACAGAAATTTTCGTTCAGAATCAGAAAACCAAAAATAGAACTGAACTCTAAAAGAGAAGTGCCCTACTTTATAAAACACTACTGGAATTACACTAACCACAGAATAGAAACTTAGACACTTTTTTCATAAAATATGCAAATAAGCTATTTATTAAGTTGCCCCATGCCCCATGCTTTGCAGTCTAGTTAAATATTTATCAGATCAATATCTGCAGCAGGTTTCACAAAATTGGGTGCCATAATTTAGAGTTATATACCTAATTGCAAATATGCAAATTACCCTTAATTAACTTTACACTACAAAATGTTTTACACCACAGTTAGATATCTGTCGGATCAGTATCTGAAGCAGATTTCATGAGCTATTTAGCAACTACTTGACACTGCCCAATGCTTCGCAGTATAGTTAGATATTTATGAGATCAATATCTGCAGCAGATTGCATCAAATTTGGTGTATTTATTTCGGAGTTAAATGACAAATTACAAAAATTCATAAACTATGCAAATGAGCTATTTATTAACTTGACACTGCCCAATGCTTCTAAGTACAGATATATATATATATATATATATATATATATATATATATATATATATATATATATATTTATATACATCATATCAACATTTATTGCATGTATCATCAAATTTGGTGCAGTAATTTTAGAGTTGTTTCACTAAGTACAAAAGTTCATTAAATGTGTAAATGAGCAGATAATTGACAAGAAACTCACAGTATCATCATAATGTTCTGAGATTGTCATGTACGAAAAGATTCATGAACTTTGTTTTAGGATTTCTTGATATATGTCGACACTGTCATTAATGTTTCCATAGGGAAACCATTATATGAAAAAATGATATCGCATAACTTCATTAATATGCAAGCCAAACTAACCAAAATCTAATCAGTTCTTGCAAGTAGCATATGGTACTTGTCTACCAAATCTGACCTGAATCTGTTCAGGCGTTTTTGAGTTATCATGTAAACAGACAGGCACACAGACACACAGACACACACACAAGGACAGACAGACAGATATTGCTATGACCTTAGCTCACGTATGTAAACACGTAAGCTAATAAAACGTGGACATCAATTGATGCATTTCAAACTGATATTTCTTAGTTATACATGTTAATTGAAAGTGGTGCTCTTAATATAATTAGACTTCTACACTGACAGCAGTTATCTTGTTATTACCATGGATACCAGTATTTTTGTAGCGTCGTTTGTTTTTTAGCATTTCTTTAACATGCAGTTCACGTATATTGTTAAGGTAGTCTTTACCAAATAAGAATTTTTTTAGCTTCCGACCCTCGCGTGCGTTGGTCTAGACTAGCCTTTCCAGCCTGTGTATCATATTTAGTGAGTACAAAGTAAATTAACATTAGTTGCTATGCATTCCAGAAATTATCAACATTTGTAAGGTCTCTTTAGGAAGTTACCACGTATAATTATCGAACATATTGTCACATCTTGTTGCCCTGCTTTTGTTTGTTCCATGTTCTTGTAGAGCTGGTGGCTCAATTAAAAGTGATTTTTATCTTAATCATTGCACTGCACTATAAAAACATAAATAAAATACTCAAAACCCAAAACATATGTGCGACTGTTCCACAGGCTTTTGTAAAATTTTACATTGCCAATCAAGCAATGTGTTGTAACTGAAATATGTTTTGTAGGTGTAAAACTTGTATCTCAATATCTGAAATATCTGAAATATTTGAAACGTGTCTGATACTTGCATATATTTTATATAAAGAATAAACAAATGTGCGCTCTGGGGACACTGCCGATCCCTGTTACTCTGCCCTCCCTCACCATGCAAAATACAAAAAAAATTCAGTTACCTACTATGAGATCGCAGTTATTTATACAGCTCTATTTTTAATACTGATGTAGATACTTGAACTGAGACAGGACAAGTATTTATGTGGAAAAGGTAATATTATTTATAACTTGATATGTTCTAGCATTCTATTTTACTGTGTTGAAATAAACAAAGTATTTGGTTTTATTTTCAGTATCGAGTGTTTAATTAACGTCTAAATTAAATATGCGTATAATATCTATGTATCAATCGACGTCACTCAATAACATTAGACGTACTGCGATACAAACAAGGATAACGAAACATTATGTTTATTTTGTAGTTAGGAAGTAGTCACAATATTTTTAAGACAAAAATAATATTGTCTTCTTTCAGGTTAAGTGGCTTTCATGATGGCACCAACTGTAGCCTTAGGACGACAGAATGCTCTGTTACATCTGTAAAAAACATCAAGCAAAAGAAATAATATCATAAAATCTAACAAATGAGATAATCTCAAGTGAACGAAAGTAAATTCCACACGAATGAATTATGATAACTAAAGCTTACCTGTCCTTCATGGTTGTTATCTCCATTTCTCGTCCTGGTACTACTATGAAGTTATCATACTGAATTAAAGGTGGCATTCAGGAATTTCTTCATCCAAGCCATGTACTCTGCTTTACTTTCCGGATAACATTGCTACTAGATGACAAATTTTCCCTTTAAAGTATGGGAACCCTTTTCCCAAAAGAGTTCCCATTTTTAGATTGGAGCCCACGATGACTCCTATATTTGTCACCCTAAATCAAATACTGCAAATTGTTAACACTATTTGAATAATCTATGTACCGAATCGGTATGTACGAGTACTAAAACGACACTATTTTGCCGACAATCTATAGTCTTGTACTGATGTTACAAGGATATGTAGCCTTGTTTCATATCCTGATTACCCTCAGTTGAGTCATGCCTTGCCTGCCAAAGCGCTTAAGTTTGCTTCGTCAAATTATATCTCAATCTTGGTTTTGTTAGGCTAGTTAGCTTACCTGTGCTTGGCGTTTAAGAATTTTAAACACCTACCATGAAGTTCTTCATGCTCGATTCTTCGATAAGTGTTCGTAGTTGACGTGCTCTACTCGGTGTAGTCTGCGGATCTACTATAAATTACTCCTCTTTTACGATATTCTTTCATTGTATACAAATAACGTACACCCGTCAAATCGACCGTTGACAACGTGAAGTGCAATCAAGCAGTAAATTAATTGCTCACGCCACAACTCAGTATGATTAATTGTGCGATTTCATGCACTCAAATTTGTCAGTACACAACGACCCTCATGGACTGGTGAGTTTCGTCAGCCGGGGAAGCACCCTTGTTTTGACTCCGATGAGGGAGGGTCACTTTGTTTGAAATGCTCAGAATATACGGTGAGTGTGTTTTTGAATAAAGACATGGGTTCATAGTTGAATAAAATGCACGGTACCAGCCACGAATTTGCATTACTCAGTTGCAGTTTTCGGCGTGCCCTTAGGGCGCATAACTTGAATATATCAGAGATATATGTCTGAGATATATGAATGTTTACACATTGTAAGTCTGTTGTTTTCTAAACCCACCAATCATTATCAAATATGATGTTCATATGCTTAACACATGAACTGGCCCGAATTCCCTCCTGTGTGACGAAGAACAAGACGGATAAGAAATCCGAATTACCCCCGTTGTACGCCATTCACCGGAACTTTTTTCTTGCATGGTACCGTCCATACATGCGGGTCGCGACATCGCGACGTGAACATAGACCGATTTGTCGTGATCGATGCCGTGCTCTTATGACATTTTTACAAAAAGGTGACCCGATAAATCCACACATGGAAACATAGAAGGCATGTCAAGCGAAATTTCGAGTCGCTAAAACTATAGCTGTTCCCAAGAATCGAATGGGGATACCGCTGATCGTTTTATTTCAATGGCTTAGCTCAGTTACGTCGCAGCAGCGACAGTCGAGTCACGTCGTAAGGCTCAATGTGGACGTCGTACCTGGCGATACCGGTTGGCGATAAACCTGAAATCTACACTCAACGGAAGTTCAACTAAATAAATGAGTACAGTATAATCTTCGGGAGAGCGACATAGGAGGCACAAGCATAAAGTCATTCGACTAACAACGATAAATTTCCTTCATCATACAAATCAAAGTGACACTTGGGTGGAAACCGTGGCCAATGAGTATGTGTGAAGACAGTGCAGTGGAAAATGAAATTTAATGCAGTGAACACTGAATGCAGTCATTCTTTGGGAACAAATATTTTAAAGACATATCAAGAATGAACAAAAGTAATTGACCAGTTAACAAAGCTCTTCATGTGATTATAGGGCTAGTATACTTGTCGATGTTTGATGATGGAAAGGAACACAAAAACAACTAACTTAAACAATCATTATAAAAAACTACGAATAAACGTCAATAGCAACAAAATTCCAAGCAAAACAGTACACTATGGTTCCGGGAATCCGGGTGTTATCTTACAAAGTTCACTCAAAATGTACTTTGAAAACGATAGTATTTTGACAGCCGTACCGGCAGCTACTTACTAAAGTCTGTCGAAAAAGAGTACTAAATATCGTTGTTTCTCAGGTCAATAAATGATTGAACAAAAAAAATGTGTCATGAAACTGTAAAACAACAACTGATAAATAAGTAATTTTTCTGAAGAGTGACTTGAAACGCCTCACCTGAAAGAAAATTTCATCCCGTTCCACAGAAACTGGCTGCGTTTTCGAGCGCCGCAGCTATGAACGATGATAGCTCTGGGCAATCCCCGCGAAAATCGCTCACGTGATCACACTGGTATAAAACATTGATCGTTCGCTTTTGAGCTGCATGATTCAGCTTGTCGAAAATATTTTCATTTTGTAGATAATGAATTAAATTTCTTACTTTTCTGTTGTTTGTTAATTAAAAGTCACTTTAATGTTTTTGAATGCTTTAAAAAATTCACAACCAGCTAAAAAGCGACTATTTGGCCAAAATTCAAACGAAAAACACGAAAATAACACTCGAATCACGGGCTATTTATATATGAATACTTTCAGTCTCTTTACGGTTACGCTCAAATGCGAAACGCTGTGTATATATACACAGGCTCAGCTGCTCAGTGGGCCAAAAATAGAGAGTTGAAAATATGGCGGCCACTCTCGCCGATGCACCATTTTGCATCAAAATTTTTCACTCATTTTCGTTCGTATGACTTTGAAACTCCAGGAAACGACTGAGAAGAAAGGGTTACCTTGAAGTATTGAGGTATTTGCTGATAATTTGCCAAATTAAACGAGAACAAATGCTTACACACTGAGCGCTTTCAGAAGCCGTAGCATGATCGTACTTAGTCTGTCAGACATGTGATACGGATCATACGAATTTCCAAAACACCACTTGATACATTTGTTTTTATTCCGAAAATGATCACACACATATCAGTATTCATGATGTGGTTTTCATGATGTACACAGTAAATCTTAATGAATTGGACGTACTTCTTTTTCAAGTACATGATTACAATCATGCACCGGGAAAAGATCAATGCGATAGAATGCTGTGTATACACAGGCTCAGCAGTGGGCCAAAAACTAGCGAGTTGAAAACATGGTGGCCACTCTCGCCGATGCACGAATTGTTTCACTCATTTTTGTTCGTATGACTCAGAAACTCCAGGAAACGATTGAGAAGAAAGGGTTACCATGAAGTATTGAGGTATTTGCTGATAATTTGCCTAATTTAACGAGGAAAAAAGCTTACAAAATTGCCACACGCTTACACACTGAGCGCTTTCAGAAGCCGTAGCATGTTCGTACTTAGTCTGTCAGACATGTGACAAATTTTTTGACCAAAAATGGCAAAAATTACCCCAAAAATACAAAATTGCAGATTTCATCATGATTTCAAAATATCACATTTAGTTCATCTGTAGGAACCTGCAGATCGAATTTCAAAGCTATCGGACCAGTATCTTACGAGAAACAAATTTTTGATCAAAAATGGCAAAACTTACTCCAAAAAATTCAAATTACCAATTTCATCATTATTTCAATCAATATCATTTAGATCATCTGTAGGAACCTGTATAACAAATTTCAAAGCTATCAGATGAGTAGTTTTGGAAATACACATTTTTTGACCAAAAATGGCAAAAAATTGCCCCCAAAATGCAGATTTACAGATTTCATCAGAAATTCAATATATATTACTTAGTTTATCTCTAGGAACCTGTATACCAAATTTCAAAGCTATCAGATGTGCAGTTTTGAAAATACACATTTTTTTGACCAAAAATGGCAAAAATTGCCAGCCAAAACGGAAAAAAAAAATTTCATCAGAAATTCAATATATATTACTTAATTCATCTGTAGAAACCTGTATACCAAATTTCAAAGCTATCAGACCAGTACTTTTTGAGAAATACATTTTTTGACCAAAAATGGAAAAAATTGCCCCAAAATAATTTTTTACCAGAAACAACCAAAATTGCCTTAAAAATACAAATATGCAAATTTCACCACGATTTGAAGAAATCTAACTAAGGTCACCCTAAGTAAACTGCATATCAAATTTCAAAGCAATTGGACAAGCGGTTTCAGAGAAGATGATTTTTTTACCAAAAACAGTAAAAAAACGCCCAAAATACAAATATGCAAATTTCACCACAATTTGAACACACTTGAGTGAGGTTACCCCAAGTGAACTGCGTATAAAATTTCAAAGCAATCGGACTTGTGGTTACAGAGTAGAAGGCAATTGTTGACGGACGCCGGACGACGCCGGACAACGACGGAAAATCAACCTATTTGATAAGCTCCGCGTCGATTACAGCAGAGCTAAAAATGTTTGGTAATGTTCTTGACAAACTTATTTACATTAAATACATATATACATTAAAGACATACAGTCATACATTAAAGACATACAGTCATAAACCACAGAACTACATTATCAGCTTTAATTCACTGCTACACATTACACATCCTGTGATCCTGTGACTGTGGTAACAAACTAAATAATTGGAATCAATGTGATTTAAGACATAGTTAAACAATTTGAATAGAATTTACAATCTAGTTATGCATTAATTATTCAATTATCATACTCACCTTCTTGTTCTGTAAGTTCCTCATCCTCACAAAGATCATCACTGATAAAATCTCATTTCGGGAAAGCTCCATTAACTTAGGAATACCCTACTTCCCTATGATGATCAATTTCACAGACCTACCTTTCCTACAATGGCACTACAATGGCACCAGCTGTATTAGATAAACAAGACAATGGAACATTCACACCATGAGGGATTAAAAGTCTTCTGTTTGTCACCCGAGTTGGTCAGGCAAGGACTCGGGTTTCAGGTACCATGCAAGTTAATGCAGTCTTCCCCTAATGTTCATCATTTGTCAATTCTCCATCTTTGACTATTTGGATTGGTGTGGCTGACTCCTCTAACTTGTCAAGAGAATTAGTGCATTCCATTTCCTACAAAAAAACAGAAAAATTATATGTTGGGACAAATAAGACTGTGTGTTAAAATTTACAGTGAACTACCCATAGCTCAAAGCATGCTAGTTATTCCGTAAACCCCAAAAACTTCAATTAACTATTTTCTTTTTATGGAGTACAGTCATGCAACATTAGGAAAAAAAATCAAGATCATAAAAATTTTCACAAATTTTGATTTTTCTTTCAATCACATTTTCACATTTTGGAATCTTTTTTCATGTTATCTCTGCCATTCAACTTTCTTAGAGGGGTGTTATAGACCAAAAAAATTCAAAGTAAAATAGTTTTCATTAGTTTCACACCAATCAAGTGAACAACAAACCCACCTCATTTGTTGAATTGTCAGAATCTGGGCAAAGTCTTTTACTTGTCATCTAAAACATTACAAAAAATATTGATATACATATTATTGCAATAGCTAACCTTACAACAAAGACTGTAAGAAAAGCCTTTGAAACATTAACTTTACTATACAAGGTACACGAGTCACGTGACCATGTACAACTAGGCAAGTGCGTTAAACCTTCAGCTCTCCAAATCTGCCAAAGTTTTCAGCTCATCTCAGAAAGTCTGAGTACCAATACTCAATCATCACCTCCGTGAATACCCAGTCACCCCGCAGACCGAAAATGCCGAGAATCCAACCACCGCAAGGCAAGAAAAAGAAGCAAAAAAGCATCACAGCGTTCACTGGACCTGCTTCAGACCAAAGCGACGGCCAAAACGACACCCCTCATGAACATGAGGCCAGCGACGGGGAAGAACCTTCTCCAGATAAAATCAATCACCATGGAAATGCTCTACAACAGACTGGAAACTTTGCAAACAGATGTCACCACGATCAAAACCAAACTCTTGGTATTATCAGATGTCGAAGATCGAGTAACAAAACTCGAGGAGAGGCAAAATGACTTCGAGAAATCGAGTTAATATGCGGTTACCAAAGCCGACGACAATGAAACCAGCATCGCCTCCCTCGAACAGAAAGTCTGTCACTTACAGAAAACTTAAAAAACACTCAAGAGGAAAGTATTCGAGCACAACGTCGACTAAGAGAATGCTCCCTCCGCTTCTACGGTGTAAAGGAAGAAAGAAACGAAAAGCCAATGGAGGTTGCCCGACAATTGCTAACGGACAAGTTCGAAGTAAGTGATCACGGAATAGAAAAAGCCTTCCGAGCCCCAGTAAGAGGGAACATCACCAATAATCGGTCACGACCTATCATTGTGAAATTCACTCTACTGGCGAAAAGTCAACAGATATTACGCAAAGCCAAGCAAGCCCTAGTCGGAACAGAAATCTACATCAAACAAGACCTGCTCCCCGCAGATTATAAGAAAAAACGCCTGTACCACAAGATCATGGCGCAAGCTTACAAGGACGGAAAGAAACCAATCTTCCGGAATGGAATGCTGTACATCGACGGAGTCAAGTACTCAGGACCCCCACCAACACTCGATGTGGTTTAAGAACCGCGCCTCAGACCACCCATGCGACTGCATGAACATTCGACCAGCAGATTGGAGAGCTACACTGCCACATCATCTTCACTCAAGTCATGCGACAACAACTATCTTTAACTTTTGCCAGAACTTTTTTATTAGATTTAGAAGGAATTGTTTTTTCTCCTTTAGTCCTTTTCTTATCCTTGTTTTTTACTATTCTATCCCCAAAAAGGTAACAACCAACAGAATGGAAGTAAGTGTGCTTTTAAAATATCCCAATTTCATCAAACATGCAGAAATTGAAATTCTTATCACTTAACGTGAGAGGTCTCAGGGAATTAAAAAAGAAAGAAGGTGTTAACATGGTTAAAACATAAGAAGCCAAATATTGTTTTCCTTCAGGAACACACAGCACGTCAGATAATGAGAAATTTTGGTCATCCCAGGCTTCGGGCGACTGCTTTTATTCTCACGGGACACACAATAGTAGAGGTGTCATGACTATTTTACGCAACTGTAATCATACTGTGAACAAAACACTAACATCCGAGCATGGAAGGTACATTTTGCTAGATGTAACAATTGATGGCAGAAACTTCCTGCTCCTAAATATTTATGCTCCCAATGATGAAAAATCTCATGTTCAATTTACACAGGAACTTCTTGACATACTGTCGTCTCATGAAGTTCAACCAGACACAGAAATTGTCATCGGCGGAGACTTTAACTTTACATTTAATAATGAAATCGACAGATCGGGCTCACGTGGTCCTAATTGGCAAAAAGCCAAGGAGAGCATTTTATAACTGTTAGAACATCACACTTTGATTGATATATGGCGAGTATGTAATCCGGGGTCACTCATTTCACCTGGCGTAGACACAGGCCTTCCATTACACAAAGTCGCTTAGACTACTTCCTTATCAGCGAGTCACTGCAACAAGATATCAGCTCCACCGAGATTATCCCTTCCGTTAGCACAGATCATTCAGCAGTGACTCTGACCTTTGACCCTGTCACCACACCATTTGGTCCGTCATATTGGAAACTAAATACCAGCTTATTACAGGACAGTGTTTACATTGACGAACTTTCCCAAAAGTTTACCCTATGGCTCCAAGATTACGACGGAATAGAGGACAAAGGCCTCAAATGGGACCTCCTGAAATATGAGATTAAAAAATTTTCAATCTCATACTCAAAACAAATTGCGAAACTCAAAAGCAACGTATCAATGAACTTGAGGGAGCAGTTTCCGATCTAGAGACCTCCCTCAGGCCAAATGCGTCAGAGGACGACATCCTCAGACTCCAAAATGCAAAAGCAGAGCTCGAGAGGGAATATGACTACCTAACTGAAGGTTCAATTATTCGTTCAAGAGTCAGATGGCATGAAAAAGGGAGAAAAACAATAAGTATTTTCTAGGGCTGGACAAGAGGAGGGGAGAAAAGGGCATATCAAAAGAATCATTGGCGCAAACAATGAACTGAAAACATCGCAGAAAGACATTCTTTCTGAGCTGAAGACATTTTACAGTACTCTCTACTCCTCCAAAACCAACCAGAAAGGGATATTACTGACCACCACTACCTGAAAAATGACAACATCCCCAAACTTGGGCACCAGCTCATGAAAAATTGTGAGTCACCAATAACCCACAATGAAATTTACTGTGCCCTCACCATGATGCCAAGAAATAAGACCCCTGGCAATGATGGATTGCCAGCAGAATTCTACACAACACTTTGGCCGACAATAGGGCCAACAGTAGTTGATTCTCTCAACTATGGGTTCGAAAACGGGAGTCTCTCCAACTCCCAGAGACAAAGTGTGATCACACTAATAGAAAAGAAAGGGAGAGACACCAAATACATCAAAAATTGGCGACCGATCTCTCTCATCAACGCCGACGCTAAAGTAGCTGCAAAGTGTCTCGCCAATCGTCTGAAAAATGTTTTGCCTAGCCTCATTAACTGGCCAGCAGAGGTGCCTTTTGTCAAAGACAGAGATATAAGTGACTACATCAGGCTGATAGAGGAAATTCTCTGGCATACAGACGAAAACAACCTCCCGGGATACTGCTTGCCATAGACTTTGAGAAAGCCTTCGACAGTTTAGAATGGGATTACATTATGGAATGTTTAAATACATACGGGTTTGGCCCACTCTTTAAACAATGGTTCATTACATTTTACACAGACTTGAGCAGTTGCGTTATGAACAATGGTTTCAGTACCGGATATTTTAACATTGAAAGGGGGTGGAGACAAGGAGATCCATTGTCACCCTATTTGTTCATCCTTGCGCTTGAAATATTCTTAATTAACTTGAATGATGACGCCAATGTCAAGGGTATCAGGTCAGGAATAGGTGAATGCAAATATGCCGCATTTGCGGATGACCTGACGACCTTTGTAACAGATGAACAGTCATGTCAGAGAATATTTGAAATGTTGCACGAGTTCCACTCACTCTCAGGCTTGATGGTCAACCCTACTAAAACGGAAGCTATTTGGCTTGGTAAGTGGAAAAGACGTAAGAAAAAACCATTTGGCATCAAATGGCCGACTTCACCAATCAAAATTGCAGGAATTTACATTTCGTATAACCAAGAGTTAAACACCACTCTCAATTATGCAACACCACTCAAGCAGATCGAAGGAACTCTGGGAACATGGAAAAAGAGATCCCTGACACTCATGGGCAAAGTTCAGATTTTGAAAACATTCGCCCTATCACAACTTAATTATGTCATGAGAATGACCACAATAACACCTGAAATTCTTAAGAGATTTGAACAGCTTATCTTCATTTCCTCTGGAATGGGAAAGATAGAATAACCAGAAAGGTAATGGTCAGAGGGGTTTCCGAGGGGGCTTAAAGGCTCCCGATGTGAAAACTACACACAAGCTTATGCGTATAAACCTTATTAAAAGGTATTTAGATGAAAACATAGAACACCCCTGGAAACTCTTTCTAGACCATCGCCTAAAATCTGTGGGTGGAAAGTACCTATTCAAGTGTAACTTCGATTTTAACTCACTCAGCCTGCCCCTACCGAGATTCTACCAAGAAATGCTTGAATCCTGGTCGGTATGCAATGTTGACGTCAATGACTCTGAGATTGACATTACTTGTCAAACAATTGGAACAACAGAAATGTTCTAATTGGAGGGCATTCTGTCTATAATCCAAAGCTAAGACAGAAAGGGTTTGAATTTATATCGATTTACTTACCGAGGAGGGGTATCTGTCATGGGAAAAATTAACCAACAAAAACCTCCAAGGGAACGAAGTCCTCCTTCTTTATGGAGCAATCACATGTCTCAGAGTTAGGTGGCCGGAGCCATTGCTGGTTGAACCGGAGTTTAAAGATGAATATGAATATGTGTTTTTTAATTGTAACTTTCGACCCTCCCACAAAGTTACCAGGGAGAGCATCAGAAACGCCATTTACAGTAAAGAGGAACTAAGTCCAATTAATGAACGATATTATGAAAGAGAATATGACTTTACTGGACCATGGTCTCCCATATATAGTCTACCATTTAAGGTAGCCATAGACACAAAAACACGTGAATTCCAATTCAAACTTCTTCATCATATTCTATACACAAACTACGATTTATCTAGAAGAGGCATGGACCAATCACCGCTCTGTTCATTCTGCCAAAACAGCAACGAGACACTAGATCATCTTTTCTACACCTGTAAATTCACTGAGACCTTCTGGAACGAGTTTCACACATTTTTCGAGGCATCTCTCAGTTTGTTCACGAGACATAACTTAAATGAAGTGCTCTTTGGCGTTGACGGTTACTCTGACATTCATAATCACTTGCTACTGTTAGCCAAAGACACATCTATGCCATGAAAATGAAACAGAGTAAACCACACTTTGCAGCTTTTATGTTGCAAGTGAAATTCAACTACCATCTAGAGTACGAAATAGCTCTGGAAAAAGACAAATTAGAGAGACATTGCAACAAATGGATTTCAATTTTACACAAAATTGTAGATAACTAAGCACTGTACTTCATTTTTATCTTAAGTTCATGTTACTAAAAAAATGTTACCAATAAAACAATTTTAAATACAAAAAAAAAAAACAAACTTTACTATACAATTGTCAATATATAATGAAAACATCTCCTTTAGGGAAAAAGCATTGTTAGCGACAGAGGGACCAGAAGAAAAAATGTGTGTCGGGTGAGAGACAAGGCACATTACATCTGAAATTCTGCAATCGTTAATCAGCAGTCGGTTTCAGAGAGATTTTTTGACCAACAGGGCAAAAATTGCCCAAAAATACAATATTGTATATGTAGTTCCTTAGAGTTTGAATAATTCTGATATAGAGTTCACCAAAAAACCTCTATACTTGGGCAATAAAACAATATGTTGTGGGGATGGAGAAAGGACGATGACGGACAATCAAACATATTTAGAAAGATGGGTGTTGCTGACAGCAGAGTAAAAATAAATTACCTTGAAGAAGCGCCTCTAAAAAATTCACCAGAATTTTAAAACTGAAAATAAAAAAGAATATCCAGAAGAGAGAATGAGAAAAAAAAATAACGCATTTTGATCCAGATCTCCCAAAAATATCAAATGGTCCACCCTTACCTGCTTATCAGCATTTTCCAAGATTAGACATCTTTTCTCTCTTTCATGACTAAGAGTCATCTTGTGTCTGATCAAATTTCTAGATGTATCAAAATCTTTCACACAAATCTCACAGGTTTTACTGGAACTAACAAAATAATATTTTAAAAGCCTCGGTATCTTTAACTTTTAACTACTTTCTTAACATCCTTCAATTTAATTCCCTCAAGCTGTTTCTTTTATTAATCCTAAAGCATGGTGAAATACTATGTAGTTAGCTTCTCAGCATAACAGGTATATGTACAATCATGAATATCATAATTGGAAACTGAATTCTAGTCTACAATACCCCCTACAAAAATGGCTGCTGCCTACTTATCGTCCCATGCATAACGCAATTAAAACTGTCTCACATGACACGAAATGTTCAACCCCCTGTGGTCAGATCGCGATATAAACACGACATTCACAGCTTGGTCATCCACCACCATAGTTTCATGTTTTGGCTTGTAATAAGTTATAGATAACTACTGTTTTGTCTTTGTAACAAATACACATCAACGGTCGTTTCGACAAGGACGAGCGTACACACTGTTTCTTGACGATAAGGTACAAAATCGTTTTTATAACGGCCCGACTTTTGGCGAAGCAAATTTGTTTCGAACCAAGCAGGCGGCAGGCGTCGACTCTATTAATAGCTAAATCAACTTAATCAAGAGTAGCACTATCGAAATCCCTCTTCTTTTAATAATTATAATTTATCCAGCTTGCTAAATACGAAGAAAATATGATATGTAATGCGCATTAAGATTGAAAAACACTCTTGATAGTACGGTGTTATTCAACTTACTGTTGTTCATTTTTTCAACGCAGCGTGCTGAAGTGCACATGAATGGTATGACTTGTGACAGAAAGTAATTATATGTTCATTAACTATCCTGCGAACCATGAAACCGGGAAGCTGTGTAAAAGCTAAAAATACGAACATTGACGTGATTCCTGATTAGGCCGGAAACAACGCGATTGTTTTTTGGTCTGAAATGATTTTGTTTTTCAGAAAGTGGACCGAATTAACTTTGAACCGTTTCATCCTGCTGCTGTACACACAACACTTGACTCGGTCACGCAGTCAAAAGCCACACTTTCGTCGATAAAATATACAAGTCAAAACTTACCAAAGGGTGCTTTTGTTGCTATCGGCCATCGCTGCCCAGGGATAACTTTCAAATAATATGCAATTCTATTAGCGTACGTCGTGACTTTCGCACGGAACGACATGTTGAGCTACAAGCGGAAGCTCCTGCTCTCTCACATGTCTCATAAATGTCACGGATCGGTCGTACAGTGTGATAACTGGTGGAATTAAGCCTGTATATATCATTGGTCAAATTTTGCAATGTGCGTGGTAACATCCAATAATACGAAGTGTTTCATGTGTGTAATATGCACTTTGACTTGCAAAAATGTAAATAAAACCTCATCGCAAATTACGTAACCTACGCTATTTTTATATTTTCTAAACTATTCATAAAATTTTTGGTTCAGTTCAAATAGATACGTTTCCCCCGTCCTGTACATGTAAAAAACATGTCACGACATCCAATATTTTAACAAATCACTATAAATATTATGCTTGAAGTAGGTGCTTGCAGGTGCGACGCGACCGCAATATCGTTCACAAACTGATTCGCTGACAGCGCTGACACAATGCAGAGAACGTCGCTCTGTACCGGTTGTCAACCATACATGTTAGGTTAACATGTCATATCGTTGTTAGCGTCTCTTATTTCATAATGAATAGTCGACCATCTATAAGTTTATCGGGACTGGCAGGGCCTACTACCCACAAGCATCGATCACGACCTCTGTAGGAAAGTAAAAAAAGTTCAAAAAGCAATGCATTAATGCGCAACAGGCGACTCTGCAAGCATGAGTCAAACTTTTCCGGACTCTGGCCCTACCCAGAAGTGGTGACGACAAGGTTTAATAGTGCATTTTTCGCCCATGGCATTGTCATCACTTCTATATATTGTGATATATTTCTTGTTCAGGACAGGTCTATTTCTTCAGCTGGTGGAGGGTAGGGTGGGGGGTAGGGTGGAGGGGGGTTTACCCTGTTTTTGACTTTGGTGATTATTTTTTGGGGGGTTAATGTTTTGGAAATAGGCCTACTCAATGGGGAGTAGTGGGTGGTGTGCTTTTTGATTTACAATATATATATATATATATATATATATATATATATATATATATATATATATATATATATATATATATATATAATATCATATCATATATCTGAGCTATCTGTATGTTTGCATTTTGAAAGTTTATTTTGCAGAGTATCGTACCAGACACAAAGTGCACCATTAAGTTGCAGTTTTCAAAGTACCCTTCAAGCACAGAACTGTAATATATTAGAGAAATATGTCTATATCTGGATGTTTGCACATTGAAAGTCTGCTTTACAACTTGTACTAATCATTATGAAACCTGCAGTTCATGCGAAAAGTACGCCAAATTCCTGATCCTTTCCTGTTTCTTTTTGAGAATTCAGTATAAGAAAGCAACGTACACTAGCATTTCACAATACAGACACAGTAACATGTTTTAGAACAAGTAAAATGATAAGATATTTTTTGTTCTCATAATCAATGAAGCTAGTTTCCTTCAGGTCACAAGTTTTCAGGTAAAAGCTAATTCTCTTCATGAGTATAAATGATAGCTAACAAAAGGCAGTGCTTTTATGGTTTCAACATTGAAAGAAAGGGCCCTCACAGACACTTGCATTGATCAGATTTGGCTACAACTTACAAAAATAGCTCTCTATAGCTTCTCATGATATAATTGGATGACTGCAGGCACCAGTCATGACCCACTGAAGGTTTTGATATACTGCTATTTACTCTTTGATATTGATACATGACATCAATATATATAGACCACTTCTGGACATCTTATTATGCATAAAAATGTGAAATACATTCACAAGTAATTCACAATACTGAATTCAAACTTTACAATTCAAACTTTGAAATTACTATCTCACAACTTATGTCAACAATTTCACAATAATTCAGAATGACTGAATGTTTAAAATATACTACAAAATTAATATATATATATATATATGTATATATATATATATATATATATATATATATATATATATATATATATATATATATATATATATATATATATATATCGATGTATACAGATGTCCTCGAGGGAAATTACAGTGCTCAATGCAAAAAGCAGAGCGTTATAAATAAACAGATTACTTCAAGTACAAAGTAATGAAATCTTTACTTAAGTTTCATGCATCTTGCAATCCTCAGATAGAGATCTATCTGAGGATTGCAAGATGCATGAAACTTAAGTAATCGATTTCATTACTTTGTACTTGAAGTAATCTGTTTATTTTAACTGAATGAATAATTCCTGCGGCATGATGACAAACTCACTATATTTATGAAATAATAGAGAAGTTATACAGGTTCGTTTACAAGTGTCTTGTTCACCAAACGTAT